>NC_057920.1:3530842-3842660 GCF_018873765.1 Telopea speciosissima
ACATCTTCAAAGGTTCCATTACCAGCCTTAATTATGTGGGTAATTATCTATTTCAAAATTTCAAAAATTTCTAGATCAGAATTACTAGTACTAATTGTAATAACCCTTCCCTCCAAAAAAGATGCACTTGGCTTCCATAATTTAATAAATTGAATATGCACACACAGTTTATATATGATCAACTGGCCAGGTCAAATTGGCGCAATTCAACTCCAAATACCATTTTTGGGTCTGTCTCCAGGTTGGGCTTTAAAGCATTCCAAAAATCAAAATAAAATCTTGAATGAAATATGAAACATATTGTATTTTACACTCTGGCAAAAGTATCTGCGGATGAGCACATTCAAAGTGTATATTTCGACGAGCACTTCTAGTTGTGTTCATAATTGTCAGAGTGTCTAGGCAATCCTAGGCATTGGAGGAAGGAAAAATCAAGGTGACACCAACAAGGCGATGCCTTGACAATTAGGGTTGTACCACATGGAAGGATGATACCATTGGATATCTAGAGAATGGTTTGGATTGGCCACATGAGAAATTTCAGACCCAAATTTTTAATCATTTACCCTCCCATCTCATGCAATTAGACTTTTTCAGAATTTTATTTTTATTTTTTTTATCAAAACAAAACAATTCTGACAAGGGTGGAACTAAAACCTGGTCAACTAAGTTTCAATTGTGAAGAATCAAGCAAAACTGGAATATCCATGTATTGGATCAAAAGATTCAAACACTTATCAGTAACTATTACTGATGCAGTATTCATTTAGAAAGAAGAGGAAGAAACTCATGCGGTTTGGTTTGGGTTCATTCACTTGTGAACCAGTTTTCTGGTTTGAACCAAAACCCTGTGGTTCCAGATTTTCCAAGTTTTTATGGTCACTTTGAAACTGGAGATCAATGGAGATCAATCCAGCAGTAGTTTTTTTTTCCCCCCCGAGTCTTATCCCTGTATTTTTTCCCCCAAAAATCAACGTGATTTTTTTTTTTTGTTGGGAAGAAATCTTAAAATTACTTAAAATAGGATAACATACAATGTTCATCAAGATCCGCAAGTCTCGCCTGCATAGCTAATCTATGAGCTGGAGTAATTAAAGTTATAGGTTGTTTAATAATTGCTACATTCCAAAAAAGCTTAAAAAGAGATTGAATATAAAAAAGCAGATGAAATAGCTCCCAAGGCCATGGATGCAATTCCTGATCGGTCAGCCAGTTCTTCGCCTCCTCTTAATCAGTCCAGATCGTAAAATCAAAAATCAATGGGATATTGGTTGGCTGGATTACGGATCTATAAGTCCAGATAGTTGTTATTTTTCATTCAGTTATTAAGTCTTGTTTAGGACTCCCAAAAACAGCGTGCGGCTGGGAGGAGTTTCCTTCTCGGATACGGTTACTATATTAAGTGTCCTAGTTAGTTTAAACTCCTCCAGGTAGGCTGGTTGATGGGAGGAGATTTCTTCGCCAGTTTAAGTTTTGTTTTTTATTGTTTTATTCCTGAACCAATCAGGTTTAACCTTAGAGCCAGTTATAAAGGAATGTGAAGTCTTCACAGCTTTCCAATGATTTTGATTAATGAAAGAAGCTTTGCTTTATCGGTTCTGCAAGATTCACACCATAATTTTCTGTGAGATGTGGTAAGGTATGGTGTGATGCTAGAAAAACCTTGATGGGGTTCAGTTATCTTCTTCTGTTTTCTCTTATTCAATTAACCAGGTCAGTACTGCTATCCTCTTCAACTCCTGCGCAAGCTTATTCTTCTACTAGCTTAATTCTGTTTTGTTCTGATCACATCCTAACAGTTATCTCTGCTCCTGAGTTTACTTCAAGTTCTGTTTCAGTTCCTGACAGTTCCTGAATTCAAAATCGATCTTCCCAGTCAATTTTTGAAGTCCTGTTCAACAAGGATTCTTAATTTATGGAATTTCAGGAACTGTTTCTGTTTCTGTTACTAGTTCTGTTTCTGTCACCAATTAAGCTTCTATTAAATTAATTCTAAAATCTAGATTCCATCTTAAAAGATCTATTTTAAATTCAGATTTTCTGCCTATAGAATTCTGTGAACTACTAGTATCCTACCCTAAGCAAGAAACCCTGATAACTCTGAATCCAGCCCTTGGGTTATTTTAAAATTATTAAGATATTCTACCTGCTAAACCCTGACCTTTGACCAGAACATTGGCATGATCAGATTTATTTCTGGATTATATTTCCATCCCTGCAATTCTGGTTTTCAGTTGGTCTTCTAAACCCTAATTCCTGGATGTTTTAGAACCAGGGTATCAAGAATCAGATCAGTTGAATCGGCCGAGCTTGATCCCGATTCCAGCAGATCCAGAGTGGCCGATCCATGCTGGGTTCTAGGGTTCAGGTTGATTCCAGACTGGTTCCGGCTGAATCAGAATTGGCTGAACCTGATCCGGATCCCGATTCTGAGTTTAATAACCTTGTTTAGAACCCCATTAGTTTCAGCCTATCAGGAAAAGATACTATGAGATATTTGGACTGAAATAGCTAGAGGTTATTAATTGGACCCAGGATTGTATAATACAATATATTATATAGAAATAACTGCTGCCATACAAAAGGAACTAATAAGGTTTCATGTTGTACAACAGTCCATGAGAGGATGGAGATTGTATACCTCTAGCAACCTAGGAAATATGTGATAGGTCAGGCAGTTGAATCATGCAATTAGCTGTCTACTGTGTAAGGTAATCCTACGAAATGGCTTGTTACAACAATCCATTATGGAAACTTTAAACAATGATTACTTGCCTGGGTTTTCATGAAGATATAATTCAAGCAGTGAGAGAACACGAAGCTTGAACAGTACAAGTTGTGACTGAGCGGTTTCGCCTCCAGCCTGGTTCCTCTTCTCCTTGAAAATCTGTGCAAGATAGGAATCCATGCGGAACATTGCATCATCATCCATTCCTCCATCAGAATCATCAGAAGCTCCAGAAAGTTCTTCTCCATCTGCCTCAACTCCACCCATTGCTTCAGAGTCATCTGCTTCATCATCACTATCACCAGTCTCCTCTTCCTCGGCTTCATCAGTTTCCTCAGCTTCTTCAATCCCAAGAAGATCTTCATCATCTTCATCATCATCATCATCATCATCTTTGCTGTCCACAGGTTGATGACGGGCTGGCTTCAGATCTTTCTTTATGACCCGCAACATGCGGATCAGTCCAGTATCAGTAACATCATTGCAGAAATGCTTGAAAACCTACAAACCCAAACAACAGTAAGTAGAGTTCCAACATTGACAAATGATGAAAGATCAGCACAAGGTTCTGCGGCATATAGCCGCATGTAAATCCATATGGAAACTCATTGATGCAGACAAAACACAGAATTATATAATCAAAATAAAATTGGGATGGGATTATAAGTATGTTGGGCTTATGGTTCGATGGGTTTTTCTTGTAATGGTCTTCTTACTAGGCCTATTATGAGTAATAATTAGGAGCATGAATAACCATGATAACATATAAGGTCTTGGTTTCAAGTCTTAATTCTCTCTTCCCCCCCCCCCCAAGGCCTGTGATGCGGATCCGGGGTTCCAAAACCTGTGTTGGATCGCTTGTGGACCCACCCAATCAACAAATAACCCAATGCTAATAACCAGTGGCAATATTGTAATATATCAGAAATTCCAAGGGGTTATTAGGCATGTATAGAAAAAGGGACACGGGGGATTGCAATTTACTAGCTAGGGACAGAATTGGAAGTGATTATAAGGGATGTATTGGCTTTGAATTAATAGGAAACACAAGGGTAATTTAAGAATGCGGAGAGATATGGTGACATTTAGAAAGTTGTCACCATCTTCAACCTCACGATATGGGAAAGAAACCCAGCGGAAGACAGTTCGCTCGATGGCTATGGCACCCCAACCAAGACTTCGATTTCCTTGGGAATTTTAAGGATAAGCTCCCATATTCCTGCGCTGTAGACTCCAAACAACCACAACCCCAAAGGCCAGGTAATATATTCAGATTGAATTCCTGAAATCGCCAGGGGTGGAAGATAAGGTTCTGGTTATGGTTGCAGGATAGACTCTCACAATAGGGATATTCGAAGACGAAACCCAAAGGGTAGGTATGCCTACAGATGGGAACTTATACCCAGAATATTAAACACAATAGTTCAGGCATAAAGGAACCAACAAACCTGGTTTTGGTTCAGTCCGGCATAAAAGAGGAAAGAGAGAAGTATAATGATGGAGATGGAGGAGTAAAGAGAAAGGTGAGAGAGGATCAGAAACAAGAGAGAAGGAGGACGGAAAGAAGAGATTTCAGAGGAGGGGAGAGAGAGGTGGTCAGATAACCATTGCTATTGCACCATACCGGTACCATAAACAATTCAATCAAATCAATTCATCAAATCTACTTCCATCCATAGTACTAAAACTCCATTCGTCTTGGTCGAGATTTTGAGAATTTCGAGTATCTTGGTCGAGTCGAAACAAAATGCAACATCGAATTGAAAAATGCAATATTTCGATTTTGGCATTTTACACCCACAGAAAAAATACCATATTTCGACGAAATTTCGTTCGGTATCTCGAAAATTTCGGTTAGACCGAAACACACCGAAACGAAACGAGATTTAGTACTATGCTTCCATCGTTGGGTTACACATCTATTTATAAAACACAGAAAATAAAGAGTCCTAATTACTTACTAAAACTCAGACTAATAAAAATGGAAACTAAATAAAACCCAAATTGAAAATTTCCCTACATGTCTATTAGCTACCCATAAAAGATTACATATATTTCCCAAATAAAATAATAAAATAAACCCTAAATATCCTACTGAACCAGAACAAGGTTGGGACCTGGTTCATCTTGGTTTGGGTTCTCCAACGGGTTCGGCCTGGCCCATGGAACAGCTCTTGCATCACCTGCCATCCAAGTAACTGATCTGAACAGTTTGACCACCATTCCAATAATCAGATTGGAGGATTGGCATTTGACATTTTGCCATGTGTTGTGACAATCTAAACATGGTTGTGATCATAGTTGTCAAGGCGGCAAAGCGACCCAAGGCGCTGGAGGGGTGTCTAAGCGTTTAGGAGACAAGGCGCCCGCCAAGGCACCCCTAAGTGTTATTTTTTATTTCCCCATTTTCTGACATTATTTAGTATGTTACAATATTTTAGTATGCTACATTATACACCTTATATCATCAAAAATCAACATTAAGCCACATTAAGTCACATCAAGTCATCAAAAATCAATATTAAGCATTTAAGCCACATCAAGTCATCAAAAGTCAACATAGAACTAGAAGACAACAAAACTGAAGAAGCAAGCTATTGAAAGTTTGAAACAATCAAACATACATTTGGTTTATACTGTTCTTAGAAAATATGATCTTATCTATAAGTAATTAAATGGTTCTCAATTTAGAGAAATGTTCTTGTTCTCTAAGAAGTTTGACTAGTCAGCTGATTTTATTTTTACATGAGACTTTTAGGATTAGGTAGAGCACAAAACTAGCTTTCCAACAAATGCAAAATTTTTTAAATCTGATTTATATTGAAGAAGTTATGTTCAGGTCAAACCTTATTTGGTATGCACGAATGCTGTCAAAATCACTCTGAATGAAAATAATTTTTTTGATATCAAAACAAATGAATATTTTATTGCACTTTTGGTTTTTAGCAATGTTTTACCATATTAAGATTTATAGAATTTTTAGATTTGGGAAAATCCCCAGCATTAGAAAGTTGAAAATTTTTACCTACCGTAAAAAATCCAGTTTTTGTTATTGAATTGGGGGGTTGACTTTTTATCCTTTTGGAATTAGATTTTTTAACTATTTTTATTGGATTCAAATAGGGGGTATTTGCATATTTATGAACAATATCTTAAGTAAATGAAATACCAAATACAAAACAATTACTTAAGGGCTAATACCGAGTTCGATACCAATAAAGACCAGTGCAAGGCGCCTTGCAATAAGGCGGAGGTCGCCTAGGCCCCAACAAAACTGCTTGGACTCCTAGACAACTATGGTTGTGATGGTTCTTGGGAATACTACTATTATTTGTTAAATGATGTAATACAGTAATAGTATTATTCCCTATATCAAGGCTGCCGAATCCATTATGTGTGCTTTCCTCTGGAAAGGTGTGGACTCTGCCAGGTTCCTCCACCCTAAGAGCTGGTCCTTTATTTGCCTTCCCAGAGCTGAAGGAGGTTTGGGTCTCAGAAGGATTAAAGATGTCAATCTAGCGGGCTCTATCAAGCTGGTTTGGAAGCTTCTCTCCAACAAGTCTAGTATTTGGACTTCCTGGGTGTATGCGGGGCCTCTGCGTAGAAACTCTATTTGGACTCTAGCTCAGACTCTTCCTGGATTTGGCGCAGAATTCTTCAAGTGAGGCACATTGCCAAGGCTGCTATTTCTTGCAAGATTGACGATGGGTTGCAGACCTATCTTTGGCTCGATAATTGGCATCCTTCAGGTGCCCTGGCCTCTATAGTCAGCCCCCGTGCCATTTATGATTCCGGCTTGGACAGACTTACCCCTGTGGCTTCCATCATTACCAATGGCTCATGGTCCCCTCCCACATCTCCCCCCCCCCTTGCCGACCTTTGGAGTTCCCTCCTCCCTATTCCTCCCGGTCATAGAGGCAAAGGGGACACCACCGTATGGCTTCCCTCCCCCACAGGCACATTCAGCGCCCACTCCGCTTGAGACATGGTTAGACATAGAGGGACCCCCTGTCCTTGGCAAAAAGTGGTTTGGTACAAAGGCCACATCCCTAGGCAGAGTTTCACTGCTTGGCGTGCCCTAGCAAATTGCCTCCCAACTCAGGCCTTTCTCATCCACCGCCACATGCAAGTCTCCCCCAGATGCTGCCTTTGTTGGAATGGTCACGACGACATAGACCATCTTTTCTTCACTTGCCCATTTGCTGCCTCCATCTGGAATCAGGTTCTCCGCCATTGCTGGCCTGCTCGTAGAAGACCTCTTCCGCTTTCTCGGGAATGGGTTTGGATTCATATGACTTTTGGTGGGAACTCGCTTTGTGACACGGTTGGAAAGCTTGCCTTTTGTGTTACTATTTCCCACATTTGGATGGAGCATAATCTTAGAAGATGGACGTCCAACTCCAGCTCTCTGGACAAGATTTGGAAGGCCATCTTCTTTGACGTTTCATCTAAAGCTAATTCCCTCCCCTTGACTAGTGTGACTGATTCCCCAAGGAACAGACTTATTGTTGTCTCCTGGGGTCTCCCATCCACTATTTTGCGCCCTACTTAGTTTTGGGCCTCTTGGCCTTCGGGCTTGTATATCCCTTCCCCCCCCCCTTTTTTCTTTGCAATTAAATTATTATTCATCCAAAAAAAAAAAAGTATGGAAGATCAAATTCAATCAACTATCAACCAAGAGCAAATCAAAAGTTAATGATACAAGACTTAGAAGCAAGCATGAGGATCATGAAGATCAAAACAATCTTCAAGAGACAGAATTAGTTTCCTAATTGCGCAATTCACATGTTATTCTATATAAAGGTTCTAACAGCCTAGAAGTCCTTAAAAATGTTTAATTAGTCATCCAAGTAGGCTAAGGAAGTCGGTCGATCAGGTTGACATCTTAAGCGACTAAGAGATAAGGTGGTCGATCGGAAGCTTGGCTAAGACCAGCCTTGGGCAGATTTCTGCAAGGCGGTCAAACAGGTCTCATAAGCTCTAAAGGGGACCACGGAGGAAGTGTGTAGCAACGACGGGTCTTTAGTGTAGGGGCAGGCATCCAAGGGCTACACTCCTTGACAACTTGTCACTCCCCTACCAGCAAGGATCGAGGGGATAGATTCCTTGAGAGAGTGAGAATGTGAGACAGGAGAGAATGAGAGGCTCAATCCAAACAATCCTTCTATTTTCTATTCCCATTGATTTCAGTGAGAGTTCTGCCCTAAAAGTTACTGATCTGCTGAAGCCCATTCAAAAGAATGAATCAGCCACTGGAATTGATGTTTACATGAAGGCCTGAGAATATCAGTACATCGATAATGTTGGTTCTTACTTGAACTGGCATCTACATTATGTGGTATCAGAGACGGGCACCATGTCACGGGTTTGAGTCACAGAAAAGGCTATCTAGGAGAGGGTTACCTGGAGTAGAGTGAAAGCTGTCAAGAAAGGGCTACCTGCTGTCAAGCAGAAACCCTGGGGCAGAGTGGAGCCGCTCGGAAAGGGCTACCTACCGCCAAAGTGAGAGCTGCCAAGGACCACGGCTGTGGAAGCATGGTGGTCTGTTATGTGCCTAATGGGGCTCGATCTAGTGTATGGGCGCTAGATTGGGCCAGCCTAGTATGGGATAGGTTTAAGGGCTTGATTCCTTGATATCGAATTCTGATTCAAGCTGGGTTTTCAAGTTTCCTTTTAGTTCTTGCAGTAGGAAATTACAATATCTTTAAATCTGACCATTGGATTGTGCTTTTATTTTGATATCTTGTTCTCCTAAGTGAACAGTACACTCGAACCTGACTTCTGCCTCCATCAGACCTACTGATGTTCTGATTTTTTTTTTCTTTCTTAAATCTAGGTTTTGGTTCTTAGTCCTTGCAGTTATGATTTTCTAAGGGATTTCTGAATACCTAAACCTTAGGTGATGTAAAACCTCATTAAATCTTCTTTTTGTATACCCGCCAGAGAGAGAAAGAGACAATGTCTAACCTTCTTCTGAAGCTGATCGGGATCAAGAATAAATAAAGATGTGGTTGATAATGTTACAACACTTACCTGCTCGACAGCAGACCGCATAGGAGCTGAGGACTGAGGCAACAAAGAGAGCAATGTATCAAGGAGGACATCCATCAACTCTGGCATCCCACCACTATCTGATTCATCTTCTTCTCCTGATGACTCAGGAAGATCAACAGTGCCAAACGCTTTCTTACAACATATAATAACTTCAGAGGCAGCTTCAGAAAATTCCCCTTGCCCGAGGAGGACTTGCAGCAACAACTGGATGAGCAAATACCGCAGTGCATGCAATTTATTTGCAGCAGAACCTGGTCCATTGTTCCTTTCCTGCAACAATTGTAATAGTTCCAAAAGAAAACCAGTTAACTGGTTTAACCAACAAATGGGCAAAGGCTTAGGCTAGTGTCAAAAAATCAAAGGTCAAGCGTACATATGTCATGCAGTACAGAATACAGTACCTCCTGGGCAAGCCGAGTTTCCATCGCTTGTAATTTCTTGAATGCTTTCCCATCCTCATCACTCAAGGACCTAAAGAGTGAAACTGAAGGTATGTTGCACAGCGTATTGAGGAACCGCATAAAATAGGATCCAAGATCATTTGGCTCAAGGCCAGTTGACACAGATGGTAATCCCTCTTTTTGAGCATTTGCCAATAATAACTGGAGCTGTTCAATGCACATTTGGCACAGTGAACTTGATGTGGCTGCTTTTGGCCATCTGAACTTCTCCTGTAGCTCAAATGACGTTACTTCAGTGCCAAGAGACGCAGAGAAGAGTCCCTGAACAGCTAGAAATTTCATTATTTCCTTCTGCACCCGAAACTTTGCCTCAGGATCCAGTTTCAGATATTTCAAAACACGAGGAAGGGAATCGATAACCCAACTTTTCAAATAATCAGGAGTGCCCAATGATCCCAGAGATTCCTTATCCTCCAATGAACCCACTTCTGAGTTGTCATCTGTTGTCTGGCTCTGATCTGATGGTTCATCTGCCGCAGGGACTTCATCTACGAACATGGTCATTAAATTTTGGACAAATAACATGCAACCTGATCCAGTTTTGAACTCTGTAACCAAATCTTTAACAGTTTTTGTCCGTGTGATGCAATCAAATCTCCCACCACTGTGTTTCTGGAGGGCCACAATGACTGCAACTCGACGATCATCATCATGTCTAACCCAATCTGATAGTTCTTTTACAAAATGCTGCGCCACTTTGAATAGCCAGGAGTCCTTGGTTGAAAGGATATCCATCAAACAGTGGACAAGCTTGTGAGAGAGTACAATCTGCACACACGATGCAGGCAACCTTGGGAGGAGGAGAAGCAGAACATCCAAGGCCAATTGTTTACGATCATGAGATGACAGAAGAAGTGATCCTTCAATGACAACTTCGCAGAAACAGCGGAGGTTTTTCACAATGTCTTCTTCTGACGAGTTACACTTGCGACTCCTTTTGTGCTTCTTAGTAGAACCTAATGCTGCATCCTCTTCTTGTGAAGCTGTGTCTGGTAAGAGCATATTTACTAAAACAGGCCAGACACTGTGAATTCGAGGCCTGCAGAAAGTCGACTCCTGCAATATATCAAGCAGGGACAGGATTAATAGAACACTTAAAAATATTCTCTCCCCAAAATGCATGCAGGGCAAATAAGATTTGAAAATTACCTTAAAGCAAGTAGTAAGGGAGGATAAATGGTCAGTAGTGAACAGCTTATTAGCACTGAAAGGATATGGCAGAAGTTTGTAAAACTTTTTGTTATCCACAGAAATCTGTTCTCGCAACTTCAGGGCCAACAGCAATGCATCTGGATTTCCAACTTCAACTGCTCCTACAAACCACTCATTTATGCCCGGGGCTTCAAGAACATGACTCAATAATGCTTCTGCAGGCAACTGCAAGATTAAAAGAAACACCATTAGTTCCAGATTCCATAAAAGAGCATATTGTAGATATCCAGATCAACCAAATTAATGAGCAACAATGTGTAAACTATAGAGACAAAAGTTATAAACAATCAACAATTGATGTTCTCACACCAATGAAGTGCATGTTCTATGACAAAGAGAAGAGGCAACACAATTACACAAACATTGATAAAATGACATAGCATTCCACCACTTCTAGAAATTTTTTTTTGTATGGGGAGAGAGAGAGAGGAATGAAAGGGGATGCCTACGGCTAAATATAAAAACAAATGCTGCATATGGTCACACTGAACATTTTGTAGGCAGCACCATTGGGGGTAGGGTGTCTGATATTACTGAAATCAAAATTTTACAAATAGAAGAATAAATTACACATGGGGTTACCTAACGTTTCTAGAAACTACGTCTAGGGTACCTAACTAATGTAAGACTAGAACCTGAATAGGTCTAATCCCAGGCAGGATCAAATAAAAAAACCCTTCAATAAAGAAGAAATCATATGAGGGAACCAAGAGAACAATGGGAACTAAAATCATATAAGGAACCAAGAGAACAATAACTAAGAATAAGGGAAACAAGAGAACAATGGGAACTCAAATGAGGGAACAATTTCCTTGGTTGAAGTAACAAATAAAAACCCACAAATTTGTAACCTGTTGAAGCACAAATGATCTTGATGTAATAATCTTTAAGAAATCAATATGGCAATCAGTTGAAAGAAATCCCAGCAGGTTGTAGCACTCTTGAACTCGATTTGAACAAAATTAGGGTTTGGATTCAATAAGCGATGGAAGGAGATGGGGAAGGGAATGGGCATCTCACCCAACCTATCTTAAGATTTTAACAAAGGCTAAAGCCAATATTTAATTAATCAAATCCGTGTATAATGCTGGCCTCCCCTACAAACTTATGTAGAAGACTCAAAGTTAGACTTAGACACTAAAAAGGAAAGGCCTAACCTTATCCTTAACTAATAAGGTAATCTAAATTGACTAAGAAAGTGAAATAATAAAGAAAACAAACTCAAAATAGGACTCTAACTAAACTAAGGAAGTAAATCCCGTTTTCCTATTTTCTACCCAAATTTTAGACCCATTAAATTGGTCAATTACAACATAAACCCATGGGACCAAAGTCCCAATACATATATGACCCAACCCAAAGCTTGTTTCCACTAAAATAAGCCCCAAGTGACTTATCTACATCACAAGCGTTCAACATATTATGTTTGGGGTACCTATACCGGGATAAAAAAGAGCATCCCAGTGCACGAGGCTCTGATTATTGCAAGGTCTAAGAGGGGCAAATGTCCGCAGCCTTACCCCCTGCTTCGCAAGAGAGGATGTTTCAAAGTTTCGAACCAGCAACAGGTTGCAATATCACAACTTAAACATTGCACCAAGGCTCTCCCACTAATGTCAGTTAAATTAATAAAGTTTTTCTTATTTCCAATTTTGCCCATTGATATTTAACTTACAACTCTGTTCATCTTCCCATTTTCTCTCTTTTGTGAGGCTGACCCAAGTTCCAACTTAATTCCCCCTCGATCTCCATTCTATAACCCCATTTCAACGGTTTCCAATCGAGTTGAGGCAACTATCCGTCGCACCTTGTCCCACCATAGTTATCAAGGCGTCGTCTAGGCGTCCAAGCCCCTTGATCGCCTTGGGCGTTGGTCCGCCTTGTTGTTGACACCTTGCTTTTGGACCCTCTCCGACGCCTTGGTCGCCTTGATAACTATGTGTCCCGCCACCACTACTTAACCTTCACGACTGCTCAAGTGTCACCCAATGAAGCTGTCACACCGGTTCTGCCAGATGAATATCACATTGATTCCCCCACCCACCCACCCACCCACCCTAGCGACATATGCTACTATTGATACAGGCAGTGAACTAACTTGGCTCCGGTGTCTCCCTTGTTTGCAATGTTACCATCAGAAGCAACCCATATATGAGAAGAGATTGGTTCAAGAACCTAATGGAGTCATACAAGAGATTCATGCGGCTAATCCAATATAGGACTTTGGCTGGAACCATTGTCGAAAACAAGAGAGTCAACAGTTGAAATGCATTCCATGGATCAAATTCCACCATCATATGAATCCAAAAAGCTTAGAATCTGAATATTTACAACTGTATCAGGGACACAGGGAATAGCAACGAGAAGAGTTAAAACGGGTGACTTGCATGACCTCTCTTTTCAGTTCGGTTTCTGGGATTCGATTTATTTGGGTTGGTTTTTTTTGCCCCTCTTTTTGGTACTCTGATGGCAATCCTATTTTCAAATTTCCATACTAAAAGGAGATTCAACACATGACACTCAATCCTAACTGTTCCAGATTTCCAGCCAACCATCTCTTTTTTCATTGGTAAACAGTCAACCCATCTTCAGCTGGTGTTCCTCAACCATAACCCAACCCAGGCAAAATGGGTTAAGATTGACTGTGCCTTGTTCAGGCTGTCTCTATTCCAAGTTCCAACCCCCATCCCTCCTCCCTTCCTTTGGTTCGTACCCTCTATAATGGAGAACACGAATGTTACCAGTCACTGCAGCAACCCCGACATCCTATCCTGAAATCACACATGTTATGCAAGCAGCCTAAATAGCAAACACATGGATGTTAATGATGACTGTAATGACAATCCAAACTCTGAATTACAAACACTATATATTGAATTTTAAGACAGAGAGAAAATAAACAAAGCAGTGAAAGTAGTCCACGCTTTGCTCACCAGCCGGAATCCAGCAGGTTCGTTGGCTGGAAAGTTGCTCTGGCTTTAGCATCAAATAATCTGACTGCAGGATGGTTCTACTATCTCTCAATAAGGGTGCTAGGATGGAAGGACAAACGATGTTGTAACTTAAATGCCTATGGGCAAAACTGGAAATATAAAAATTCTAGTTAAATAACGTTATGCTTGGTCAGGTACTCCAAACATAATAGGTCAAACATTAGGCACCCTAGATGTAGTTTCTCAAAACGTTAGGCACCCTAAGTATAATGTACTTATGTACCCAATAAAGAATTACAGGGAGGGAAGGTGTAGCAGCAACTAGGGATTGAAGCACAAAGAGAGGATGCAATAACTTACATATATACTATTTTATTTCCAAAGAAGATTTTTGGATTGAGTTTTGTCTCTCACCTAGTTCTTTTCAACAATGCAATAGGCAAGAAGTTGTTGAAACTTTCCAAAAAATAGAATTTGACTGAGTAAATAGTGCAAACAGAGGGCATACAAGTGAGAACTAAAAGCCAGTTCTGCTGTCTTCATGTTATCATCATATGGATATCATTCAACCCATAAAGATGGGTTAAGCACAAACTATTGTCAAGCAATTAAATTGATTAATTATAATTTTTCTCAAGGGTTAAGACTATTGATGTCAGGCTAACCCCTTTTAATTACAAATTAAGTGTTTTGGGATTTGGAATCCAAAAAGGACTGTTGGCTTGGCAAAAGTTTAAAGGGCTAGGTCACATCAGACTCAATCTGATCACCTTTCACCCAAATTTAACACGATGATTTAGAAGGAGAGCTGCTACGGTTGATAGATAGGGTTGACATACTTTTTCTTGAGTTGCTGATAAAAAGTAGTCTCTGAATATAAAGGTCTCCAACAGACATAAATTAGAAAAATAAAAACTGCTGCAATCTGAGAATCTCCAGCATGAATCTTCAAAAAGAATTAAATGACCTTGAAAATCCGAATTAAAACTTTTAGATAACTAGAAAAACAAAAAACATCAGATCATTATTCATCAGGGGAAGAGATTAGATACAGAGAGAAAAATATCCAATTTGAGTTGCAAGAATAACCAAGAGACAGATCCAGAAACAGTGACACACACAATCAAAGAAGATTAAGAAGAAAGCAATCACAATCCAAATCAAAGATCTCAACAGCAAACAGCTTCACCGCAGGACTAAGAAAGAGAACAATTCTCTATTCCACTCTTTTTTTGGCATATCTCCTCAAAACTGAATACTCCAGTACAAGCAATCCCCTTTTAACAGACCGCAATTTAGAAACAACAAATAATATAATCGATACATTCCAGAATAAATAAGATAGATAGTAAAAAAAACATTTGATGACTATTCTTGGACCAATCTTTAAGTATTGTAACCAACTTACCTTGCGGCTATTCAAAATTGAAACAACAGACATTTATTAATATAGCACAATACAACCTCTGTATCCCAGCTGCATGAACTAAAAACTGAGTAAACCAATCAAAAACAAATCCCAAGACTTGTGGGCCCACTTAGAACCAGTCACACACAACAGAGGGGAGAGGGGGAGGATAGAGAGGGACTTAGTGGCAGCACAGAATGATAGGGAGATAACAAAGAAAAAGTAGCCAAAATAAAGCTACATTTCATTGATAAAGAGATGATGGAAGTACCTGTTCAATCAAATCCAAAATAACAGAGGATGCTGGCTCTTGCAAGTACCGTTTCTTAGAAGCAAGAGAGATAACACTACTGGTGAATTCCTTCACAATAGGTGTATTTTTATCACAGTTCCACTCTTCAGCTATTCGTCCAGATTGAGCCAAAGCACCATAGGCAAACAGGCGACCCAAAAGACAATCCCTTGCTTCCTGCAATGTCATGTAGAAGAAACTGAAAAATATCACATGCAGAGAACAGCAACCTAATCAAGACATGCTCAAAAGCATAAAATATTTCTTTTGCCTACCTGACCCTTCATCGACGAAGAGACCTCTAATAACTCAACTATTAGTTTCATCACTGAATCCACTTTCATGCATGGAATTGAACCAACTAAAATAGTCAAACCTAACGCAAATCCTTGTCTTGCACACTGCATAAACAAATAATAGATTGCATAGAAATTACACATATTAGATTCCAACATTGTGTAGTCAGTAGCCTCACAATGACAATGATTCAGCAAAAAAGAAACAAAGAAAAATATTCCAAAACTTGAACAATACTGTCTAAAATGCTGGAAAAAATTGAAATTAGCACAAAAGGAATGCATTTAAAACTGAGCTCCATAGCTCGAACAACAGATAGAAAGTTAATATCAAAGGTCATGATACAACATTTGAAGTGGAAAAGTTATATACCAGTTATACAGCTACCCTTAGACAAAGAAGAATGAAAGTATGAAACCAATCATAGCTGTTCCGTATAGTTTAAGAACCTTTTTTTTAACTCATCATTTTTCTTATTTCAGTTGTTGAACCCATTCTCCACTATCGGAACCATAACCTCAAAAATTTCCCAAATCCAAAAACTTTTCTTGAATTTCCCACAACCTAATCTCACATCCCCACCCAAGAATCCAAACATAAAACTACTTTCGCTGTATAACATTTTTTTATCAGCCCAAACATAGCATTCTTTCAGTACTGTTTTGAAATTAAAAATACTTAAACAGTCAAATGTAACATTAGATGACAACATAACCAACATTATAATATCTGAGAGACACAAACATATAATATGTGTTTTTATGCATGGATACACTTCCCTAAACACAATAGATCGAGAAAATCATACAGATTTTATGAAACCATGTGATATCATAGTCAAAACCATTTCTCTAGTTTTATTCTATGAGCATATAGGCCCTTATTGAATTCTTCATTGTTTATATATACCAGAAACTAATATATTAGAAAACAAAGGGCAATCAGCAATCATCAACAGCTATATACAGAAGTCTATAGTCGTCCTGTTCAGTCAATGAATCTGCTTTTGCACTGGTACTATTATCAGTAGGAAATGCATTGATGCAACATGCCGAAGAAAAACCTATCACGGGACTCTCAATCCTGATGCGTTTCCAATCTCTTTGAGTCTTGTTACTTCTAAAGAAAGAGTGACTTGTTCAGAAGTTTGAAACTAAGCATAAGGTATTGGATTTTCTCTCCATCTCCATGCTTGACATCAATACAACTAAAAAGTAAACCCCATCTTTTTTTTTTTAAGTATCAGGGACCCACAAGATACAGGATTACAAGTAACCCAACTAATGGAGTAGGCTCTGTTCTGCTTGCAAACCATATGGCATCATATTCACCCATTCCTAATAATGAAAAACACATGTTCACAGAGATGAATGATATAGAGAAAAGTTCTACAGTGACAGAACAACAGTATCAACAAATGTAGGTGTCCATGTACACCAACCAATCATCTGCAAGATTTATTTAACAAAAAAAATTACCTCTCTCGAGGAAGAAACACCACGAATTAGCCGACGAATGGCATATCTAAGAGAAGGGGCACAGTTTTTCAAACCATCATCCTTTTCAGCCTCCAACTGAAAGCAACTCTCATCCTTTCCCTTCTTTCCAAGCTTCCTGAATGCATTCTGAACTTCCCGCAGCTCAGTTACCAATGCTTCAGCAGCTGCTTCTCTAATGGACAAATCAGCAGCTGCAAGATCCTTAAAAACACTAATATGGAATTCAGGTAGTCCACCACTTGCAGAAGGTAATGATGCTGAGGTCTCATGAGCTGTTAGATCTGCACTCGCTCGAATAGCTTTTGGCACCTCCCTACAATCAGAATCAGTCTGGTGTCTCTTCTTATCCACTGCTTTCCTTCTTTTCCTCCTCTCCATGGGTTTGATTGAACTAGGTGTGGAAGACGGAGTATCAATCCCGTCTGCCGTAGCTTCTTCAGTTTCATCATTTTTCGAATTTTTTGAATGGTTCGAGCGAAGTTTATCGGGGAGAGCATCAATGTGGTCTTCTAATTCGTCAACAGAGTCGGAACCTCTCTTCTTACCAGCCATGGGAGTGGTAAATCCCTTCGTTCCGGCCTGTAACTTAATCCATCAACAACCCAAAAAAAGTTAGGAAGGACATAAACGGATTAAACCTCAAGTTCGTAAACTATGGTTTTATCTCAGAAGCTCCCCAAGTAAAATGACGCTACGGATAGCAGAGGGCAAGCCAAGAGAAAGAAGAGGGGAGGGGGGAGAGATGCTGTTACCCCATATAATTCAGATATAGAAAGTTTACAGAAGCGGAAAGGAAGAGGAGAAGTTCAAAGAAAATTATAGCTTCCATTGGGCAGAAATTGCAGAGAATAAAAAGAAGATATAAATTAGTAAGAAATAAATGAAAAGAAAAAGGAAAATAGGTAGACGGAGCGAAGAGGAGAGGCATACCTGAGAAACGAGGAACCAGCCGCTAGGGTTACAGAAGACCTACAGGTGTTGATGTTTGCAACGAATTCGTTACAGTACCCGCCGCAAGGAGCAGGGAAGGAAATGGTCGAGTAAACCGATAAAAGACAGGTATAAAACCTTAGAGCAGCCACGCTACCCGCGTGAAATGGAATCTCCCACACCAGAGAAATGGTAGCACGGATGGGCGTCGCTCGTATACACGAGACCCACGTGTGAGAAAAAAAACCCATAAGAAGGGATAGGGTTCATGAGTCGTAAGGGTGTAAATCGGTCCGAACCGGGTATTCGGTTTGGTTCTAGGCATTACCGGGAAAAAAAAAAGGGTTTGGCTCTAGGGAGTATTTGTGTGATCCAGATCAGGACCAAGTCCCGCTTCGGTTATGAAATTCGGTACTTTACTGAACTTGTATGGTACCAGTTCGGATCCGGTTCTTACACGGTTTAGATCCAATTCCTATATATATAATATAATATATTATACTATAATATAGTAGTATTATAAAATGTAATATTAATGCTAGTGATATATATAATAGTGTATTAATATACTATAATATATTAGTATTATATTAATATATTATAATATATTGGTACCCAAATTCGATTCGGTTTCGGTTTTAACTGTTAATTCTTATGTTGGATCCAGAAAGTAACCAAGTTCCAGTTGTTCGGTCTAGATTCGATTTTGATTTTCAATTCCAATTCCAATTTGACATCCTTTTGCATGACATTTTGACCCTAGTGGCTATCATTCTCCTAAACAAGTGTTCATTATTTTGAGAAAATGGGATTTACACACAAGCGGTGTACAATGAAATTTTACACATTAGCATCTTATAGATTAGATGAGATTAGAAGCACCTCAACCATTCAATCCATCCACAATTATATCTATCTCATTACACCTAGTGTCATTGTATCTTCCCACTCTCTCACTACTCACTATTGTAACCAAGGTTCTAAAACTCGAGTTTCGACTAGGTTTCAACCAGTCAGAAAACGAGTTCATTTCGGTTTCGACCATATCTCAGTCAAAACCTGGGATTTTCTCCAGGCTAACTCGAACCTTGGTTTCAAGGGCCAAAAGTTGTTTTTTTGCCCTGATTCTTATTGTGCTACCTATTTTTTATATTTTAAACTCAATCCATGCATTAGTTTCACATAGAGGACACTAAAAATATTACTTGTAGTTTTGATCAAAGTTTGATACTATATATTGTTCTTGGACATGGTATCAAGTAAGGTTTGACCGAAACATAACTCCTTCAATATAAATGAGATTTAAGCAATCTTCGATTTGTTAGAAAGCTTTGTTTTGATAGTTTTCTAATAAGTCCAAGATTGCTTAAATCTTATTTATATTGAAAGGGTTATGTACTGATCAAACTTAATTTGGTGTGAGCGAATATTGTCAAAATCGCTCTGAATGAAAATATTTTTTTGGACATCAAACCAAATAAATATTTTATTGTACTCTTGGTTTTTAGCAATGTTTTATCATATTAAAATTTATGGAATTTTTAGATTTGAAAAAAACCCCAGCATTAGAAAGTTGAAAGTTGCACCTATCGTTGAAAATTTAGTTTTTGTTCTTAAATTGGGGGGTTGACTTTTTTTCTTTTTGGAATTTTATTTTTTAACTATTTTTATTGGATTCAAATAGGGAGGTATTTGCTTATTTATGAATAATTTCTTAAGTAAAGTAAATGTTACTTAAATGATATTAGACATAACTAAGTGTCTGTCATGATTTCTGGAAGTTTGACATAAATACTTATCTGTCCTAGTTTCAAGTCAAGTTTTCCCTAGTTTCGATGGGCATATGTATCGAAACCAACAAAATATGGTCGAAACCAATCAAAACTAATCGAAACCCGGTCGAATCCAGGGATTTTATAAAATCCCCCTTCAACTCGTCTTGGAAACCTTGGAAACCGAGTTAACTCGGTGGTTTCGACAGGTTTCGATCGAGTTTTTGTTCCATGATTGTAACACATTACCTTTATCTCCCCCACTCATGCACCCACCCCTCTGCCCCTCCCTTCACCGTTTCGATTTTGAAGTTTTCTCCCACTTCAGCCATGGAAGTCATTTCGTGTCCTTTTGCTTCTCAAACTTTGGAGTCTAATGACGCCACATTTACCCAAGAGGAAGATACCAAAGCCAACGAAATCCTTTGTCATCTACTTGTCTATTAACCACTCGAATTCGAATTATTTCGAGCTTCAACATCCATGGCTAATAGTAGAAAGATTGTCGGGAGGAAGAAAACGACTTCAACAGATATTTCTGCTCGTGTTGCTTCTTCCTTTTCTTCTTAGTGTCTTCCTTAGCTTCCCAACTGAGAGGGTTGTGTTTTACAGCTAAATGACGGGCTCTATGAGTGTCCATTTGTAGTAATTGTCGCAAGAACGAGTTCGACATGCTCACGCTTCCTCTTAGGATGTCGATCATTGTTGTTGTAGCTTAGGGGCAGTAGGGGGTGGGGGTAGTTGGCCTCGTCACTGCGAGGGTGAGCGGTGGGAGTTGGGGGAGGGAGTGAGTAAGCGGGGGTGAGCATAGGGGCACAATGTTGGGATGGTCACGAGAGAAGGGTGAGAATGGGAATGAGGGAGTTTGTAGGGGTGGGGTGGGTCTAGAGTAGGAGGCGGGGCAGTTGTTGAGGCATCGGGGCGAGGAGGGGAGAGGTAGAGTCAGAGAGGGGGGAGGGGAGATGCCCCATAGCGGTCGTGAATCATGGGTGTTGCATTGACAACGGAAATAAATTGTTGAAAGATATTTCGTTTTATTTGACAGTAAATATGGCATTAGAATATAAGATTCCATTTCAACATGACGGTGTGTACATCATTTCCCATTATTTAAGTATGGAAAAAGAACTTTGAAAGGCAATGTGGGCCATACACCCAGACACATAGAGGGGCAAAATGACCACACTACCCCCCCTATAAAAGGCAAAAATTCCATCCTTGTTGATGCTTTTGTGCACGCTCTCATTGGTCACCGCACTGGCGCAAGGGCCACACTACCTTTAAGGAACCCTCTCCCATTTAATTATTAAGAAAAAATCTATGAGTTTGCTGGGGATCTACACAAGTTCTCTCTTGCTCTCTCATCCTGACACTTTCTTTCAGCTTTGCCCGCCCCTACTAACGTATCATATTCCACCCTCTTTCCCCATTGGCTCGCTCCCCACCCTACCAACTCATATCACTCTCCCTTATTTATTTATGGGAAAAGGTTCTCTGAGCCATCAGAGTGTGCTATGTAGCATATGCTAGCACCCTCTATCTATCTCTCTCTTCCTCACATGAAATGACATTGCTACCCTCCCATATACGAAACATTACTTCACACTTCATTAGTGTGTTCCCCTATGTCGCTTATCTTTGGTACTAATTGCTTATAACAGCTACAATCAAAGTAAATTGGATGCTCCTATGTGTGCTCCATCTGCACAACCAAACATCAATCTCTTGCCCATATGCTATATATTCATTTATTAGATCTCAAATTTGAAGTCGTAAATAAAGTTTGGGTGCACGTTCTCTGTCTGGGAGCACATATTGGCGCAAGCTACGTCCAAACACATGGGGCAAAACATGGACAGGGTTTGCGTCATTTGGAGGTGGTTATTTAGCCAACCCCCCTTGTGTCTAGGCGTACCTGCGCCCCAGAAAACTTTATGAATTATGCATAATCAAACTGCTTCTAGAAAAAAAATTATAATTATTAGTGATTCAGTCATTGTTTTTGCTTATGGTTAGGTCGCAATCCAGATATGGGTTGGCTCTGTTTCTAAAAATCAGATCTGTGTTTCCAATTTACCGAGATCAGTGACATACACCATGGATACAAGATGGGAACATTGATATTCTATATATGATTCCCTCTCTTTTGATCACGTCTTTATGGTTTTACAATTAAACTAACTATTCAAAACTTCAACCCAAAAAAAAAAAAAAAAAAAAAAACCCAAAGAAGACTATATCTACTTCTTTACTTCCTCGTACTCTGCCTCGGGGGTTTGATCACCACCCTGAGATCCACCAGAAGAGCCACCAGAGCTTCCAGACATATGCTGACCAATCTTGGAGACGGCCTTGTTCGCAGCATCGAGCTTTGACTTGATCTCATCAATGTTATCTTCAGATGCTGCCTTTCTCAATTCTGCCACTGCAGAATCGATCTCGGTTGCAATCGCTGCTGGTATTTTGTCTTTGTACTCACCCAAGCTCTTCTCTATGCTGTAAATGGTGGAATCAGCATTGTTCTTCAAGTCAATCAAAGCTTTTCTCTCTTGGTCCTTCTGGGCATGCATCTCGGCCTCCTTAACCATCTTCTCAATCTCATCTTCTGATAGACCACCAGATGATCGGATTGTAATCTGTTGTTCCTTCCCAGTTGCCTTGTCCTTTGCAGAGACAGTAACAATACCATTGGCATCGATATCAAATGTTACTTCAATCTGGGGCACACCTCTAGGAGCTGGTGGAATACCAACAAGCTCGAACTCACCAAGGAGCTTGTTGTCAGCAGCCATTTCACGCTCACCTTGTAGTACCCGGACACCCACCTGTGTCTGATTGTCCGCTGCTGTTGAGAACACCTGAAAACAAAGATTTCGTCAATCAGTGTCGGGTACTAAATTTGGTGATGAAGATGTGTCACCATGGCAACCTATTCATTGAATTCATATAAGAAAACAATTAATTTCCCATTGTTGTGGAGAAGTTATGACACTGCCTAATACAATGTAAAGCCATACAGGCCAAGGCAGGGATGATAAGTGTGGATACACTTGCATGGTTGCAGGGGTTACTTGAGGCCATTACGATTAGATGAATATAGGAATCTGCAATCTCTCTGTGTCAGTTTATTTTGACTACCATAGGAACAGGACAATCCAAAAATGTTAATAACCATATAGATTCGTGGTACAGAGACCCACCAAAATAGGACAAACAGAACCAAATCCATTATGACAAATTTCAGGATGGTCATTTTTACCAATTTCCAAAAAAAGTGTACCAGCATGAATTTAAAGTTGTAAGAAATTAATCTACTGTGATAGTTCACTTAAAGCTGTAGAAAATTAATCTTTGATCATATGTAATTCTCATATCTGTGACACAGATAACCCAACAGTAATATGTATTAAAGCAGTTCACTTGCACAAAACATCCAGCTTAGAATCTTAGATGAATAAAAGCATGATATCATAGTCCATTGAGTAACTAAAATTCAGTCTTAACTAACCTGGCTCTTCTTTGTAGGAATAGTTGTGTTTCTGTTTATCAATTTGCTGAAGATACCTCCAAGAGTCTCAATTCCAAGGGATAGAGGAGTAACATCCAAAAGAAGCAGCTCCTTGACGTCTCCCCGGAGTATACCACCTTGAATAGCAGCACCCATTGCCACTGCCTCATCAGGATTCACCCCTTTACTTGGGCTCTTCCCGAAAATCTCTGAAACTACTTCTTGTACTTTAGGAACACGGGTCATCCCTCCAACAAGAAGAACCTCATCAAGATCCTTAGTAGTTATGCCAGCATCCTTCACACAATTCTTACAAGGGTCTTTGGTCCTCTCAATCAAGTGGTTCACTAAACTCTCTAACTTTGACCTAGTCAAAGTAATGTTCAAATGTTTCGCACCAGATGCATCAGCTGTAATGAATGGCAAGTTGATCTCAGTCTGGGTAGTTGATGAGAGTTCAACCTTAGCCTTTTCAGCTGCTTCCCTAAGCCTCTGCAGGGCAAGCCTATCCTTGGAGAGATCAATTCCCTCTGTTCTTTTGAATTCGCTCACTAAAAACTCTAACAGGACATTGTCAAAATCCTCCCCACCCAAGAACGTGTCTCCATTTGTTGCTTTGACCTGAAGGAAAAAGTGATGTATGAAAGAATTCATCACAAAAAGTAGAAGCACAAACTTTTGTCAAGAGAAGAAAATTACAAACCTCAAAAACACCATTTGAGATTTCTAGGATGGAAACATCAAAAGTCCCACCACCAAGATCAAAGACTGCAATAAGACCTTCCTTGTTATTTAACCCATAGGAAAGTGCAGCAGCAGTTGGCTCATTAATAATTCTTTGTACATCAAGGCCAGCAATTCTCCCTGCATCCTTTGTTGCCTGTCTTTGAGCATCATTGAAATAAGCAGGAACAGTAATTACAGCTTTGGTGACAGTTTTCCCCAAGTAAGATTCGGCAGTTTCTTTCATCTTGTTCAGAATGAATGCACCAATCTGGCTGGGGGAATACTGCTGCCCATTGGCTTCAACCCATGCATCTCCATTAGGACCCCTAACTATTTTATACGGAACCATCTTCATTTCTTTTTGTGTCACGGGGTCATCAAAACGTCTTCCTATCAAACGCTTGGTCCCAAATATTGTATTCGTTGGATTGGTCACGGCCTGACGCTTGGCTGGAGTTCCCACAAGTAGTTCACCCTTAGGGGTGAAGGCCACAACAGATGGTGTGGTTCTAGAGCCTTCAGAGTTCTCAATCACTTTTGGATTCTGCACACAACATAATTAATTATCAGAGAAAGAGAGAGAGAGAGAGGCTCCACTGAACCAAATCTATCATAAGAAATCTAACCTTCCCCTCCATGACAGCAACACATGAGTTGGTTGTACCCAAGTCAATACCAACGACATCATTCCCAGCAGGCTTGGAGCTGAATTAAAAGACACACAATAGTCAAAAAAAGAGAGGAAGCACATGATACAAAAAGTGGTAACATATATATATATATATGTGTGTGTGTGTGTGTATGTACAAAGATAACAAGTACCTGAATGGTCTGGCCAAGCTAGCCCATTTATGACCCAGTGGAGAGGTAGTCCACAATGCCTTGGTTTTACCAGCAAGCTGCTCAAGGTTTAATCATCTTTAATCAAGTTGTTCATAGTGAGGAATCTTTAACATAAAAACTACAACAAAGTACAGTTTTGGAATTTCACAGTGAATCCAGTCAAACAGCACAACACATTCATCTACAGGCTAGAGATAACTCATTACAAATAAACACACTAGATAGAAACCCTTGAATTCCTTGCGTTTCTTTCTTCCAATCATTATAAGTTCCAAATTCCAATACACTCCAAAGCTAATAGTGCTTCCTCTGGCTCTGAATCAGAAGTCGGTCGCATAATTGGCATCATTATCTGAACCATATCCCAACAATAACATGACCTCCCAGTCAAAAATTGAAATGGAAGGTCCTCGATTGTTCAAGGAAGCATTTGAAACCTTCTTCATACACTAAGCAACTAAATACCCAAAATAATCTTCTAAAACAGGTCTCTGAACTAGAATATTGAAGCACAGTTTCTTTGCCCCCAAGAAAATCTGCTTCCAAATTCCAATCATCAACTAGAGGAACCGAAAATGGTAGAAGGTAATTAAGCTACAATCTACCAAGGTAAGACCAACATAAAGGATTGGTAAAAGAGATGGCAATCAGATCCCTACTTATGAGTTAAATCACTTGTTAGTTCAGCGTTCTAAAAATTGTTCGTAAGAAGCAAAGCAAAGCCCTGTTTTCTTTTGATTCAGACGAGAAAGAAAGAATTACAAGATTACCTAAACACAGAAAAAAAAGAAGAAAAAGTACGAACTATGATCAGCATATTTTAAAGCCTATTCCACCGTTACCCTTCATCACAACCATCACTGGTAAAATTTACGCCCAAGAGGAACTGCTATTGATCATCTCTCACTATTTATGGTGGAAAATCAACGATTGAAATATAGAGAAAAATATACAATCCAATTCTGCAACCTCAACATGATCCCAACATAAACGTTCAAAAAAACACAAATGAAAATGAAAAAAAATAAATAAAAAAACGAGACAATCAATGAAGAACAGTAACATAAACAGAAAAAGTCAGGAAGACATACACATTTCTGTGCAGATAAAGAAGAAGAACGCTTCAGAGATCGGAGAAGAACCGAAGTTGCCATAATTCAGTTCCAGTCAGTTAGGGTTTTAGGCTTAAGGGTTTTTGCTTCGGTGACCCAACAGAGCTTCCGCAGGGTTCTACTCTTTACAGACTTGCTCAAACATTTGGCGCCACCGCTTGTAAATAAAAGTGTGACTGTCTCCCCGTCTCCCCATCCGGAGCTTCTAGAGTTCTTGACAGACTTCATACCAACAGTTTTTATGATCCTTAAAATATTTTATTGAAATTACAGTCCTACCAGAAACATCGATTTTATAAACCGAATTTATCTGAAAAGGATAGGCGTATTTTTTCATTTGCTCACGTGCTTGTCATTAGCACATGGGGCAATGGAAGTGCAACGTAAAGGCATAAACACAGTTTATTTTCATCGGGGGCATGACAGTAAAATCCTCTCAATTCCTTGATCATTGAGTGCGGTGCAATTCAGGGTTAAAAGGTTGACACCTAATAGGCGCAACATCCAACGGTCGGAGATTGATTGAATTAGTTTGTTTTTCCTTTCTTCTCAAGCTTGACATCATTGGATGTCACACCAACTAGGTGTCGAGCTCTCTGCCCCAAATTGTACCATACTGCACTTTTAGAGAATTTGAGAGGATTTTTCCCATACTTTTACACATTCCTATGTGATTCTGTGTCTAATTATAGGAGCCATGACAGTCACATGTGACATGACCAAGTACCATTCTTTTGTCCTTAAATTTATGTCTACCTTTCTTAGATATTTTATTCATTCCACCCTTTTTCCTGCTATGTGGAGAAGGAAGGGATCATGGAAATGTACTCTCAAAATTAGATTATATAGTGTATAGATTAGTATAAACTATTTGGGCGAAAGAACGTCAACCGGTGTTGTGCCTCAATGTGTATCTGCACTCAGGCACAGCCGCGAGCGTAATGACCAACGCACCCTTGATCCTTTTCACCTTTCTAGGATGTGTGTCGGTCATTTCATGCGTGACTGTGCCTGGGCACAAGCACAACACTGATTAGCGTTCTTTTTCCAAAACATTTTTTTTTCTAGTTTAAGAATATTGTTGGTTAATAGTAAAACTTGATGATTCAACCATGTCCCAAAATTAAAATTATGGAAGGGAAAGAGAACGCTACTTGATCACGTGTAATGCATAGTCCTACGTCTAGACACATGGCAATACAAAATGACCGCCATATCCTCAGGAATTTTCACCTTTCTATGGGTGCTTGGCGGCCATTTCCCAAGGCATTGTGTATGGGTGTAGGGGCTACGCACCACACGTGACCAAGTAGTGTTGTTTCTCCCATTATGGAATTAGACGATATGGTTGGAACAAGTATGACCTGACTAAACTTATGTAGAAGATATTGTGTTTGGTGTGCTTTCGTGTAAAGCGAGAAAAACATAACAAAATCAGGTTTCATAATGTGCTCTAGACTTAAAATCTATTTTAACAATGCGTACCAAACACAGCCTAAGAAAGTGTGTTTCATTTTGGCAAATGCGTTGAACCACTCTAGCCCACAAGTGCATCAACTGATAATGTTTTAAGCGGCTCCAACCAACCATTTTTTTTTTCTTTTATAAGAATATTTGGCATTATAATCACCAGATTTTGGCCTTTTCAATGAATTTGTAATTAAACAAAAAAATAAAGATAAAAATATAATCGAGGAAGAAAAAAATAATACCTCAAACTCTCAGCAAAACCAGACTCTTAAAATGCTGCTCCTTGCAGTACCCTAAAAATATATATATATGTTGCTCCTTGCCATCAATCCTCTTGGCTGAATGGTTTGAGTCAAATTTTCTCTATCGGTTTCATTTTGTTACTTGATTCATCTACTCAGCTACTTGAGATGAATCCTCGTTCTTGAACTGTTCCAATTTCGAACACAAAGTGTGTTAAACTTGTAACTATAGAAAAAATGGTCATATTGTATGAGAGGAGGGGGCTGAACTTAAAAACTTTGATCTTTTTTTGGGTGTAAATGTAAATACCCAAAGTTACAAGAAGAAAATAAATAGGAGCAATTATTATCATTATCCTACACATAATTTATATTTATTAAAACTACCTTATCTTAAACTTCTTTTCTAAAACAACCCTACTTTTAAACTTTTACATCTCCTTCGACCCTCATGTTTTTAAATACCCAGATTGCCCTTATTTTTCACCTAGTAACGTGCTAATCTATTTAACCTACTATTCATCTTCTACTTTTTACTATTTTTATCATTAAAATAGTAACAAATGAAACACCCACCCGCTTTTTCTCTCTCCCATTTTTTACTCCATTCGGATTTTTTTTCTTCAAATTTTCTATTTAATTAATTTTTTATTCAACATTTCATCCTCGTCGTTCTTCTTCGTACAGATCATGGTTCTAAGTATTGGTATCGTATCACTCGTATCGGGCGATATGTACCGGTTTTGCTAGTCACCGATATAGTATTGATAGCATGGTATGAAAAAGGGGTAAAATGGTAAAAAAAAAAACTCATTTTAAAGGAGATTCAAGGGTAATTTTGCTTGATACAGCTGATTCAGGCCGATATCGTATTGATTTTGCAGGTTACCGATACCCGTTCTGATACCGTGCACTAAAACCATAGAACAGATGGACTCTCTTCAAAACACCCCACTTCTTCTCTCTCCTTCTCTTTTTATTCATTTTACTTTTTACTATTTTTTATGAGAGTCGATCTTTTTCATGGTTTTAGTGCACGGTATTGAAATGGGTATCGGTAACCTCCAAAATCGATACGATACCGATACAGTATCGGCCTGGATCGAGCACAATTATCCTTGAATTTTCTTAAAAAATGAGTTCTCTGACCATTTTACCCCTTGTTAGTATCGTGCTACCGATATGATATCAGCATGGTATTGGTATCGGTGACTAACAAAATCGGTACATTGTTCGATATGGGCGACACGATACCAATACTTAGAACCATGATCTATTTGAAGAACGATGATGATGAAATGTTGAATAAAAAATTTATTAAATAGAAAAATTGAAGAAAAACAATAAAAAAAAAAAACTGGATGGAGTAAAAAGCGGGAGAGAAGAAGGGAAACCGGAAGAGATTTCTCTACTTCTACTTTTCGCCCGCCTTGTATGCTGGGCAAAGTTGGGCGCACGGAAGTACTGCTCGCCTTGGAAGTAGAGGAGTCGGATCCAGAGAAGAAGTGGGTGGGTGCTTCATTTTTTACTATTTTAAGGATAAAAATAATAAAAAGTAGAAGATGAATGGTAGGTTAAATAGATTAGCAAGCTACTAGGTGAAAAGGAAGGGCAATTTGGGTATTTAAAAATATGAGGGTAGAAGGAGATGTAAAAGTTTAAAAGCAGGATAGTTTCAGAAAAAAAGTTTAAGATAGAATAATTTTAGTAAATATAGGCTAAATGTAGTGTAGTCATAGTAATTGCCCAAATAAATAATGTCCGACAAGGGCTTTCAGGCTTAACTGATCCCCCAAAAACAAAAAAATCGTGGCTACTTTGTTTTATCCTTCTCATGGATCAAAGCAAGGCGACGTTCAAACTTCACACGGCGGCACGCGCTAGGTTTCTTACGGGATCATCGTCACGGGCATGTCTATCAAAACCGACACGTGTAGGTTATGCATGACAAGGGAAATACCTTCAACGTTCCTGGGCCCAGGCCTAGGGCCCTAGGCACAATGATACATGGATCCAGATCCTCTACTGCCGAGCCGTCTGGCAGAACCGTGCTGCCAAGATACGGTGAGGCGTGCAATGACCGCCTTATCCCTGCCCAAGCGCCTTGTTCGAATGGGGGTAAGGCTGTCATTGTGCCCCTCACCATGTCTTGGCAACACGATCATGTCGGGCAACTCGACAATAGAGGATCCAAATAGATGATACACATGAGGCCGGCTTAGGTTCTTGTATGAGAACGATTCTCATACGTCTGCTGCCATCCACATGGAATTTAGAGGAGGAGAGTATTCCATGTGGATGGCTTGTAGGCGTACAGGAGTACAAGAACCTGATTCGAGTTCGATACATATGTAATATAACCTCAGCACCTGACACACAGGATGATGATGATATGGCACTGCTTCTAATTGAGTGTTAAAATTAAAGAGAAAAGTTCTCTGTGAAAGAGTGTATCGCACACACCCACACACAGTGGGGGCAAACTGACCATGCCACCCCCCATGAAAGACAAAAATCTTACCCCATGATGCTTCTATGTGTAATTTCATTGGTCAATGTACACATGTAGGGCCACACTATTAGTTACATCAGAACAAGGGAAAGGTTTTAAAAGCAAATGGCATAGAGAACCATTTGTACAACATAGGGTAATGAGGTTATTTCATGTGAAGAGGAAAGAGAGAGGGAGAGAGAGTGTGTGCGTGAGAGAGCTAACATACTCTCTGTAGTGACTCATATTATAGAGCCTTTCCCCTTAGAATAAAATGTTTCAATAGTAATTCTTATGCGAGTAAAACGGTGTCAATGTTTCACCAAAAAATTAAAAAAAAACGGTGTCAATGTGGGACTCATATAGTCAAGATTCAAGACACACAGGATCAAGAGGAGAAAATGTGTTAATGTAGAACCCGCAATTTCAAAATGTGAGAAAATCTAAAAAAACATCTTCATTCTATTATCGTGGAGATTTTTCCCCTCCTTGATTTACTAGCTTTTATTTTTTTGGGATGATTGGCATTTGGCAGCGTCTGTCAAAAGAGACTTCCTTGGAGTCAGGTAAACAACTTCCAAGCATGTCTTCATTTATTTTCATTAAATTTTTTTCCCAAGCAAGTCATATTACCAAAGTAATGGTGCATCATAGTGCACTGAAACTCCAAGAATTGATAATTTTTCTAGGGAGATGGATCTACACACTTACAGAATATAATGACATCATATACGCCAAACCAATGAAGAGAATGAATGGATGCTTTTAGATACACATAATGTTAATGAGGAGAGAGTCTCATGGTTGTAAGAAGGTGTCTACTGCTGTTTTACTTTTGTCAATCAAGAAACCTTACCATAATAACTAGGGTTCCATATTTGTCAGCTGGAAGGCTTGGGATGACATTGCAGTTTACAGTTGCAATGTATTAGAGTAAACTTAATGCTGCAGTGGCATCTACACATTGCATCTTATCACTGCAATACTCTTTAGAACTCAAAAAAGATTCTGAAAGTTCCAAGTGGTTATGTCTTGCCATGAATTTGACAGCAATCTGTATAGGATGTGAAGATTAGACACATCGCAAAAAAAATCCTCAAGAGCACAATACATAGAGCTTAAGCCTCATCCCTTACAAGTTTTTTTACTGTAGATACTTATATTACCACATTGCCTTAATGGCTGCTGCTGCTGCATTCCATCTCAAAACTCTGAAGTTATGCACTTGTAGAAGGAATACTGGTAAAGTTTGCCAATTCAAATCCATCAACTTGGTGTGTGAAATGTCATTAATGGTATTGAAGATACAAAATATCAAATATCACTTGTTCCAAGTCTAGTACAAGATCTAATCAGCTACAATACATCCCAAAACAAATTGAGACAAATGTGAAACAGAAAAAGGACTGATTACCTTTAAACTGGGTACCAGAAACAATAAGATATTACCATGCAATCCAAGAGGGTTTTCAAAGGTTCATATACTAACATCATCTGGAAAAAGATCAGGTGAAGAGAGAGGGATTGGCTGATGCGGTACCGACTTGGACTTCAAGCAGCTCCAGACGATGCTCCAACGTGTCAAGTTTTTCATTTAAAGATGCTAATTTGCTCTTTGTTGTAGCTTCTGGAGGCCAATGGAATAACAAAAACAGTAAATAATAGCCATAGGGAAAAAAATAAAACAACATAAGATTTAGTATGTGTGGACAAATGGTCAACACCATGTCTATCCCACCCCCTCCCTAGGAGTTCTGTTTAAGCAGGTCAACGCTAAATTGTAGGCATTTAACAATGTCATGCTGACAAATGAGTAAAATTAAAATCAACGCCTCTTGGTAGAAACAATGGCCACAGAATAGAAAATGGCATGTGAGGCATACTACATATGGGCCAGAGAAACAACTGATAAGAAGGGTGTCTTCACTTCCCAAAAAGTATGGTGAAAATGACATAATATTTGCCAGAGGAAATCTGCACATGAACAGAGGATGAATCTCCAAACTCCACATTGATGCAGAAACCACTCTAAGTAGCTAAACTTCCGGAATGATCTTCTCTAACATATTGGTGGCCCAATGCAAATAGCTAAAAGAGATATTAGGCAAGGAATAGCAGAAGCCCCAACCCAGAGGCCAACTCTCCAGACAGCAGGAAAACCGAAGAACATATAATAAGATATGAAAGAGACCCTAGAACAAAATTTTCATACTCATCTCAATAGTACAAGACTTAAATGTGCAACTGAATAAATGTAAACTGCATATCTAATATGAGGAACAGCAAATGAGCAATTTCTTTTATTTTTCATTTATTTCTACCCATAGATACAAACCTTGGGACCTCCACCAACAGAGGTTTTTGGGATCATTTTCCTTAGACATAGCACCTCAGAGAAAATTATCATTATGGGAGTAGTTTTCTAGTTTAGCAAGTTTAGAAACTGGTACAAATTCTGCCATGTGGCAGAATGGATAGAGCTGAAATTTTGTGGACTGGTAGAACCTTAGGTCCCCTGTTCATAGCGGAATTGGTCAAATGATGAAATAAAACTATGAAAATCCAGTAAAAAAAATGAGACTTTTCTACAAAGAAATGAACAGCTAAAAATACAAGGGAATTCACAAACACAAGGGAAGGTATATGGATGAATCTGAGTCTGAAATTCAACAAGTGGCCAATTTAGATTGTTTTTCTAGATATCCATATGGTGAAATTGCTAAATCACCCCGACCTGTGGCAAAACTTGGTGCCAGACTAGAAAAACATTTTCCATAATTATATATAAAAATTGTTTTTTATGAAGTAGAGAGTTGAGACACAACTGTCTGCAACAAGAATATATAACTTTTCTTTAAAAAAAAAAATTTTGACCGAAGAAATGCACCAATCCTAAACCACTCGTTGCCTCCACTAACACAAAGAACGCCACATTTGTTTTCTGTTCCTTTTTTTTTCCCTGGAGGTTCAGACACGGAAATTCTTTGTGCACCAAAAGTTCAGAGGCCTACAACAGTATTAAGATCACAATTTCTTTCCTTATTTTTATAATTATTAATTCAACAGATCATGGAATCCAATAACAACAGAAGCAGAAGCGTAGGGAATACAAAATACAGTTATTAGAGGAGATAGCAAAATAGCATTAGAAAGGAGTAAAATTAGGTACCGAATTGAATGAGGAATTCAAAGAGACGACGAACATTGAGGGAGATGTGAGAGATGAACTCTCGATTCTCCCAATCTGCTTGTACTGCGATGCCAACGTTAACTGCGTTTGTGATTCCTCCTGCTCTCGCCATATCTAAATTCAGCAACTATCCAGAAAACCGACCAAAAGTCAAACAAGGGAAAGAAAAAAATAAAAAAATAAAAGCACCTTCAGTACAAATTCCATAAGACTTCACAAAGGAAATCCAGATCAGAGAAGATAATCATAAAGGCTTTCTCTACAGAAGCTCAGGCTTCGAAAAATACATCTGAAACCCTAAAACCGAAGTTTGAGAGCTGAACAGAGAATGAAATGAGAAGGGGAGGAAGTTGAAATTTGAAAAGGAATACCTTCACCAACAGTTCGAGATCTGATTGTTGCTTTCATCCCCTGCAAGAGAGCATTAGAAAGAGGGAGACAACAACGAGAAGAAGAGTAAACTTAAAGAGGTTTTGGTTGCGGTTATAGTTTTTTTTTTTAATCTGATATTACTGCCCGTACTCCTGTCCTGGTCGCTCACCGTAAAGTGCCGCATTAGAATTTCAAAGAAAACTTTCTTTTGACCTTTTTGAGTACTAAACTACTAATCAGAGAAATTTTTTCCCGGAAAACAAAAAAACGAGTAATGCCACATTCTCTCTCCTGAGAGACACATACATCGGAAAATTATCTCATGCAATTCTTGTCCGGTTCATTTCTCCAAGTTTCTCTAATACGGGTGGATTCCATCCGGGTAGTGTGTTTGAGCAGGGGTAAGGTGATCATTTTCATTCTTATGAGAAAATTTTGAGAAAATTGACGGGCAAGGAATTATAGAGGATAAAGATGGTGGGTTGAATCGATTTCGGTGAGAGGATAGGTGAATTGAAACCAAACCAATAAGAGAAGTTTAGGTTTCAATTGGTTTCACTTTTGGTCTGGTTTAGGTTCAATTTATTTTGGTTTTCACATGTCGGATTGTTATCATTTTGATATCAGATTCGGCAGTTTACCATGCGTGTATATATATATTTATAAAAATATGATTAAGGATTCTTGGATTGTTATTAGTTTTATATCGGTTTTTGACTGGTTTTTCATGTTTGGTACAGTTTTGGTAGATCCAATGTGGTCCAATAACCAACCGGTTCCATAATTCTGAATCGAAGCCGGCTTAACATTGAATGAGTTTGGCTCTTTTTTTTTTTCTTTTTTTTCGATTTGATTTAGGGTTCGACTCCCATATCTGACACCTCTCTCGAACATTGATTTAGTTTACGGTATCGGTGATGGTATCATCATCAATACCAATATCGATTGTATAAACCTGATTCAAGATCAAAACACTAATTTTTTTAAACGAAAAAAACTATGTCCATATTGTATTGATGATCCATATCAGTCAAGAATCGATATTGGTATCAAACTATCAATACAAATCTATAGATACTACCAATCCAATACCAATTCCTAAAACCACACTCTCAAGTCTCAACCCTCATTTCATTGGTGTGTAAATTTCATTATACAGATAATGTAGAAAGGAGAAAATTTTCCACCATCCCGTGGATGAAGAGAGTATCTCTTCAACATGTGATTTGATGTTTTGATTGAACTCTTAGGACAATAAATCAATGAATGGAATAAGGGTCAAATCCCATTGATTAAGAGGTTCCCTCTTCGCCCACTGGAAATTTCATATAAGAGTAAGCAAAAAGAAAAAATAATGGACTTGCCAATAAGAGAAAAAGAAAAAGAATGAGCAGGGTTCCGTACAACTGGATCACGGTTATAAGGCAATCCTGATTCCTAACTCCTGTTTCTTGGTTGTTTCTCACGAAATAACTTTCTGTTTGAAAGGTAAGAAAAGAAAATATAAAAAAAAATAATAAAACAAATCTTAGTATCTTAACCTTTCTTTATTTTTATATTTTTTTTTCTTTCTTTTCTTACCTTCCAAACATAGCCCGAAGGAATTGGAGGGTTAACTGGTGAAGTGGAATAATAATAATGAAACTGAATTGAAAGTGCCCATCTCCCCTATAATTTTTCTTTATCTTTGTGGTTGTTCAATTATGAATCCACACTTAAAAGGCAAGGCTCCCAGCACTGGCATTCTTTTTGGAGTTGGATCTTCCCTCTCTCCTTAGCCCTTACTCTCTTTACTTCTCTGCAAGGATTTAAAAAGCCAACCAGGATCAGAATCGGCCAGGACTGATCCGGATCTTGATTCCAAGTTTTAAACACTGCTTATGTGTGTAAATTTGTTGTCTGTTGTGACTCTCTCTTAGAGTCAACACTGAAATGAACTTAATAAGACTATTTCTAATCTTCCCTGTGAGACAAATGGTAGAGTTTTTGCTTTGTAAATCAAGTTCTCCAAAAGGTTACAGATTTTTATGCAGATTGCAGCCAGCAAGAAAAGGGAGAAAGGGGTCATTTGTGGGTTGGGTTGGATCAAGATTGGACCAGTTCATTTTTGGGTTTTTATATGGTTCAGTTCTGGTTCACTTAAGAAACCAGAAATCATGGGACCTTAGTTTAACTAATAATTGCTGGGTATATTTAGGAATTCCAATCATAGCCTGAGGCTGGTAGGGATATCCTTTACAGTTTGGGTTATCTTTATCAAGTGTTTAAGTCATAGGATTACTCTCCAATACAGCCTGTGGGTAGGAGGAAAAATTCTTTTCAGTTTATGTTATTCTCTTTATTAAATAAGTGTCCAAGTCAGCTAAGGGCAGCTCCAAATCAGCCTGTGATTAGAGTAAGATTTTCTAGTTTATTTCTTCTTCTTAATTAATTAAATCTGAAAATGTCTAAGATCAGGGTTATAAATATATGTAAGGAATCACAGCCAGAGGGACAAATCTATAAATTGAATAATTTTGGCTTTCTGCCTTCAATTCTGTGGTGATTCAGCATACCAAAATCCAAGTACCTGCATACCTTTTGATTTTTGTTTCTTGATCTCATATCAATCAGTTGCTGAGTTTCAATATTAATTTCCTGGTTGTTATTCTGACTTCTGAGTGTCCATCCAAGTCCTGAATCAATTTCTGAAATCAAGAGTGGATTTTCTGTTAAATTCTGCTTTCCTACTCTAAGTGGATTTTCGTAGAAATTTTGATCTGCTAGTCTGATTTCAGTTCTGTTTTCAGATCTTAAAATCGGTTGTGCCTCTTGACTGATCTCTGAATTCAAAATTCAATCTTGTTACATATTTCTATGAATCCTAATCATAGTCTGAAACCTGAAGTTTTTATTTCTGAATTCTGACCCAAGTTCTGTTGGGTTTACTAGTTTCTGTCTATAATATCTACATTAATACTGCTTGATTATTTTCTGATTTCAGTATTATTAGATTACCCATCGATTGTTCTGTTATGAGATTTCCTATTCTCTGAAGGAATCTGCAATAACTTGACATCCAACCATTTGGATTGTCCTGAGAATTTAGCAGCTTATTCTGTCTCAAAGTTACAGCCTTCGACCAGGGTTTTACACATCAAATTCTTTGATTTGATTCTACCAGATTTCTCCTGAAATTTGAAACTTTCCTTCAGATTGTGATCCTGCTTCTTTACTGTTTCTGAAACCTATCTCCCTAGGTGATCCAGAACCACATCAGATTTACTTCATAAATCAAGGCCAGTTTATATTGCAGAGGAATAGTAAATAATATGTACAAAATTCCATTAAGAAATCTCAGTGAAATTCTGCTTGATACTATAGCTGCAAGCTCTACAGTCTTCCATCTTCATAACCATATCCCCACAGGAAGACTTCTTTCCCTCAACCGCTTTCACTAATTCAAGAGGCCTTTGAGTTACAGTTTCCACTGCCATTTCAATGTTCTGCAGAAATAAGAATGATACAGTGAGAAATGCATTCTGTGTAACCACGATTCTGAATTTTCTTGATTATGAATGTTCTTTACAATTTCATATAAACATAGGACAATACACTGTTCTTTTCCAATATAGCAGCATCCTTAATGGCATTAAAAAAAAATGGTCAAGCCTGAGATTATTTCCAACGTATAGCCTTTATTATCCTCAAATTTTGTTATTTGTAGGAAAAGAAAGTTGGTCCCTTCATAAGAAAACCAGAATTAGACCCTCACTAGTGAAAGTTAGGCATTCAGAAAGATCACTTACAACTGATATAAAAGCACAAAAGGTCTGTGTCCAGTGTTCAAGTAATTGCAACTTTAAATGTTAACTGAAGGAACCCCACCCCTTCCAAAACAAAAAAAAAAACTGTCAAAGACCAAATTACAAGAATTCGCATACCTCATTGAATAAGATACTTTCTATTTCCCTCAGTTTTTGTACTTCATTGTTTCTTTCTCAAACCCAATTGTGGGAAACTGTTTTGCATATTCTTCAACCTCATGACGGAGCTTTGAAATTTCAGATTGGATATCATCACGGGTCTGGATTGTAGCCATGAAGTCCTTCACCTTAGTCCCTGATATATGAAAATCCACAACATGATGTACCTTGTCTCAGTAAATTCAACCACCCACACATACCACATGTGACAGGCAGGTGAAACATGTACGAAAAAAAGCAGTCATGTACAGAGATATTAAAATATGCTACAGAATTATCAACCTTTGGTTTCAGACTTGATCTTCAATGCCAACTTCACAGCACTGTCAAAATACTCAGCTACTTTGGCAAAATCCTCTTCAACAAATCCTCTTGATGTAAGGGCTGGGGTTCCTGAATTACCGAAGACAGAAGATCTTTCAAGCTGAACAGGTCATGTTTACAAATAAAAGTGAGAGAAAATGATGGAAGAAGAGGCATTTACCCATCCGAATTCCACCAGGGACCATGGCAGACACATCCCCAGGAACGGTATTCTTGTTGGCTGCAATGTGAACCAATTCCAAAACCTTTTCAACTCTGGAACCATCAATACCCTGCAAATCGAAAGTTGGAAGGAATGGTTATACTTATTCATATCCAATTGTCATGCAAAAAACCACAAACTGTGTATATTCCAGCAAGCATTTCCATAGTGGGTTTAGATTTTCAAGAATCATGGTTGAGTAGCTAAAGGCGCGACTAAAATTCATGAGGATTAAACTAATCTGCACTAGTCAGCAGTGGAATTGAAAATTAGCAGAGTTTAACAATGAAAAAAGGAAAAAAAAAATCTTTTACCTTGTTTTTAAGATTCACCAAGACCAAATGGTTTTCAGTTCCACCAGAGACAAGATCAAAGCCCTTCTCTATTAAACTCTGCAAAATGAGTTAACTTCAAAAGTCAAAATTCCCACTGGAAAATCACAGAATCCCAAACTAATTGAAATAACACCAAGTAATAGTCATAAAATGATCCCATGCACAAAAGGTCAGTAGTTCACAGACCTGGGATCAAATCCCATCTTCGCCTATTTGTGCCAAAGATGCTAAACACATCGAGGCTACTAAAGAAAACTTTCCTCCTCAGGGAAAAAAAGAAAAGAAAAAGGAAAGTCATAAAATGTGGGAAGAAGAAGAACCACACAGAATAAAACTTCACTTAAATACGAATAGTAGAAAATTTTACATAGGCTATACCTCGGCGAATCTTGAGCAATTACTGAGAACCTGCTCTTGGTAGGATTTGTACTCTGGAGTTGTTGCCTGCAATTATATATATGTCACTTGAATACAGAAATGAATTGACTTTACGCAAAACCAGGATTCTTTCTTTTCTTTTCTTTTTTCCTTTGGGGGGGGGGGGGGAGACCAAATTCATATACAAAAAGGAGCTCAGTGCCTCAATCTATTTAGAATTGGTGGGAAAGAGTTTGGCAGTTACAAGTTTTACAACACAAATTTAATCAGACATCTTTTTCTGGGCACAAATTTCATACCCTCCAAAGAGAGAGAGAGAGACGAAGTGTACAGGCTAATGGCTCTACTATGTGTCATATCCACAAGGGTTGTGTAAAGAGCTACTCATACAAGATAATCCAGACAACATGTTTCCAAATATATATATATATATATAGGGCATAATGTGCGTAGCCTTACCCCTGCTTCGCACAGGTAATGTGTAAAGAGCCACTGCGGGTCTGGGGAGGGTCATAATGTGCGCAGCCTTACCCCTGCTTCGCAGAGGCTGTTTCCAGAGACTCGAACCCGTGACCACTTGGTCACAATGGAGCAACCTAACCGTTGCACCAAGGTCCACCCACATAACAAACATGCTCCCAATTTAGAAAGTTGCCGTGTAAGACACCTATAATGGACTGCAGACACATGTATTAAAGTTCCAAAATTCACAGGTGATTGTGCCTATGAAGTGTAGATCTCATTTATGATGGTGTAGATATTGTTCCTGGTTTAGGTAGACCAAAGAGAGAAAGGAACTACAAATAGTAAATGAAGAAATAGTGCATAATTTACATAATCACTCGTCCTCAAACAAGCATCTCCAAAAGAAGTAAAAAATCATCTACAAGAATGCAGACCTGTTTCAATGCAACTGCTAACCCTGTAATTGTATGATTGTGTGGACCACCTTGAAGCCCTGGAAAGACAGCCTGATTGATCTTGTCTTCATAATCATACATGACCTTTCATGCAAAAGAAGTAATAGCTTTAGCTTCACATATTTTAAACGTCACAATCTTGACTCTAGAACTAAGAGAAAATCCCAAACAGATCACCAAATGTGACAGAAAAGAACCATGCTGGAAAAGCATTGCATAGAGAAGCTAAAATAAAGTCGCCTTTCATAACAACTCACCTCTTGGCCTTGTTTGTTGATCTCTTTCACTCCCTTCCTAAAGAAGATCATGGCTCCACGTGGCCCACGTAGTGATTTGTGTGTTGTAGTTGTCACTATGTCTGCATATTCAAAAGGTGATGGAATGACACCAGCTGCAACTAATCCACTAATATGTGCCATATCTGCTAACAGAATAGCTTTCTGCTTATTACAGACCTGTCAAATCCATGATAATTGCACTCAGATTTTCTGAACCATTGGTAAAATTTTGCTTGGATGATTATATTGCACGAATCACGATTCGTGTAGCTTTTACCTTGCGCATCCATGCATAGTCGTAAAGGCGTGCATAAGCACTAGCACCAGCAACCATTAATTTGGGCCTGAAGAGAGCAGCGCTCTTCTCCATCTGTCATTCTCAAAAGCAAGTGAACTCTTTACATATAGAGATTGTAAGAATAAATATGAAAAGAATTAATTTTATACTAAATGACGAGGCATGATGGAAACCAACCAACCAATCCATGATGAATACAAAATCAGCTTCTTTTTTTCAATTTGCATGCATAATTTTTTATGAGAACCTAGAAGTATCATAATTAAAAAGAAGTAGGTTAAAGTTTCCTAATCATAAATCAGGAGGAAAGCAAAATCATTTTGAACCATGTTCAGATGCTGGAATCCCTCTGTCAGTTAGTGATTCATGAACCTGCCTGTTTGGTGTATTACACATGTAATCCAGTTAAAGGCCATGGTTTACCACTTGGGGTTACCTTTATTTATTTCTGTGCAAGGCATGGCAGACAGGAGTTGTTCCTGTTTCCATCTAGAGGCCGTATTCCAAAACCTAGACTTAAACAAGGGTTTCATGCTTCCATCTTTTTAAAGTCATTATTAGCTAAGGTGTGTCACATAAAAATCTGATGGTTACTTGGCTAATTGGCTGTATTTCTAGCGCCCAAGTGCCTGGCAAACTGCTAAAGAAAGATCCAAGCTTTCATTGGAGGATTGTATATGAATTACACATTTTATACTTGGCGCTGTTGCAACATGAGAAGAGGACACCTAGACCCTCAGATGGTGACAATGATGCAGATTTTATGCCTGAGGGGGAGCAAGGGTTCGATGGCTTGGGGGTAGGAGCTGCGGCGCTTAAGGGCAGTGGAAATGGGGTGGCATTTGCAGGGCCCAAAAACAAATGTGGAGAGGCAGCCTCTGCTACAAAAGATGACAACCATGTGGATGCGGCTAAGATGGACCTGGGCTGGAAGGCCACGGTGGATGAGCTACGTAGGTCCAGCCTGGTGGTGGACAGAGCTTTTAATGCTTTCCTTAAGCATCTTAATGTGGAGCATGGTAACAGCAGTATGGAGGTGGCACCTCCCAGTCCTTCAGATAAAGGCGGTATGGTGCCTAAACCCGGCACGGTGAAGCCCAACAGGATGATTACGAGGTCCATGGGACCCGTGCCTCCCCCACGTCGTGTTTATAATGATCGTGCTTTTCTGGAATGTTAGAGGGATGGGGAACAAGCCGTTTGTTAGGCATCTGAAGTCTATAATTATGTTGGATACGGTGGATTTGGTTGCGATTGCGGAGCCGAAAATTCCTTTTGTGAAGGCCGCATGGATTTCGAAGAGGATTGGGATGGATGAGGTGATTTCGAGTGGGGAGGAAAATGGAGAATGGTTATGGGTTTTCTAGAAAAAAGAACTGCGGGTTAGGTTGGTCAAAAGTCAGGAACTATCAATCACTCTGGAATGCACAATTCAAAATGCAACCACGGTTTTGTTCTCTTTTGTGCATGGTCACTGTACGGTGCGGGATCGTAGACACCTTTGGGAAGGTTTACTGGAAATTGCTACATCTACTAACCTGCCCTGGGCGGTGGGAGGGGATTTCAATGCGGTTTTGGATCCCAATGAGAAGGCTGGGGGGAGGACGGCGTGCACCAACTCTATGGAGGAATACGGGAATTTTGTGAGTGCGGCTGGCCTTTTTGATGGGGGGTTTTCAAGGTAACTCATTCACTTGGTCCAACAACCAAGGCGGTGGAGGTAAAGTAGTGGCGCGGCTAGACAGATTTAGTGTGAAACTTAGGTGTTGCAAAGGCCTTCTAGCTTCAGGTTTCAGCAGATGTGGATCTCTCACCCGGGCTTTATGGATTTTGTCGCAAAATGCTGGTCGATGCCGGTCTATGGATCCCCCCTGTATTCCCTTTTCGCAAAACTCAAAAACTTGTGGGTTCAGCTTCGAGATTGGAACAAAGTAGTGTTCAGCAATATCCACCAAAATGCTCGTAATGCGGAGGATAGAGTGTGCAAGGCAGAGCTGCAGTTTGATCAGAACCCGTCCAACACCACTAGAGGGGAGCTGAGTGAAGTGAGGAAGGTGTTGACTGATGTTTTGCTGCAGGAAGAAATCTTTTGGCGTCAGAAATCCAGGGTGCAATGGCTTCACGAGGGAGAAAGAAACACTAAATTCTTTCACACCATGGTAAATGTGCGAAGAAGAAAGCAGCGTCTATCTAAAATTAAAAATGGCAATGGCGAGTGGGTGACAAATGAAGTGGGTATTGCTAATGAAGCTGTTAGATTTTTCTCTGAGAATTTCAAGTCTCAAGGCAGCCAGCATGATGAAAGTCTGCTGCAGGATATACCCTCCTTAATATCTGAAGAGGATAACAGATTTCTATTGGCGTCTCCTTCCTTCGAAGAGGTTAAGAAGGTGGTTTTTGGGCTCTCTGCAGATAGTGCCCCAGGCCCTGATGGATTCACAAGCTACTTTTATACGGCCTGCTGGGAGATCATTGGCAACGATGTCTGGGAGGCGGTGAAAGACTTCTTTGCAGGTGGCTACCTGCCGCGATGCTACACTTCTGCTAACTTGGTCCTTATACCCAAGAAGGACAATCCGGAGGAAATGTCTCATTTTCGCCCCATTAGCTTGTGCAATTTCTCTTATAAAATAATTGCAAAAATTATTTCTATAAGACTGGCATGCTTACTCCCTTCTATTATATCGGAGGAACAAGGTGCTTTCATACAGGGTAGGAATATTCATGACAACGTGGCTTTGGTGCAAGAGGTCGTTCAGGACATTAATAGGGATACCCGTGGTGGCAATGTGATTCTGAAATTGGATATGGCCAAGGCGTATGACCGTTTAGAATGGGATTTTCTGACCTAAGTCCTGAGGAAGTTTGGCTTTGCAGATGACTGGATTAAGTTGATCATGAAGACAGTGGAAAACTGCTGGTTCTCGGTGATTCTCGATAATGGTCATTCAGGGTTCTTCAAATCCACGAGGGGGGTTCGACAAGGCGATCCCTTGTCCCCCTCGCTTTTTATCATTGCGGAGGAGATCTTAAACAGGGGATTAAGAACTCTTTTTGTTGAAGGTAGAGCAAAATTTTTTCAACTCCCACGGGGATGTCCGGGAATCTCTCATAGCTTATTCGCTGATGACACTATTATATTCTCGAAGGGGCTGAAGTCATCTTTAAAACAAATAATGGGGTTCATTGCGAGATACGAGGGCTTCTCGGGGTAGCTGGTGAACAAAGATAAGAGCTGCTTTGTTATGAGTGAGAAAGTGGCGGATCACCGACAACGTATGGTGGAAGTGGTTACAGGCTTCTCAAGGAAGAAACTACCCATTCTATACCATGGTGCTCCTTTATTCACAGGGCGGCTGCGTGTTAGTTTCTTTGATGCTTTCCTGGCAAAAATGCAACAAAGGGTTGTTGGTTGGAAAGGGAAGTTGTTGTCTGCAGGTGGGGATTGATCTTACTCAAGCATGTGCTCTCCTTGATGCCAATCCACCTCATGTCAACTCTAGACTTACTCAAGATGGTAATAAAACGCTTTAACAGCATTTGCGCTGATTTCTTGAGGGGTAACTCGGAGTGGGGGAAAAGACACCACTGGGTAGGCTGGGAGAAGGCCTATAAACCGATCGATGAGGGCGGCTTGGGAATCCGCAAGTTGGAAGAGATGGGCCTGGCGTTGCGCCTAAAAGGCCTATGGAGGCCTTGGTCTTGTAACTCATTATGGAGTGCTTTCTTTAAAGCTAAATTACTCAAGAACGAGCACTTCACTCTTGCAGGGGGGAGGAGGACAGGGACGATCTCGTGGAGGAGAGCTTTAATGCACAAAGAAACTTTTATTGCCAAATCCAGGTCGCTTATTGGAAGAGGTAATATTAGTTTTTGGCTGGATAACTGGTCAGAATAGGGTGCCCTAGTGGATTATGTAGATGGAGCGATCCACCTTGACTTAAATCTTACCATCAAGGAGGTGCTTAACACAGCGGGGGAATGGAACCAAGAGATTCTGGCAAAGATTGATTCCAACCCGGTTAGGGACAACTTGACAGCAGGCAAGTTTGCTCTCTCTGATAAGAAGGATTGGTTGGTGTGGACTCCGGCGAGAGATGGTTTGTTGACTGCCAAATCAGTTTGGAACGAAGTTAGAACCCCTTCCCCCAAGGTTTCTTTCGCCAAATGGTGCTGGAACCGTTCGACTCCCACCAAGATAGGCTTCTTTACTTGGCAGGTGTTATGTGGGGGGGGTCCCTACTGATGATGCTATCATGAAGATGGGAATCCCCCTTGCGTCGAAATGCATGTGTTGTGGTCAGCCAAGAAGGGAATCAACTTATCACTGTTTGATTGCAGGTGGAACGGCCTGAAAGGTTTGGAGTTTTTTCTCTTCCTTGTGTGACGTGGAGATGGTGCTTGGGCAAGGGGTGAGAAGCAGAATTTTGTTCTGGCACAGGCACGCCAAATTTGCTAACCTTGGTGGCAGGATCATTGGTTTACTCCCCTCATTTATCATTTGGGAATTATGGAAAGAACGCAATAATCGCAGACATGGAGAGCGATCTCATCCAGCCAGCAGTATCATTGAGGTAATTAGACGTTGGATCAAGGAGATTCCATATGCATCCAATTTAAAAAAACCTCCCACTTTCAAAGAATCTCTGTTACTTCAATTTTTTGACATTCCCCACCCCCCTATTATCAACAAGCCTCCAATCCCAGTTTACTGGTGCCCCCCCTTCTCCTCAGTTATGCTCAATGTGGACAGTGCGTGTAAAGGTAATCCTGGCATAGGGGGGGGGGAGGAGGTATTATTAGGAACACTCAGGGGGATATAATTGCTGCATTTGCTAATTTTTACGGGACATGCACCAACTCTTTGGCTGAAATTCAGGCGTTAAGAGATGGCTTAAATTTGTGTGCTAAGTTGGGCTTCGTGGATTTTCATGTCAAATCTGATTCGGCAGTAACCGTGTTAAGCACCACAAGAAGGAAGTGTGGGTTTTGGGAAGGTTGGTACTGGTTCCAGGACATCGTAACACTAATGGATTCCCTTAGACCGATGATATCCTTTATGTACCGTGAGGGGAACAGAGCGGTAGATTTTTTAGCGACATTAGCTTGTACTTTAGAGTCGGACTTGGAATTTCATGGTGACTTGCATATACCTCAGGGGTTGCATCGAATCGCAAGGGAGGATGCGCTTGGCTTCCCAGTTTTGAGAAATAGGTAATCCTCTTTGTTGGAGTTTTGGTATAGGGGTGAGCTTCTTTACTGAGGTTTTGAGAGATATTTGTAAATTCTCGGGTTGGGGTAAGGCGGGAATGTCCCACCCTTGTATTCTTTATTCATTGGTTTTGATCGTAATAAAATCCTAGGGGCCGGCTCGGGTCCCAGATAAGTTCGGGTTAAAAAAAAAACTCATTGTTTCATCCATTAAAATTATAAATTCTGATTAAATGAATGGCCAAAAAGAAGAGCTGAATTTGCCATGTAATGTAGTGCCTTTGAGATGAAATTTACAGTAGAAATGGAGAGAGAGAGACAGCCAGCATATGAGTCCCTTCATTTCTCTTACACAAAGATGTGGAAGATTTCATGGTCACCTAGATTTCCTTACTAGCAAACCCATCCAATAAAGAGGGTAGGTGGTGTTGAGGTTTTGGTGTCTTGACTTCTTGCTAGAAAATTTTTTAAGGACTATATGGGTATTTCAGTAAATTTCCTGTATAGGGTTTCGTTATAAATCTGTAGCGAGAGTTCTTCCTCTGTAATTGAAAATCTGAGAGAGGTGTGAGGAACGAGCGACTGTAACCCTATTCTCCATTGATAGTGAAACAGATCTCATCTCACCGTGGACGTAGGCAACCTTGCCGAACCACGTAAATCTTTGTGCGCATTGTGTGATTGTGTTTGCAATTTCCATTCTTCTTTGCATCGTGTTAGGTTTTACAAGTGGGACAATCTTGACAATATTGTCAGGATAGGCATCATATCTGTCATGTTGCAGCTTAGGTGGTATTTAAAAATCCTGCAGACCTATGCCCTGCCCTCCCTTACATTTAAATTTCAGTACAAAAGGACATTGCCACATGGTGGAGTAAAGCTTTAAAAAGTGGTTGAATAGTCAATATTTTGAAGAACAGTTTGATGGCTAATAATTAAGAGGGAACTCCAATATATAGCCAGTCCACAATTGAGGTGGGCCACGAAATTTAATCTGGCCAATCCAAAATCTCTCGAACAGTCAGAATGGCAAAATCATCCTCATGCCTGCCTTGCTAAGCTTGGGAAGAGAGCCTTCCCAGCAAGCATTTTAAGGTAGAGGTATTCCAAATGGGCATTCCAGCAGTTTGACTAAACAGCTACAACTGCCACATGCCATCTCAGCTTGACTTCATTCCCTTCCCTAGATGATTGTTTTGCTTCTAGATTTGAACTACTGTAGAACCATTATGACCTCATTTGCCATGTATAATAACATAACAATACATCAGAAGGTACCTTGTTTTAGGAAATTAAATAAAAAGAAAAAAGCCCAATGGAATGGGGAAAGAAACAAGGTACCTGGTCGTAGTCAATGTACCCCGTGCTTTCATTCAATCTATATGGCATTGTCTCAAAAAATATAGAAACAGCAGATATCTTCTTGGTATCAGTCTGCATTTGCAAAACAAATGATGAAGCCCATACACCACAAATCATAACTTGAACAGAAAATAGGGTTTCCATCAACAAGGCTCTCTGCTTCTGTGCACATACAACACACACACCTATCCCCTACCCCTAAAAAAAGCAACAACAAATCCTGGAAACAACATCCCAATTCAAAGATAGAATGCTCTACAAGCAACAAAAGAAAAGATAACCAACTCTTTATGTTCATAGTTATTTAGTAGTTCTGATTCTTAATTTCCTCAAGAACATAAGCTCAAAAATATTCCACCTACGCATAAGAAGCCTGCCAAGAGAGTATATTGATTGCTTTCCATTCTTACATATGATGAAGCTTTTTTTTCCAGGGGTTCAAAAAATATAATACAGGAGCATCTAAACTATATGTACATGATTTAAAACCTTATGAAACAAATACCTATTTTCAACATTCCACTAGAAGTGCATATTTTAGACGCCTCTTTATGTAGATCACACTAGTGAGTTGAAGACTATGCAACAATTTGATCTTAACAGCAAGTTAGGTCACAGGGACACAATTTTTTCCCCTTATTACAAACCACTGAGAGGATATATAATCTATAGTCCCACATCTCAGGAATACAAATACATTTTCAGCACAATAAACAAAAAAAAAAGGGGATGCACAAGAGGTGCAAACACAATTAATGGCTTGTTTTTCCTTTTTTTACCATTCCCTTTCTTGATATGGAAGAAGTGACATGACGAGAGGAAAAAGGGAGAATATCAGAGAAATCATTTACAATATACAGAGCTTCTAGCTTCACCAACATAATGAAAGTTGAAGAAAAATCATTAGTAACAGGAGCTTCGAGAAGAGAGATAATGTATTCCAAAAACAATATACATTAGGAGATGGCAGTACTAGATGAATACTGTCTTCAGAAGCCACTAGGAATCAGAACATGTACACTAAATTTAGCTGCAACAAAGTTAAACTGAAGGGAAGTAGTAAGAACCTGATAGCCATGGGACAGATGCCCACCATGAGGAAGATCAAGCGCCATGATTCTCTCGTGAGGCTTCAAAAGTGCAGTGTAAACTTGAAAATTAGCAGGTGAGCCCGACAATGGTTGAACATTCACTGAAAGAAAACAAGGAAGTGAAACTTTCACTGGAGAGGGAGAGGGGTTAATTTAAAGATAAACTAGAATTTTATAAGGTAATGCTTGTATTGCAAATTCCAAACATCACTAAGCAAGTGGTTTTGTGACAAAATCTTTACAATTATATGTCACACTATACATCATTTAAATCATATGATTCAGATTGGGTTGGATCGCCCGAGGCCTCAGCCCTACCTAAGTATATGCATTATGGTTATTTACCTCCCCATTTTGCAGGATCCAACCTGAAAGCTTCCAAGGCACGCTTCTGACACAAGGACTCGGCCATGTCAATGTACCTAAAAGGTTGTAAATCCCACTTATTTATTTCATAACCAGGAAATACCAACTTGAAGGATAAACTAAACGATAATAACCGTGAATACAAAAAAGACATCACTAGGCCAGAAAATATAATATGAACAACAATAATTGAAGGGGGGGAAAGAAGAAGTATCAAAGGAGGGAGATAAGAACATCCCGTACTCGTTTCCTCCATAATATCTGGCACCGGGATATCCTTCACTGTATTTATTGGTCATGATGGACCCAACTGCTTCCATCACGGAGACAGAAGTGAAATTCTCCGAAGGTATGAGTTCAAGTCCCTTGACAAAATACCAGAATTACCAATCAGAAAAAGCGCCACATATCCATACATGAGAAACTTTCTGTGATACGAGGAATAGCTCGTATGAACATGAAATCTGAATACGAAGAACTGAGCGTACAATCGACATGAGTAAGGGGCAAAAAATCAGAAAGGAATACCTTCCATTGCCTTGCTTTCTCAAGCTCGATAATATTGGCAATCTCTGGATCGACAATCTCCAGCGGAGTATTCAACTGCTTCGTCCACTGGAATCAAGTTTTTTTTTAAAGTGAGTTCAAATTGAAACAAAGTCAGATCAAACGATATCTACAGAACCCAATACATTTGTGACTGTTCAAATTAATCAAAACAAAAATAAACTAGCACGGAAATGAATGGCTAACCGTAACACGAGATCTCTCCTTCTCATAAACAGCTTCATTCGGCAAAGAAGACTGAACATGTAAGATATTAAGGATGGATTAGATTCGAAACAGAAATGAGGGCATGATGAAAACATCACTAGTTCTAGTAACAGAACATCGGTTGATTGGTTTGGGTAAAGGAAAAAAAGCAAACCATGTAGTAGAGGGATCCTTCACGAAAGGGAAGCGGAATCGGTTTCCTCACGGAAGACGAGAGCCTGCGGAGTGCCATCGCCATTGCCATCTCTCGTTCTTCGCTGCACCTGCTAACTCTATCTTCCCCCCCTCTCTTCTGTGTGGCTTTAGCGTTCGGTTCTGTTTTAGTGGGTTGGTGGTTATTTTTATTAAATTAATCGGGAAAAAAAAACAGAAAGACAAAACATATTGCTAAAAATTCCATTTAATCTCTGAGGTAAAGTTTTTCTATTGTGAGTCATGCGCTGGCCACCTAACGGGCCATGAATTTTATTGAGAGAGGCATGAAGAGCATGAGGCTTTCTTGATTACAGCAATCATGAAGCAAGGACTAAAAATTGGTCATTCTGTTTTATGTATTAAAGAGAGGGTCTTTCGGGTTAGGGAATGAGCAATATTATTCATATCTCTAGGAATATAAGAGAAAATACCTAACGGGCCCTGTCGAACTGTGCAAGTGAAGGTATCAATTGAATTAAGGCAGGGTTTTTTTTTTTTTTTCCTTCTCGAACTTGGCATTGTTGGATATCGCATCTTAAAACGTGTCGAGTTTTCAGGCCCACACTGCAGTGCACCGCTCAATTAGGGCACTGTAGAGGATTTTTTTTTTTTTTTTTTTGTATCTATTGGTTAAAATATGTGGAGTACCAAGGATCAACACAAAGCCATGTGAGACTATATAACTTTCAACATCTCAACAAAACATAGATAGAAATGGGTTTTGAACGTCCTTTTAAGACTATTCAATTTACAATTTCATACAAATATGTATGGTTTATCTTTTAGGGTTTTAGCCCGTCATCATGGACTTAACTCCTCTCAGGTTCCCTGCCTGTTCGTAGGTTCCTCTCATAGGGGACCGGAAATGACCACCTCACTCCCTGCCCGAACACACTACCCGAGTGGGGTGAGGTCGTCATTTCCGCCCTCCCTATTTGAGGAACCTACGAATCTGACCAGGCAGGGAACCTGAGAGGAGAAAAATTCCGTCATCATGGGACATGTGGCAAATTATAAGGATATAACCCCAAGCCCAATGACTTAGGGTTCCATGTGGTTGGTGCATGGTCTTAGGTATTGATATCGGTATCAGTATCATATTGATTGTATTGACGATTCATATATAAATAACTAACTGATACGGATCCGTCAATATGGTATATACTACATATATCCATTTTTCTTGTTGAAAATAAATAAAGAGAAAAAGAACGCTGCCAAACTGCATATAGATATGGGGAGGTGCTAGTCGAACAGAAAACGATTCCTTGGTTGGTGACCATCCGGTGATCACTGTTCATTGATAGTCCCGTAGGTTGAAGAATCGATTTCAGTGTTTTTTTTTATTTTTTATTGTTGGTAGAAATATCGATGTCAGTGTTGTTGAGGACATTATATACTGTGAGGCTCAAGTGATTAGAATCCACTTGTGCATTTAATCGCTTCCATCTAAACCTAAATGACCCGGTAAGCTCAACCATAGATTCCCTGATTGGAAGGAACAAACACAGAACTTTAGGGACCACCACCCCTTCATTATCTTAAAATTTTTATTTTTCATGGAGAAATGTCTCCTAATAGCTGTATTCCAATCCAATGGTCCTCAGTGTTGGTCTTAATAATGGGGACTGTATTATGGAAACACTGATTCAATTTTCTTTTATGGTTATCAACCACAGATCCGGATCCTCTCCAATGAGGGCATCACCCAATGAGCATCCAACAGCTGGGCTGCTAGACATGCTGATTGGGTGTGCTGCATGGATGCATGCTAGGCGCACTCATTGGACAATCTCCTGGGGAAGTCCTGCAAGGCAGCCTGCACCCAAACATAGGACCACAACGAAATGATAGCTCTACTCCCCTGAAATAAAAAATTCCACCCCATTTATACCCCTGTGCGTGCTCTCATTGACAATCATCCCTCCCCTCCCCCAAAAAAAAAAAACAGAAAAGTTCAAGTAATTGGAAACTCATAAGATCTATTACCGTAAGACTTACCTTTTGATTTATGAACCATTAAGGTCTTTGTTGCTTATTGGGCCTTGGATGCTTCATAGAGTATGCAACAGTAAACATTAAGGGAGATGCCACCATTTTTTTTTTTTTTTTTTTTGGGGGGGGGAGTTTATTCTCTGTGTATATCCAAACATGGTTACGCAAAATTTATAAAAACAGAGTGTCACTGTGCACAAGGTTTCCACTACAGCAAGGTCTGGGAGGGGCAAATGTCCGCAACCTTACTCCCACTTCAACTTAAATGCAAGTAGCTCAGCCCCAACTCTTCAAGCTTGGTCTCCACCAACTGTGAGTTACAAAAATTAATTGTGATGCTTCACTCCCCCAAGGTCAATCCAAAGGAGGAATTGGAATCATCTTTCGAGACCATACAGGTTTACAAAATAGAGCCATCTCAGAGCCTTCGCGTCTTCAGTCAATGCTTCAGGGTGAAGCCATTGCTGTCCAGAATGCTCTGTTCCAAGCTCACATTGATGGTTTGCTGAACATTCAAGTTGAGACTGATAGTCAAGAGCTAATCAATCTACTCAAAAACCAAAACACTGCTCCTCCTCTATCAGCTGCTCCTGTTATTGAAGACATTCATCTTCAATGCTCTACTTTTCAAAATGTATCTTCTGTTTACATTCCACGGGCTATCAATCATGTTGTTGATGCCCTGGCTCGGAAGGCCCTATCAATTTTGAGTAAGATAGATTGGCCAAACTCCATTCCCTGGCTCCAAGATCTTTGCATCTCAAATGCCATGGGCTGTTCTCGATCCCCCTCTTCAATAAGAATCCCATTTACCAGAAAAAAAAAAATTTTAACTGTTGCACCAAGGCTCAGCTACTGGTTACACATAATTTGTAACCACCTTTTTATGCTCCTCAAGATCTGATGTAGACCAAATAAGATAAATGGAATATTATGTAACCTGACGTGTTGTAAAGTAAAAGAATTTTTAATTATGATGTGTAATGTCATTACTGCCCTTCCTTATACATGAGAAGAAGGGTTAAATTCATTAAGGTGACTGTCTCAATGAGTCGATGTATCCAACTGTGGTTACACAGAGGAAGACCCTTTTTTTTTTTTTTTTCCCCTAATCACCAATTTGTTTATACTCACTTCCTCTTTTCATAAGCAATTCTCAAATGCTGCATGCTTTATGACAAGCATTGAAGGTCTGCAAACCTTCGCGCCATTAATGGCACTAGCTTTCCTCTTCCATCCAGGTTCTCATAACTCATGATCAGCAAATTTAATATTTTGTTTCAGTCAATTGAAAATATTGACAAGCAATTGAGACATTTATCCATAGAAGTAATTCTCACAAACTTTCATGGTTCATCTTCAGGAACCCTACATCAGACTTTGGTATTTTCAATCATTACTGAATTCAAAATATATCCTCATGAAGATGGTCCAGAATATCTAAATCAGATCTCAGGCTTGGCATACAAAAGCAATGGATGGAGTTCCTAGTTACATACTTGTACCCAAGAGAGGTAGCTAGAGAATGCAACAGCATATGTAAAGCCATTGAAGACATATCTACTACTCACATGATCAGTCTACAAATTGAGAAGTGTGAGACTTTGTCAATTCAAAAAATAAGAATAATAGTACAAAAAACTAACTGAATTAAAATTATTTAAAAGCTTCAATGCAAAAGGTTTCATCTTCAACGGGATACCTCCTCTTCTCAGAAAACTCGAGGACAATTACAAGGCTCCACTAAAGAATCCGAAGCCTCCATCTATCTGTACAGCTGGTGATTTAATTTAAGGAGGATAAATTTCCACAGGTCCTGCAGGATGGAAGCACTAAACCCCTGCAGGTTTACTCAAGAAACAGTCTTATCAGACCATTCCCTCAACAAAAAGAAAAAAGTTTCCCAAAAATCTCCAGGTGGAATATATTTTCCTCATCAAAGACAAGTTATACAAATGGTAATTAAAAACATGAAGAAAATGAGAATGCCTACCAAGAAGCTTGTATAGTTCTTTCACATGCGGGTGTAACCCCCTCTTTCCTGAGATCCAACTCTGAGTGTTCTCTTTAAGAAAGACCTGTTAAGAGACCAGCACCTCCTTAATACTCTCTGATTCCTCATATGGGCATATATAGAGGGGAAAGTGAAGCAAAGCAGTAAAAGCAGCAGCACACCAACAGAGAGAAACATGACATTGCGGAATCCATCTTTTATGGCGGGGTCATCTTGCCCTGACCAAGGAATGCCTCCCACATTCATCCCAAATACTGTTCAACCCCAAACAATGAATTAGTATTACATAGTCATTACTTTGAGAGGTCTTACATTGATGTTCTAGTGAAAAACACTTTTCAGTAGTGAATAAATAAATAAATAAAAAGTGTACCTCCAGTGATGATAGACAAAGGAAGGAATATCAATGAAAGGAAGGAGAGGTAGTAAAGCTTCTTATTAATTTGCTCCGACTGCCAACTGTCAAGACCAGCTTGTAATGCTGTTACACGATTCGAAATAAAACCAACATTCTCTTTTAGCCTCCTAAGACGTCCAATCAGCTCTTCAAGAGCGACAATGTCTTCGCCAGCAAACCAACTTTTTGTGGAACATTTTTCTCTGACACGTGGGAACACTTGTTCTCCATATGCTATCACCTGAAATGCAGCAAACTCAAAATATAGTTTGAAACTGAAACAAAAAAAGAGCAACCCAGTGCACAAGACTCCTGCTACTGTAGGGCCTGGGAGGGGCAAAACGGCAAATGTACAGCATGGCTTTAAATAAATTCAAACTATAATTGCAGATGACTTAAATAAATCATCCTTATGTGCTATCTGAGATTTCTCTTTTGTTTAGATGGTGCAGCCAATTCAATTGCAGATAAGTTGGCCAAGTTGGGGGTCTTGTAGGGACTTTGTATCTACACTCATTTCCCATTATGTAGTTCCTGTTGAGGGCCCCTAACCAGAGTTAATTGTTGCTGTTGCTGTTGTACATTAGCTATGTATTTACTTCTATCCTTTTGATAAATTTGTTATCTATCAAAAAAAGAAGGAAAAAAAATTGATTTCATAAATGGGACCCTACTCCCATCACAATAACAAACAGAATGAGGACATCTTCTTTACATCAAGTCACATGGGTATAGTAACCATTCCCTCCATCACATTCATTTAAATGGTTTACAAAAAATTTATGCACATTCTCTGACACAAACTTCTAGTGGCCCCAATGCCCCTCAATGTGTTCCCATACATACCACTCCGCCATTGGTAGAATTCTCCTAATGGTCTACCCGCTGGCACATATACAGGCTATACTTCCCTATATAAATCAAGTTTGTTCCTTATTTTCCTATTTGTTCATTGAAGAAGTATCAGGAACATGAAATTACCTGCAAAAGACGTTGCAAATTTAGATGCATTTTTGGAAATCTTCTCTCATCCAGCATCTGCATTTTTAAGGCAAAAGCACCTGCAGTCATGTGAAATAGGTTATCATTTTAAGTTTAAACCAGCAAACCATATAAATTGTATCAGAATATATTCAATTCATTCTTAAAAACATACAACATTGCAATGGCACCACATGAGAAAATAAGACACATTTGAGAGATTATATTACTGAGACGAAAGCCATTCTGGATATCTATAACAAGGTGGTCCAGTAAGATGTCCTCAACTGCTTTCTCATTTCTTATGACAAAACTAATCTGCATGTAAGATATTGCAACAACTAAAACTACTGTGTTGCCAAAACTACCCTCCTATATGTTTTCTTTAAGATGAAGGTTAGTAAAACAAAAATTAACTAAATAAGGCAAACACTAGACAGCTACCACTACTAGCCCCTCCTTATTTAAAGAAGGATAATATAGTACTAAGAAAATTACAAGGAAAAAGAAGAATGGTAAAAAAGACAGTTTTGGTAAGTTACCACATGTACCCAATTTGAAAGGCAGATTATTGCATGTTATTTTCTGCTAGAAATCAATTAAGCAAATGCACAACTGATACGTTTGTGCAACAACACAAAGTGTTTCCTCTTTTTGTAGCTTTGTAGTTTACAGCTCACATCACTATGGTGTGATTGCCTAGGTCTACTCTCACATCTTCTATTCTTCTTCTTTCTTCTACTCTTGTTCAATTATTTATGCAAATTTGTTGTGATTTCATAGAAAAATTAGGTTACCCCATGGCTATCCAACATGAAAAACTATGAACAAGAGATTGAAGGTGGTTGTGCAAATGCTGGAATCAAGCTCGAGAAGGTCTGAGCTGGAGGACTATTTAGTAGGCGACAATAACAACAACAACTCAGCCTTATCCCAACTAAATGGGGTAGGCTAAACAATATCTGGTCATGAGAAGTGCTAAGTTTAGGGGCAGGTATAGCTGCCAAAGGCAGTAGAAGAGGAAGGCAGACTAGAGAACACACTGTATGCCGTTCAAATGTCAGAGTAGGAGGTTGACATGCTCGTAGTTCTGGATCTGGCAGTAGTTGGTGACTGCATTGGATTTGGACGAGGAGAGTTAGAAGTTTCTGTGTGGTTGTTGCTTGCGGATTTAGAGGTTGTCTCTTCTGGTAGGTGGCACGAGTCGGGTGTAGGTGTGGCCTTCTTCTTTGTTGTCTTTTGCGGTCTCTCTTTTCTCTACTTTAGCTTTCTTTGTTTCTTCTCCTTTTCTTCTTTCTGCTTTTTTCGGAGCTTGGCTCCTCTTGTTTTTATATACCTTATATACTTTTGAGTGTTATTCATTACCTGTCAATAAATGACAGGAATTGGCAGAAGAGAATTCACATAGCCAGCCCCAAAGGTGATTCAGGGAGATATTGGCTCACAAGGTTCTTTTCTAAAACCTGGTCCACAAGTTGGTCCAAGACCAGCCCCAAGTCCAAGACCAGATCCAAGTCCAAGTCTGGCCCTCCCAGCCAAGTCGTGGACTTCTAGAAGCAGTCAAGTTCTGGCCTCAAAGTTCTAGCAGATTCTTTGTGCCTTTTCAAATTCCAAGGCAGTATTAAGTATCTCTTTCGTTCTCCTAGTTTCTAGTTCTTGACTTTTGGATTCCAAGGCATGCTTATGAGCCTTTTCATATTTCCTAAGCTTATTTAGGAGTCCTTTAGGCCCTATTTGTTTGACGGAGAAAAGTAAAAAAGGTAAAAAGGGGTGGGAAACTTGTACTTGTTTCCCACAAACTACCACAAATGTGACTGTTTGGTTAGATGGGGTGGGAAACTTCCAGACAAGCTCATTAAATGCATTTATTCTTGTCTGGCGAGGTGGCACCCCTTTTTTCCCACCCCATTCACTTTTCATGGAAAAGTTACTTTTGAGTCTATCTCTCTCCTCTTCCTATTTCCTTTCTTTCCCATGGAATCCCACCCCATGTCCATTTCCTCTCTCTCCCACTAAATCCCAACCCATACAAAATGCGTATTCTATTATTTCCGTTCCTTTCCTTTCCTTGTCAACCCACCCCACAACATGTGGGACCCACCCTCACAAGTTTCCCATCCCTTTTTATCTATCAAACAAACGGGGCCTTAGAATTTCTTTGAGTGTCTTTTAGAATTCCAAGAGTTAGTTAACTTTCATGGTTTATGTTTTCTATGTATTGGGGTTGGGGTTCAATGTTTTGGGTTTAGTTTTCTCAGTCTTGGGGGCAGTTTTCCATATCTAGGACTTGTTATCTATGTACGGGGAATTCCAAAGGGTTTTGGAATTCTAAGAGTCTCTTTATTGCTATGTGTTGTATTCAAGATTTCTATATCTATATAATGCAAGTCCCGGTTGCTCTCAAAAGGCAATGATGAATTGAAAACAAAAAACTCTCTTTGAGAACTTTTGCTTGTGAGACTCAAGTGGGATCAAGGTGGGACTCCAACGGTTGGGCAACTAGTGGGACTCTAGGCTGCCACCTATATATCTTCATCTTCAACTATCATCATCCATTCCCTGCAGCCACCCTCCATCGACCTCCATCATACCTATCCATTACCCTTTCAAACCAGATTCAGATCAGAACCCTCTTCCAGATTCGATCTTGGCTTGCTTACCCTCTTGGGTTTGCATCAAATGGTTGGAGTAACGCTTGGTAGGATTGTGTCTTTGATTTCCCTGACTCAATTGGTGGTAAGGGTTCAAATGAAGGAAGGGGGGAGGGGGAGGGGGACTTTCTCAAGGTTGTACATTTTCATATCTTAGTTTTGATGTGGGAACCATGCAATGAGACTTCACAGTTTTTCAAATCCTAAAAAGTTCTAAGGTTTTTGGGAATCTAAGGAACCTAATTCAAGCTCTTTCTTAAGAAGCATCGGTAATGTAGTCCTAGATAGGTAGGAGACCTACTAGGAGCCAGATAACAGGATCAATAGCAAAAGGGGTTGCTGGTTCGAATGGACAGCACAAGGTTTTAGGTTAATTCTAGGGTTTAGGATGGGAATTTGGGAATGGGCCTTATATGACTTTAATATGCAGGTCTTGGGGGTTATTATGGGATAAAAATAATTGGATTTGGGAAGGTTTTAAAATTCTGCAGTTCTGGACAGAATTGAGTTGCAGGTTTTGGGTTTAATGGAGTGGGGGAATGGAGGGGTTGTAGTGGAGACTAAGGGCTAGGTTTAAGGTCGAGTGTAGGGAGAGGTGTGGGGGATGTAGGCTGGAAGTAGGGTTCGAAATTGATGGCTAAATCTGGAGTTATGGGGGAATCCTATTGGAGGTAGGAATGCAGGTTTAATGGAGAATTAGGGTTTGATGGTTGGAGGGGACTGTGGATTAGGTCTAAGGGAAGATGAAGGATGTTAGAAGAAGGTTTAAAATAAGAAAACAGGTTCAAACTCACTGTATTGCAGGACAATGGCAGCAGCTTGATGATTTGAAAGAGCCTCCCGATCTTCACAATGCAAGGAGTCGCAGGAGTCCACCTACCCTTTACCACCTTGAGATCCACAAGGATATACACTCACAAAGAGCTACAGCAATGGCAGCAAGCATAAAGCTAATTTTTATTAATCAAATTCGTCTCTAATGTTGGCCTCCCTTACAAACTTATATAGAAGACTCAAAAATAGACTTAGACACTAAAAAGGAATGGCCTAACCCTATCCCTAACCTACTAGGTAACTTAAACTGACTAGGAAACTAGAATACTAAAGGAAATAGACTCAAAACATGGCTGAACTTATAGAGTCCTAATCCAGCCCAACTTACATCACATGACCAATTAAGTTGTCACATGACCACTTAACCAAGTCACATGATCATTTAAATTGAACCAATTGGATGCAACCAATTTGAACCGGTTCAATTAAAAAACTTTAAAATAAACTAAGTATTGGGCTAATCCCGTATGCAACCTATATACCCATATTTTAGTCCCATAAAAGTGGCCTATTACATTAGAAACCCATGGGATCAAAGGCCCAACATGTATGTAACCCAATCCTAGACTTATTCCCAATGAAACAAGCTCTATTTGGTGATGAATCTGCATCAATCGGTTAGCATATACAGTCAAAATATAGAACTAAGTGAAGGACCTGATGAACAGGGCACAATAAAAATATTTATTAACAAGGACAGGAAAAGCTAGAGTTTCCAACTGGGAGTATGTGATTAAAGGAGGAGATGGACATTATGGGGGTGATTAAAAAAAAAATTCCTCGGCTGCAGGGTCTAGCTGATGCTAATTAATCAGCTGCTCTAAGGCCTCAAACAAAAGGCTGAGAATTGGAATAGCCAAAATGGAAGTTTCATTTCTGAATCTGAAAGATGAAATAGAGAGCCTCATCAGACACCCATATGATTAAGAGAAGTGAAAGATATCTCTAACCTCGAATAAAATTTCCATTAAAATAGTCGAGTTATGCTACTATGATTCTTGTGGGTCTGCAAGACCTTTTAATAACCAGATGGCCCATTAATCCACACTCCAATCCCATACATTGCAGCTCAATCTGTAGCATAATTTGGCAGTTGGTTGATGTAGTGCAATGACCATAAAGTCATGTGTACTATATTTACAACTGTCTCACATTCAAAACAGAAAAGAAACAAAAAAGGATGAGTAAACCAAATCGTATTGTCAATGGTGAACGATTGGCAAGAAGCAGGGTAATATTGACATCACAAATTATCTTCAATCCTTTTTTATCTCATCCCCTTACTGCAAAACTGTTAAAACAAATAGAGGGGACAAAATGATACGTAGTCTTATGATTCATGGCTAAAACAATACTTGTGGGTTATTAGTTTCACCTTCAAGAGAAAAGCTTACAAACAGAATAAGAAAGTAACATGAGCGTCTCACCACAATCTCATTTTAACAGGGGCATTTTTCAGCAGCTCTTTGGACTCAATGGCTCTACTATGGGACCGCAATTTGGTTTTCCACATGTAATTAGAGTTTTAGGATGCATCCATATTGAAGTTGTCACATTGAGTTATTATTGAATAAAGGCTGTAGGTTCTAACCACTTGTTGCAAAAAAGCTACTATTTTAGGACAGGTCCAGAGGGTTCTAAAAGTCATATCCTTGATCAATGATATAGTCATTTAAACAGTAATAATCACAGAAAGAAAGTTAGAAATGGGATTTTACTCTGAATTTTCTAGGAATAAAAGAATAACAGATGCCCCATTTCTGTCGTTTATGGAGAGCCACCTATTAATTGAGTGAATGACTTCTTCACCCCGAGGGTGGGCCTTGGTGCAACGGTAAAAGGTTGCTCCATTGTGACCAAGTGGTCACAGGTTCGAGTCTGGAAACAGCCTCTCTGTGAAAACAGGGGTAAAGCTGCATACATTATGACCCTCCCCCGAAGCTGCAGTGGCGGGAGCCTTGTGCACTGGGTACGCTATTTTTTAATGACTTCTTCACCCCCACTCCCCTCAAGCCCCCGAAACAATGTACATAACAGTTGCATGTGGGTGGGTTTTTATTTCTTTCACATTAACATCTGGGTATAGATATTTTTTTAATTATTCCTTCTTGTAGGGTATGATTCCTTCTATAATTGGTGTCACCCCAAAATATTCTCATGAAGTGATAATTCTTCCTCTTCCACTCTATCTTCTACCTTTTCCAGCCTTCCTCTGTGGCTGTCAGTTCTTGTTTATTGTCCCTGTAAAACCCTAGTCAAGTACTCATAACACCTTAATTCCTCTCCATAAAGCTTTGCCTCGTCTCACTTATTCTTCAACCCCAAGCCTTAACCTCATCTCACTTATTCTTCACCCCAAGGCTCTTACCTGATTTTGGAACAAGTATTTGTGGCCCTCATCCTACCTTGCCTCCTAACTCATTTTTTAATAATTTTGTACAGAAACTTACATATAAGCCAGGGGCATCTAAAGTCTCACGGTTTCCACTGCACAGAGTATCTCATCTCTACATAGTGGTACCCTCAACAATTAGACAAACTCTAACCACGAGTTCACTCTTGACCATAAACATGATTGCATTACTTCAACTGCATACCTCATGATCCACTAATAAGGCCTACTCTTAACAAGCCCATCTACAACTCACATTGGATCCCTCTAGATTGTAAAGAATATTTCATAAACCTTTTTGCATTCCTTATTTACTTGTAGGGTGCATGTTAAGAATTTGTTCTGAAGGAAAAAACCAACCTTTTGCATTGTTCAGAAATGAATCTCCCCTATGATGGTGAGGGTCCAACAAACCCCTTCATTTGGATGAGATTGCATCCAAATGTTTACTTTTGATTCCAACCCACCCACCCCCCTGGCTCTCTTCTGTCTCTTGTCATTCTAGTGAAAACCTCAAAAAAAACTGAAGTCCCACCAAGTAATATAATCATCTTTCATTTGATGTTGCCCTCCGTCACTTTGCAACCCAAAACTATGATGATACTAAACACAGTAAGAACTTCCCCCAGCTATCACAACCATGAAACTCTTCAATACTCAGCCCTAGGGCTACCTAATTGAATCCATCCTAATAGCTAGCTTCACAACTTATTTTTCTGTTGAAAATAAGGACCCAAGTGACCTTGAGGTTGTCCTACCCTACATATCTTTCCAACTTAGCCCCAAACAAGTTCCACTTCTGGGATTGTAGAAAAAACGGAAATACACAATCCCTTTCAAGAACTTGAAAGTGATCAAATCAAACTCCATATTAAAACTGAATATTATTCTTTCCATTCTAACTGAACAGGTCTAAAAATAAAGAATAAAATTGAACTCTGAGCATGAATCTATAGGTAAGTAAGATAAGGGAAAATAATTAGAAAAGAAAATGAAACTACAAAAACCAATTGTTGCATGACTATTACCTTTATCCAATTCGAACTCCACTGCGTCCAACTCGATCTCAAGCTTGGTTACTATGTCTTGAACATGATCTACATGTGTGTCTAGTACATGAATAACGAGATTTGAAAGAGTGCGTGGAACTGGATTATCAGCCTCCTCAGAATGATTCATCGTTAATAAAAACTCAAGAACGTGTTCCCTGATTACAATCGCATCTCCTTCCTTCTCTGCTCTAGCCAAACTGGAACTCTCCACACTAGGAATCTCTGAAAGAAGAGAATGACCCATTGGGGAGAATCCCAATCTAGGAACACGACCCAAAGACACAGTAATCAACGAGTTCTCAGTTATTCTTGCAGCAATTCTAAGAGTAAAATCGCTTGAAGCAGTTCCAGGTGAGTTCACCCTAAAAACAAGTGCTCCATTAACATGCCCACAAAAAGGTCCATTAGTGACAAGTGAGAGGATGTCTTGAAGTTTCAAAGGAGGGCAAAGGACATCAATAAGGTATTGTGCAGACAATGCTAGTTTCTGGTTTCCCTTTGGAAGTTCCACATGATACCAACAAAATTCTTTCCCTTTTCCTTCAGAGAGATCCCATTCCTTAGTAAAGTAACTCCCGAAACCATCAAATGCATAAGCTTTCTTTCTCACAACGCCAGGAAAACGGGTACGAATTTCCTTCATGGGAGTTTCCTTAGAGTTCTCTTTGTCCATTTCCACTGCCTCACCTTCCAAAATCGGCTCTTCTTCCTCAAGTTCCATATATGTAATACTGAAGATATTTAACTACCTATATCCTTCAATTTAGCCTCGAATGAACTGCAAATTTAGAAAATTGCTCTCCTTCAATGTTGAAATTCCTGGGTGACCAACCTCTCCTGCTAGAATTTCGGAGGAATGAAGCAGAGCCCATAAACAAGGAAAGCAGTGCGTGAATCTTCGATCGAAAGAGCGAAACGCCACCGATTATTTATCATCAGAAACTACTCAGGAGAAGAAAAATTCACTTTTTAAAATTAATTAAACCTCCCGAGAGTCCGAAACACCCATTACAGAGCAAATATATGAACAAAAAACAACAAACGTTGCAAGTCAAAAATTCAAAATCGAAACCGGAAAGCAGGGTTTTACAACAAGGAATCGGTGTCCGAATCAGATCGAGCCAGGGTTTTAAAACACAGAATCGGAGACGGAATCGATCATTGGATCTGTGCTCAAGATTCCTAGAATCGGGTCCTCGGATTTAAAAACAGGGAATTTTTAGGGTTTTTGGGTGTGAATCAACGTGTTGGATCATGGAAATATCGGTCACAGCCATTCGATCCGATTCCCAATTCTTAAAACTCTGGGTGTAATCGATTTTGATCTGGTTTTGTTCTAAATCAGCTGAAATTGGTCAAATTCCACCTAAATACTATAAACAGTTTGAAATGAGAATCAAACTAAGCATATCCATCGATTGACCACCCCCACCCCATGAAAAACAGAAATCTCACCCCAATTGATGCTTTCATATACGCTTTAATTGGCTCTGACACTAGCACAAGGGCCATGCCACTTTTCAGGGGACTCTCTCCCCTTTTGTTATTGGTAGAAACTCAATCCCTTTAAATAATCAATATAAAAAAGTATATGCTCAAAGAACCATTTCTTTCTAAAATATTAAGACAATATTTGGAAACCAAGGAACCAAAAAAAAAAAAAAAAAAGAGAGGGTTGGTCCATAATGTACAACTTCTTATATACTTAGAATTTTTTATTTTTTATTTTTGGGACAAAGATATACTTAGATATTTAATTGCTCTACAAGTCAAACATCCAAGCAATTATAATAATGGTCAATTATCAAACCAGAGTTGGCCCATGTGGTTCGAACCCATATTTATAACGGTTGGCAATAAAAAGATAAAATTTTATGCCTAAAACCATAAACCAAGGTAAAGAGAGACATTAAAAAATTTTCTAATATTTTAATTTTGAGAATTTTAGTTTGCAATTAATAGAGGATGGTTCTAGGAAATGATAATAACAAGGGAAAATTTCATGGATACCCCCTGAAAGTATCCAATATCTTACAAATTTATCATATTTGGTCAAAATATCACAGACACCCCCTATTTTTTATGAATTTATTTTAATGTAATCCACTCCGTTAGTCTTTGCAGTTAAGCATCTGTTAACTCTTTTTAAATGGTGAAATTACCCTTACTATAGTAAAATCCTTATAATACCGTTAATGATGAATTAATGATGTTAGAAGTTAGTTTTTTGAAAAGACAATTTTGCCCTTGTTTTTATTCAATACTTTTTTTTTCTTTTTTTCTCCCCTTCTTCTTATCCTTCTTCTCCTTTTGCTGTTTCTTCCGCCGCCGCCACCACCACCACCACACCGCCACCCCGTCCAGCCCTCCTTCTCGGCTCGTCGTCTCTCTGCTGTCTCTGTGGGTTTCTTTCTCTCTCTCTGTGAAGCAGGAAAAAGGCAAAAATGGACATCAGCGAAGAATCCATGGCAGCTCACAAGCGAACTTTCATGGATTTCTTTCTCTCTCTCGCGCATAAGAATTCGGGGGAGTTTTGGTCGGATTCGAGCAGTGAACAATCGGTTTCCAGGAAAAACGATTTGGGTTGTGGTGATGTGAGAGACGAAGTGGGTTTTGAAGAATCTGGGGAAAGCAAACGAACTGAACCTAAAAGCATGGATTCGGGTTGTTAAGAGGCGTCAAAAGGAAGGTTTTGAGTCTCGTTTACGCCAAATAGGTCGTCGTCGTCCTATTCCATTCTCCACCCCTCCAACGCCATTACTATAAAGAATCAACCCTTTTCCTTCTAAACCCAACCTCTCCTTTCTTTCTCTCACTCTCTGTCTCTCCCCTTTTCCCCATCTTCTTGTTCTTATCATTTATTATTCTTCTCTCTGTGTGTCTCTCTGCTTCTGTGTTTCTCTGAATCTGATTATGTTAAGATTGTAAGAAATCAACTGACTCCACCGCCCAAACTGAGCTGAATTGAGAGGTCCAGTTCTCTAGGGTGGGTGAGTGAGTCTGCAATCTTTAATTTTGAGAGTATTTGGTTTTATCTATCTACATGGAGAAACTTAATTTTGTTAAGAACGGAGTAGTTAAACTACCTCCAGGTTTCAGATTCCATCCAACTGACGAAGTGCTCGTGGTTCAGTATTTGAAGCGCAAGGTGTTTTCTTTCCCATTGCCCGCTTCAATCATCCCTGAGGTCGATATCTGCAAGCACGATCCATGGGATTTGCTAGGTTAGCTCCTTCACACACATAAAAAGAGGGAGGGGAAAAAAGATCTGTATAATCCATTCTCCCCAATTTCAAATAATAACGAAACAGAGCTTCAATACAATGGCATTCCAGTATGGCTCTAAGCCACTATAAACTTTCTGACTAACTGAATCAAAAAGACCATGAAGCCTGCAAATGGATTGAGTTTTTGTAATGAACTCGAATGGGCTTTGCTGGGAATGGTTTCACGAGTTGTTATTTTGGTGAATTTCTTTTTCTCTAAATTGGGGGGGGGGGGTTTCTTCCTTTTTTCTTCATGTTCAGTCTGCAATTTTTTTTTTCCATTTGAAAATCTGGAAATCTGAATAATAGATAGGATTTGAAAAATGGAAGGCATATGGGTTTGGGATGGAATCAACGTGGCTGAGGAAGGCCGCTGTAATGGTCGCCGGAGTTGGAATTGCCGCTGGTAATGGTCGCCGGTGCCGGAGCAGGTGATGGTCGCCCAAAATGGATTTGCAGCAGTTCTCCAAAACGTCAAGAATATGGAAGAAGATGAAATGACAATTCTTTTATTTAAATAACTAAGGGGTAAAATGGATATTTCACCTTTGGGTACTAACTGTAACGTTTGGGGTGTCTGTGACATTTTGACCAATTATGGTAAATTTCTGAGATATTGGATTAACTATGGTAAATTTCTGAGATATTGGATACTTTTAGGGGGTGTCTGTGACATTTTCCCTAATAACAACACTATTTTTGGGATATGAACCGGAGGAAAGAAAACTAAAATACAATTTCATAAATGCAGTGATTAGAAGTCAATTCACATTTTTTATTGGACTAAATTTCCCTCCACCCATAAAAGATGGTTCACCCACAACCCTAGGGTTCATAAACCCCTCCTAAGATTTTTGTATGTTCCAAAATACCCTTCTGATACCCTCTCTCACCCTCTCCCATCCTATGGTGAATGGGACCGTGGTTGGAGGGAAATTCAATCCTTTCGTATATGTTATAAATTTCTTTCTTTTGATTACTAAAAATCTCATTGTTCGTTTGAAAACCAAGTTCTACATCCATTTTTATTCAAATCAAATTAAGGTTTAACCATCATTAGTTTTCGAACCAAATTGAACTTTCAGATTATAATTAATAATTCATAATCTCTAATATATAATTTTTTTTATGGGATTTGCAATCTGATACATCCAATATTCACCAGGCCAATCAACGATCGCCACGTGTCACAGACGACCCGCTCCAGAGCCAAGGGGAACGAACAGGGGTCCCAGCACCCGGGCGCGGCCTCACCTAGGTGCGGCCTCACCCAGGCACGGCCACCACTTGGGCGCAGCCACACATCAGGGCGCGGCCACCCCTTGGGCGCGGCCACACATCCGGGGCGCGGCCTCACCCCAGGGGCAGCCTCACCTAGGCGCGGCCTCACCCAGGCTCGGCCACCACTCGGGCGCGGCCTCACCTAGGCGCGGCCACACATCCAGGCGGGTGCGGCCTCACCTAGGCGCGGCCACACATCCAGGCGCGGCCTCACCCAGGTGCGGCCTGCACCCAGGCACAGCATCGTGGGCACGTGAGGTGGGGGCTACCCATCTACGATCCGATCGTATCACTAAGACTCATGTCACTACCAAGACTCTAGACCGCCGCTTAGAGGTCACGTCACCTATACAGATTCAAGCACCAAAGACGTTATCACCACACGCGGGTATCTATCCACCAAGGATCCTGATGCCACCAGGACACTCCCTCCCATGGGGAGATGACCAATCAGGATAGAGCCCCGTTGCCCAGGGCCTCTATCCACTCAACGGCACAATCGCCATCAAACTGGGACTCTCCACACCGCCATATGCTACTATAAAAGGCAAGGTATACAACCCCATCAGGGACATCTAAACTCATACTGAATAATCACTATTCATCTATTTGCGCTAGGAGATCTAACTTTGGCATCGGAGAGCCCTAGGCCGGAACCACACCGGTTCTCTCTGTTGACCCTTTGGTCCAATTGCAGGTGACGACACTCGCAGACCGCTCGACGATTTCTTGACGCAATGCATTGACGCAGCTTGTGGGAACGACGCTAGCCATTACAGCTACTAGCTCGCTTCCATACTCATTCAATGGCACGAAGGAAGACTACCACCACCAACAACGGAGCAAGGAATGGATCACCACCCCCAGAGTGCTCTCGCCGTAGAGCCAACAACCAGGACCATGTCCCTCTGGAGGGAGAGATCCCCCTTAATGACCAGTTCGTGGTCGATGAGCCCAACAATGACGAGGCCGACGATGTGGGGGTGGAGGTGACACCTGACCCCAATGCTCCAGCCACTGTGGGTCAGATCAACGACCTGCAATGACAGATCCTCGATGAACAACGACTCTTTTGAGAATACTTGACGCAGCGTGGGACGTCTCACCGTCGAAGGACTTCACCATCAGCAAGGGTGGAGTCCGTACCTCGACAAGAGCCGAACCCTAGGAGATCATCTCCCAGGGGCGTGACATCAGAGAGACTTGCGCGACAGGCAACCCCCACTCCGCAGCGGGGGGAGCCTTCCCAGCATCCCAGGAGAACAAGAGACCTCTCGCCACGGTCAGAACGTGGGAGGACACCAACACCCAGGGCGAGGGTGTCTACCCCGCAGAGATCGGTCCGGAGGTCTGTGTTCGACGGACGACTGGAAGAAGGTCACATACCACGACGAAGCCGGACTTACAGAGAAGAAAGCCCCTTACCTTCACGGCAAGGTTCATCACGGCTTGACCATTCCCCATCCCGTCAACACTCAAGGCGGGAGGGGACATCCAGGAGAGAGCGTGAACGGGGTCAGAGCGAACGTCCGGCCAAGCGTGGGGGGCAGACACGGGACGAGGAGCTCGGTCAAAGACTCCGCGACCTGGATGAGAAGCTGGAAGGGTTGAAGAAGCAGACCAAAGGCGAGATGCATTCCATACCTGGACAACACCCCTTCTCGGCAGAGATCATGTCAGCCACACTACCTTCCAGGTTTTGCCTACCCACCTTTGAACTCTATAGTGGCACCATTGACCCCAATGACCACATCAACTACTTTAATGGCATGATGACGCTGTATGGGGGGTCGGACGTGGTCTCCTATCGGGCATTCCCGGCATCCCTCAAGGGAGCAGCCACATCATGGTTCTCCAGGCTACGACCGAGATCTATAGGCTCGTTCGTAGAGCTATGCGAACAGTTCATCACCAGCTTCCAAAGCAGCGTCAAGCAGAAGAAGACCACCGTCAATCTACTGAATGTGGTACAGAATCCTGGGGAATCTCTCAGGGAATACGTTACCAGGTTCACCAAAGAGTCCCTGGAGGTTCGAGACTTGGATGACCAGACACAGCATGCAGCTGTAGCAGGAGGTATTAGGGACCTGGACCTGATTAAGGACCTGCCACGTTATGAGACCAGGACTATGAAAGAGCTCTTGGAGCGGTGCAACGAGTTTGCAAATATGGCCGAGGTACTACAAGCTAGAACGAAAATAATCGAGGCCAAGCCACAAGACAATAAGAGGTCAGCACCTGATGACCGAAAAGAGGGTAAGAGGTCGAGGACAGAGCACCGACAAGAGAAGGGCGACCTCCCATCTAGGAGGACAGACCGCCGCCCAGAGAGAAGTGAGAGGGCAAGCACCCCCGAGTTCACACCACTGAACACCACCAGGTCCCAGATACTCATGCAGATCTAGGACCGTGACTTACTCCATTGGCCACGACCTATGCTAGCAGGACCAGAGAAGCGGAACCCTAACAAATACTGCCTCTTCCACAAAGAGAATGGACACGACACAGAGGAGTGCTATCAATTGAAGACAGAGATAGAGCAACTGGTAAGAGCAGGAAGCCTGAACAAGTATGTGAAGGGGAGACGTGACAACCGCTCAGGCCAAGGAGATAGAGGTCGCGATGGAGATAGAGTGGAACCGAGACGAGAAGAAAGAAGAACAGATCGGGAGAGAGACCGCCCAGAAGAGCGGAGAGATACAACAGAACCTAGTGGCACCAAGGGACCTCCTATCCTCACCATACTTGGAGGACCGGGACAACAGTCCACCGGAAAAGCTAAAGCACATGCCAGGTTTGTGGGAGTGGCAGAGAAGCCCAACAAGATAGCCAGGACCGAGGCGGTGACCTCCTTCTCGGATGAAGACCTAGAAGGACTAAACTTCCCGCATGAAGATGCCCTGGTAGTACGGTAGAGGTAGCCAATCGACTGCACACGGGATGCTTGATAGACACGGGGCATCCGTTGACGTACTCTCCTTGGACGCCTATCGGACGTTCGGGTTCGGGACGACTAGCTCAAACTAGAGCCCACTTATCTCCATGGATTCTCGGTGCCACCGCCTCCATCGAGGTACCATAGAACTACCCGTCACCTTCGGGTACACCCTCAACAAGTCACCATCATGGTGAATTTCATGGTAGTCAGTCCGTGGTGTCCTTCAACGGCCTCTTAGGGCGACCATCACCTGATGACCCTTAGAGGAGTCATATCGCTACTTCACCTAAAGATGAAGTTCTCCACCGAGAATGGGGTAGGCGAAGTCCGAGGAGATCAGAAGAAAGCAAGGGAGTGCTATGCCACCTTCATGAAAAAGAACAATGGCAACACCCGTGGAATGGCACTCTGCCTAGAGAGCATGATCAGTGACCAGAGAGATGAACTGACAGAGAGAAGGGGAGGGCCAGTGGAAGACCTCATCACCTGGCCCCTCAGCCAGGAAGACCCCTCCAAGGTCGTTCAAGTTGGCTCGCTGCTAAACAAGGAGCAGAAAGAAGGGCTTGGACACCTCCTCCAAGCGAACATGGATGTCTTCGCATGGTCGACCTCCGACATGCCGGGAATACCACATTCCATAGCGGAACACCGACTACATGTCAACCCAACCAGGAAGCCTATTCAACAGAAGTGGCGTAACTTTGCCCTCGACCGACAAGCAGCAATCAAGGAGGAGGTCGAGAAGTTAAGCCGATCAGGGTTCATCAGAAAGGAGAAGTTCCCAACCTGGCTCGCCAACGTGGTTATGGTACCAAAGCCAAATGGGAAGTGGAGGATGTGTGTTGACTATACCGACCTAAACAAGGCATGCCCAAAAGATGAGTACCCATCGCCCAGGATCGACCCATCGATCGACGCCACCGCCGCCATGAGATGCTTGAGTTTCATGGACGCCTACTCCGGATACAACCAGATCCTCATGTGTGAGGATGATGAGTCTTACACCGCATTCCGGACGGACAAAGAGAACTACTGCTACCACGTCATGCCGTTCGAGTTAAAGAATGTAGGGGCCACCTATCAGAGGATGGTCAACAAGATGTTCGAGGAGCAGATCGGGCGCAACATGGAGGTATATGTGGATGACATGCTCGTAAAAAGCATCCACGCCAGCCAACACCTGACCGACCTAGAGGAGGCATTTGTAGTACTGAGGAGGAACCAGATAAAGCTAAACCCTACAAAGTGCGCCTTCGGTGTAATGTCAGGAAAATTCCTGGGGTTCATGGTCTCAGTCCGTGGAATAGAAGCCAACCCATCCAATATCAAGGCCATCCAAGAAATGGCACCTCCTCGAACGGTCAGGGAAGTGCAGAGGTTGAATGGAAGGGTCGCCGCCCTTTCCAGGTTGGTGTCACAATCAGGTGATAAGTGCTTACCATTCTTCAAAACATTGAAGAACCTCCGAAGCCCTAAAGATTTCACATGGACGGAAGAGTGCCAGAAGGCGTTCGGAGAATTAAAGGAGTACCTAGAGAGCCCACCACTGCTTGGGCGACCAGAACCTAACGAAGAGTTACAGCTCTACCTAGCCGCCACCCCTGTCGCGGTCAGTGCAGTACTGCTGAAGGAAGAAGACAAAGTCCAGAGGCCCATCTATTACGTCAGCCATGTCCTGATCGATGCAGAGACCAGGTACACTAGGATCGAGAAGGTAGCCTATGCATTGGTAACGGCAGCCAGGAAGCTACGACCATACTTCCAAGCCCATACCATCATAGTCCTCTGGACCTACCCCTGAAGAAGATATCGCACAAGCCGGACGTCTCCGGGCGATTGATAGCATGGGCGGTGGAGCTAAGTGAGCATGACATCAGGTTCCAACCAAGGACAGCCATCAAAGGCCAGGCTCTTGCAGACTTCATCGCAGAGTGTACCCTATCTGAGATCGAGTCAGAAACAGGGGAGCCGGAAGAGAAGGATCACGGATCGTGGGACATGTTCGTGGACGGGTCGAGCAATGCAGCAGGAAGCGGCGCGGGTCTCATATTAACCAGCCCTAAGGGATTTCGTATCCAATATGCTCTCTGATTCACCTTCCAAGCATCCAATAATGAAGCAGAGTACGAGGCATTGCTAGCTAGACTCCGGGTGGCCAAAGCCATCCAAGTCACACACCTATCCACCTGGAGCGACTCCCAGCTCGTGGTGAATCAGGTGAATGGAGAGTATGAGGCGAAAGATGAAAGGATGGCATCATACCTAGCACGTGCTCAAGCATTGATCGAGGGTTTCGTGAAGTTTGAGATGGTTCGAGTTCACAGGGAGGAGAACGCCGCCGCTGATGCCCTATCCAGGCTAGCCAATGAGGAACTCCAAAATTTGGCCAGCGCAGTCTATGTTGAGATCCTGCAAGCCAACATATAAGGAAAAGCAGGTTAACGAGATCATGGAGGGACCAAGCTGGATGGACCCTCTACTCAACTACCTCCAGAACGATGTCTTACCAGAAGACAAGGCCGAAGCAAGGAAGATCAGGATAAGAGCTGCAAAGTACACCGTCCTAGACGGAGTACTGTACAAGCGGGGGGCAACAGCACCACTACTCCGGTGCCTAGGACCCAAGGGGGGCAGAGTACGCCCTAGCCGAAGTCCATGAGGGGATATGTGGAAGCCACATGGGGGGACGAGCCCTAGCCTAGAAAATCCTCCACTAGGGACTATATTGGCCACGAATGCAAGAGGAGGCCATCCAATATGCCAAGAAGTGCGAGCAATGTCAGTTGTTCACCCCAGTACCCCATCTACCCGCCACCAAGCTGACATCAATCCTCAACCCCATACCTTTTGTCATGTGGGGACTAGACATCTTAGGCAACTTCACCGCAGCACCGGAAAACAGAAAGTACCTGGTCGTCACGATCGACTACTTCACCAAGTGGGTTGAAGCTAAACCCTTGGCCAAGATAACAGAGACAGAGATGGAGAAGTTCGTCCGCGACGACGTCATCTACAGGTTCGGGGTACCACGGATCCTCGTCTCAGACAATAGAAAACAATTCAACAACCCTAAATTCCAAGCATTCTGTCACAGCTACAACATTGACTATCGGCCTGTGTCGGTAGCACACCCACAGGCCAATGGTCAGGTGGAGGTCACCAACAGAACGCTACTGGAAGGAGTCAAGAAAAGGCTAGAAGGAGCCAAAGGCAAGTGGGTAGAAGAGCTACCAAGCGTCTTGTGGGCATACCGAACTACAGTACGGACGCCCACAGGAGAGAGCCCATTCCGCCTAGCATATGGCACTGAAGCATTGACGCCGGTAGAGGTCTGCGCCATGTCCCATAGGGTTCTGCACTTCAATGAACGTACCTATGTCGACGGACTGCGGGCGAACCTAGACTTTATAGATGAGGTCCGCGAGAGAGCACTACTAAGGAACGTCGCCTACCAGCAACGTACTGCCAGGGTCAAGGAAAGGCTATTCCACCAGGGAGATTTAGTACTATGGAGGGCAAGTGCATCACAGCCACAGAAGGCGGGGAAGCTGTCACCCAACTGGGAAGGACCCTACAAGGACCCTACATAGTCTCCAAGCAGATACGCCCAGGGACTTACCGCTTGAAGACTCCAGGGGGCAAGAAGGTAGACCGTACCTGGAACTCAGAACATCTGAAGAAGTACTACCAGTAGAAGCATAGCAGTAGTGGTAGTGATAACAGAAGCAGTAGCAGTAGGAGTAGCAGTAGACGACATCAAGGACAATGTGAATTTCATTCAAAATAAAGAAACGTTGCAAGAATACTTGTCTTCTTCTACCATTCAATCGAATCACGGCCACTACATTAAGGCGACATGCCAACATCGAGGCTTTATGCCTAAGGCGACATGCCAACACTGAGGCTTCATGCCTAAGACGATATGCCAACACTGAGGCTTTATGCCTAAGGCAACATGCCAACGTCGAGGCTTCATGCCTAAGGCGAGATACCAACACTGAGGCTTCATGTCTAAGGCGATATGCCAACACTGAGGCTTCATGCCTAAGGCTATATGCCAACACTGAGGCTTCATGCCTAAGGCGACATGCCAACATGAGGCTTTATGCCTAAGGCAACATGCCAACATCGAGGCTTCATGCCTAAGGCGATATGCCAACACTGAGGCTTTATGCCTAAGGCAACATGCCAACGTTGAGGCTTTATGCCTAAGGCAACATGCCAACATCGAGGCTTCGTGCCTAAGGTGAGAGGCCAACACTGAGGTTCTACGCCTAAGGCGGTAACCAACCAAGGTCCGAGGATCACCAAGGCACGACGCCACTATCAAAATCCCATGACTACCAAGGGTCAGAGAGTATCAGCGCGCAAACAATCACCAGGAGACAATGCAGTCGAAGAAAATCAAAAGCAATCACATAGAAAAGTCATAGTAGTTACAAACTCAAGATCAAAAAAGGAAAAAGATTGAGACGTCTACAGGATCGGTACAGCCGTGGGGTCAAGGGATCACAGAGGGATGGGTCACCTCCGACCCAGCAGGGGACATCATGTCCACCTCAAGAGGACGCGCAACAGCACCCCCCTCGCAGCAGACAGCCTCCACCTCCGACACCGGGACGCTCTCCACCACAGCTACACCGAAGCACCGCAACAAACTCAGAGAACCCCAAAACAGAGAAGTCATAATCGGGGGTCACCTTCAGGACACAAGCAGCTAAGTCCTGGACCCCTCCCTCATAGGCAAGCTGAAGCTGCGCCTGATACAGCGTCGAGAACGCAGGGGATGCCTGGAACTCAGCCACAGTTCGCTCACCTGCAGATGCCAGCTCCGCCTCATGCCTTCCCCTCAATGAATGAAGCTCCTCCACCAAGGTAAGAACCCTAGCCGAGCTCTCGGCCGCACCAGCAGAGGTCGCATGCAGCTCCTCAGACACCTCCAGGAGCTTCCCGGACGCCACCGCAAGCTCCCCTGATACCCTCTGTGCGTCGGCCTCGGCTCTCTCACGGGCATCAATCTATCCCTGGAGCTCCCTTTCCACGTCACGCAGGGTGCGCTGTATCTACACCTCACGAGAAGCATGACCCTCCAATCGAAGCACCGCCTCAGCAATACGGTGATGGACTTACAATCAACATGGCAGGCGGTAAAACAATCTAAAAATAAAGGGGGCAATGAACATGACGAGACCAAAAAAAAAAAAAAAGGATAACTCACCGAGGCCATATCATGGTAGAGGGTCTGAGCCAGACAAGCATCGCTAAGCCTCTGCAAGGCCATCCTCGCGGTAGGGAGCCTGCCCCTATCCACCCACTCCCACGACACGCCAGCTTCGGCCAACGTCGAGCCCTCCGGCACGCCCAGGGTGATCACCAAGGACTCACCCAGCGTGGGAAGATCAGTGGCAGTACCGCCAGAGGAACTCACACCTTTCCCCTTGGAAAGGGGCAATACAGAAGATCCGGAAGGAACAACAGAGGGAGGCAGAGGCACAGAGCCAGAAACGCCACCATCATCAGGAGAAGTATGGGGAAGGAGGACACGCACACCAGAGCTCGTCACGCGGGCATGTCCTGGTCCCCCCTTCCGCTTTGCTCCAACAACCACAGGCGCAGAAGCGCCACTAACATCGGTCCCTCCAGCAGACGGACCACCCTGAGAAGCGACCTTCCTCCGCAGATTGCCACGGAGCAAACTGAAGTTTTGACGCGTATCCACTGCATAGACTGCCCAACCAATCAAATGACATATACATTCAAAAACCAACATGCCAATCAAGTACAAAAGACAACGCTCTTACCAGGACTCAGCTTCCAGAGAGACAGAAGGCCTCGAGTCAAACTCCCGGACGTGGAACGGATCGCGACCCAGCACGGCCTTGAGGGAGTCACCTCAAAATCACTCAGCTCAAGCCCCTGATTGACCCTCTTAAGGTCAATAACTTCCCTAACAGTCTGTAATGGGCATCGGGGGACCATGGCAAAAAAGAAGCGATCTCGCCAATACTTCACGTGACTAGTGATCCCCGTGAGAAGCTCCACAGAGGCATAGGGCCCCTTGAGCACGCGGCGAGCAAAGTGATAGCATCCATGGTTCCCCTTCTTCAACAGATAAAAGTGGGAGAAAAGGGGAACAGTGGCGGCACGCCCCAGGCGGGCAAAGAAGACATAGAAACCCAAGATCACCCTCCAAGAGTTGGGCAACACCTGCCCAGGGGTGAGGTGCCAATGCTCTAACACTAACTCGACGAAGCGAGGGATAGGAAGGCGAAGGCCCTGGAGAAAAAAATGAACGGTAGAGACAGATCTCACCGACACGGTAGAGACAGATCTCATCGGCACGGTGAGAGAAGGCATACTCGCCAGGCCCAGGAGCACGCAACATGACCTTGGCGGGAATATGGAACTCCTCACGGAGGGAAACCAAGTCAGAAGGTGACAAGATGCTAGCAACAGGGCCTGACCTATCAGCAGGACCAACGGCTGAGGATGCCGCCCCAGAGGGCTGACGATCCCTACGGGGACCGGAGACACTAGAAGGTCCCACTCCTCCATCAGTATCACTAGGGGAGGGTATAGAGGAGGGAGTACCCACGAAGAAGGCGATCCGGGAACGGGAACGCTCCTTCGAAGATCCAACCCCGATGAAGCAGGCCAAGGTCACCCGGAACGACATGAAGGACAGGAGGGGAACGAACTACTTACTCGAGAAAGCAATCTCCCCGAAGCTAGCAAGAAAAATGAAAGGAATGCCCCCTGCAAAATATAAACAGCAGATCCATCACATACAAGAGGAAGAACAGGGAAGAAGAGCGAGGGTCCATCACACCCACGCCGCGGCATCACCGGCAAGGCGCGGCCACACCCAGGTGTGGCCAGCTGGGCACGGCCACACCCGCAAGGCGCGGCCACACCCAGGCGCGGCCACCCACGCGGCCACACTGGCAAGGCGTGGCCACACCCAGGCGTTACCACCCCAAGCGCGACCGCCCCAGTGCAGCCACCCCAGGCGCGGCCACCCCTGCGCAGCCACCCAGGCACGGCCACACCCGCAGGCGCGGCCTCCCCGAGGCACGGCCACACCCGCAGGCGCGGCCTCCCCGAGGCACGGCCACACCTGCAGGCGCGGCCTCACCGAGGAGCCGCCCTACAAAAAAAAAAAAAAAGAGCAAAAGAAAGAAAGGGGATCGATTTACCTCAGTAAAAAGGCGACCGCGCGGAAAGACAGGCACACGGCGATGACATAGCCACACCACGAGGCACAATCAAGAGATAAAGGTCACAAGAGGTAAGGCACTCAAGCCAAGCACCACTCAAGCCTTCCAAGCAAACTAAGGCACCAAGAGAACACAACCTAAACACAAAGACCCAAAATCAAGCAAAGTGGATACTAGTGGAGGTGACCCAAAAACAAGCACATGGTGGGCACCAAAGAGAGGACAAAAGACAAAAAGGGGAATGCAAAAGGGGAATTAAAGGAGAGCAAAAGGGGAGACAAAAAGTAAGAAAGAGAAATGAGAAGTGAAAGAAGAGAAAGTGAGAGGAAGGAACATACACCTACAAAAAACAAAAACAAAAAAAAAGAAAGAAAAAGTGTAGGAGGAAAGGTTTGAACCCCCAACCTCTCCTACCTCATTAGTGGATTTACAGGCAAACCCCACAAGGAAAGTCTATTCGCAGCAGACCCCTCACTATGCAAAGGCACCTACTCTCTTGGACATCCTATCCCAAGAGAGTGGGGGGGCAAATGATACATCCAATATTCACCGGGCCAATCAACGATCGCCACGTGTCACAGATGACCTGCTCCAGAGCCAAAGGGAACGAACCGGGGTCCCAGCACCCGGGCGCGGCCTCACCCAGGCGCGGCCACCACTCGGGCGCGGCCTCACCTAGGCGCGGCCACACATCAGGGCGCGGCCTCACCCAGGCGTGGCCACCCCTCGGGTGCGGCCTCACCCCAGGCGCGGCCTCACCTAGGTGCGGCCTCACCCAGGCGCGGCCACCACTCGAGCGCGGCCTCACCTAGGCGCGGCCACACATCCAGGAGCGGCCTCACCTAGGCGCGGCCTGCACCCAGGCACAGCATCGTGGGCACGTGAGGTGGGGGCTACCCATCTACGATCCGATCGTATCGCTAAGACTCATGTCACTACCAGGACTCTAGACCGCCGCTTAGAGGTCACGTCACCTAGACGGATTCAAGCACCAAAGACGTTATCACCACACGCGGGTATCTATCCACCAAGGATCCTGATGCCACCAGGACACTCCCTCCCAAGGGGAGATGGCCAATTAGGATAGAACCCCGTTGCCCAGGGCCTCTATCCACTCAACGGCACAATCGCCATCAAACTGGGACTCTCCACACCGCCATATGCTACTATAAAAGGCAAGGTATACAACCCCATCAGGGACATCTAAACTCATACTGAATAATCACTATTCATCTATTTGCGCCAGGAGATCTAACTTTGGCATCGGAGAACCCTAGGTCGGAACCACACCGGTTCTCTCTGTTGACCCTTTGGTCCACTTGCAGGTGACGGCACTCGCAGGACCGCTCGACGATTTCTTGACGCAACACAATCTATAATTAATCACAAGAGGAGAGAAGGAAAATCGTATCGAGTAAATGTTCTCCTTATATACAACTTATAAGGATAAGGGAAAAATAATAATATAAAAAAAAAGTTTTTCATGCTGACAATGTGGGGATGTTTTTTCACGTCTTCTCATATCTTGATCATATATGTTCCTTTTGAAAATCGTTCTCACATTGTGATTCGACATGGGAGAATCTCCCAAACTTTTTGCATGGAAAACCCTCTCCCAATAATAATTTACTCAATTTTTATCACTAAACAAGATATTAAGGACTTCCCCAATGGTTGTTATAATTTAATTACCATTGCCTTCAAAAATCTTTTATAAATATTTTTGATTGATAATATATCTTAAATTTAGTGATTACTCATTACTAGTGGGAGAAGCAACTATTAGGTCAACCGATTCTAAGCAATACGACCACGGCACTTGAAGACCAATAATTCCTTGCAAGGTGTTATTAATAAATGCAAATATAATTTATGAGGTTATTTTTTGTAAGAATTTATGAGGTAATCATGTATGAGAATTTTGTCGTTAATAGAAAATGAAAATGACATTAACATCACCGTAGATGAAGAGAGTTTCATAAACTCATTCCAAAGTACATTCTTAATAGATATGATTAGATTTCATTTAAAAAATTTTAAACATTTTTGTTGGAAAAATAAAAGAAATTGATAAAATCTAACTAACAATTTACACTGATGCATGCGTGTTAGATGTAATGGACAAACTATACAAAATATTTCATAAAGATTTCAACCATGGTAAGGAGTTGTGTCATGATTCATTGGAGTTGAAACATTGTAGATTTGATGAAGATTTCCATTGCGATGGCCATGGAGGTGGCATGGATATCGAGATAAATTCTCATCAAATCTACAAATGTTTCAACTCCAATGTAATAACACCACAAATTGCTTCAATTCATGAAATATGAAACAATTTGTAGTATCATTAATCTAAGGTTTAAATTGAAGAGATATTAGTTAAACTCTATTTCATTCACTAAAGGAAATATATATATATTTATATGAGAAAAAGATCCTTGCTTAGTGGCACCCTCTACGCCATCTCATAGGGCACCATGAAATGACGCCCCTACCCCCTGGATAGATACCCAAGCGTGCTCCCTTATTGGACTAGACATTGGTGTAGAAAATAGAGACCATGTGACCAAGTAGCAATCTTCTGCTGGCACTAATCCAACAAAAGATAAAAGCATAGTTTCCCCTACACTATTGAGTGTAGACGAGCTTCTCTTCTATTTAATTCTGCTAGATGAGATGAGGGCAAGGTTTGGATTGATCACATGTCAAATTTTAGGCTCAAAATTACTTTTTTCTTTCTATATAGTTTGTGCACGTCCATGCATCTCTCATTTATGCCCATATCCTCTTGGTAGTATGTGCACATCGCCATAATCCAAAATGTTTCAATGCAATATCATACCACTTGGCAAACTTTGTTTGAGGTGTCTTCAAGCAACAACAAGCGCTTTGTGATCTACTCTACTTATCTATAAATATGTGCATCATCTAATAAGCAATATTATTGATAAAAAGGTGGGTTATGTAGAGAAGCTACTCCATGACCACGGATGGGACCCTAATCTTCTAAGGTGCCACGGGCAGAGCGGCCTGAGCGATGCACATACAGGTCACCCTACAATGACCGCCTTGCCCCTGCCCGAGCACCTTGCCCGAGTGGGGGTAAGGCGGTCATTGTAGGGCGCCCTATTTGTGCGCCACTCAGGCCGCTCTGGGTAGGACGCCGTAGACGATCTAAATACCCACGGATGAGACTTTTGTGCAAATAAAAATAAAAAGACCAAAATGCCCTCAATCTTTGTTATTTGACTTTTGCCAAATCAAGTAACAAAGCATGTACTTTCAAATATTTACATAAACTGTGATACTTTTGCCCAAATCCAAAAAACAAATATCGGAGTGTTTATATGGACGATGACACTTTTTCCCCACAAAAAAAAAAAAACACAAAGCAATCACCTCAAATACTTGAGGAGAGGCTTACACTATTAGATTGACCCTTTTTGTTTCTCAACAGGCTAAACTGCCTCATGTTACTATTTCCTCTGATTGTCAAGTGCTTGTGTGGTGCCTCTCTGATGGAAAAGTATCTCCTCAATTTGTTTGCCTGTCAATTTCCTTAATTCCATCTAATTGGGGGAGGTGGACCTCACCTGGACAGTGTGTTAGGACAGGGGGTAGGGTGATCATTTTTGCATCCCCTATTAGATGGAATTGAGGAAATTGACAGGCAAGTAAATTGAGGGGATAAAGATCCCTCTCTGGTCCTCCTTCTACTCTTCTTGAGGTTGGCACCATTATCAATGACATCCTCAAGTTAAGGCTGACTTTGCTTCTTGTTGCTTTAAGCATGTAATTAGGTCTACCAATGTGATTGCTCATTCTATTACTAAATGAGCCATTGTTTTTCCTATGCAGGGCCTTTGGGAATCATCTTTCCCGGAGGAACTTCTTCTTATTGTACATTAGTTTTTATTAAAGTAGACTTCAATAAATTCCCCCTTCCCCTCTTTGGGGGGGGGGGGGGTGAGGGGGGAGTTGCAAAAAAATTATGAATTCAGAGATGTTCAATTAAATCAAATGCTAATTTATCTTAGATGTAGTATTATTGTTTGAGGATTAATTAAATATGCTTCGCTATCAAGAATCATCCAACTCAACAGATTATGTATTGAAGTTGTTTGTTGTTAATTGTCAACACTTCTATCCATAAAAATGCCCCTTTACGTATGTGTCTCAAAGAATGGTATCAAAGTATCTTCTGTTTTTTTCTGGTGCCCGTTGTTTGAGAAAGAAATTGAACTATCGTTCACATTGGGAAACTTGTTTTTTTATTATTACTAGAAATAGAAAAGAGTTCTAACCTTCTAAACGCGCCCATTGTTCAAGTAATCTTTAACAAAATTGGTCATTCCTAACTCTCATGTTAACACATGGCAACACAATACCTACAAAAATCATGTGCATTAAATTTAGACATTGGTGGATACGATCATGACTACACAATACCTAAAAAATCATGGAATAATTATTCCCTCTAATTTGCGGGCACTTTCAATTCCTCCAATTCCTCTAATAGGGGAGAGTGGACCGCACTTTAGGCAGTGTTTTCGGGCAAGGGATAGGGTGGTCATTTCCATCCCCATGTGAGGAATTGGAGGATTTGAAGGGGGCAACCAATTGGAGAGGTTAACGATTCAAAATCATGTGCATTAAATTTAGACATTGGTGGAACTTATCATATGATAACTATGAGAGATATGAAAGAGGTTCAAAAGTATGGCATGTTAAACTTCTGGACATAGAAATTTCACAAAACTCAACAAAAAGTTCAAACTAAGTCTAAAGAAGTTTGAAATTTTATAAAAAAAAATTTGTGCGTTTTTTAAGAGTCTATGAATAATTTAGGAAATTAAATCAGCCTAAAAATTTTGGACTCCAAAAATTTGGTCCATGCAAATAATTCGGGAACTGAATAAGGTGGCTCGAAAAACCCAGAATCTTATGAAACTTCAATAAAAAAAATGGAACAAATTTTTCTTGGAGTCTTAAATGTAATATAATCCATGGTTTAATCTAAATTTGATATTTTCCATTTGCCCCTTTGTAACTATTTTTATTGAATTTTTAAATTGGCAAATTTTCAAATCTAAATTTGTCAACTGTAATATTGATATATTATTATTAATTTTTATTACTTAAAAAAAAAAGAAAGAGAAAAACTTGGATATCACTAACGTATGGTATCACACCAACCTTTTCTTTGTCTTTATAATCTTCTCCTTATTTGTAGTTTTATTTGCATATATCGAAATACCATGAGATAGACTATGTGTCATGAATCGTGATATTTTTTGACAATTTGTCGGTGTACTTGTTTATTTATCTATTTATATTGAAGAAAAAGTCCATAATATCATATTGAAATTTTAGGAAGTTAACGTTCATTTATAAACATTTTATAATTTATTTATTTTTTTTAATACAAATTAAGGAAATGTCTTCGAGTATATGATTGAATGAAGGTAAGAATTCATCTATATAATGGAATTTGTGTCCAAAATAGGTGGCAATTGTATGATTGATTAAAATGCGATCGTTTTTTTATTTTTTCCTCTTAAACATTAAAAAATACAATGTAAGACGTGTTTTAAAATTTGTATTGTAATCATATTAATAAAATTTCTTTTTGATTTTGAAACTCTTCTATAAAATAATTTCTATAAAAACATGTGGAATGGATGCCACATTATTAAGAAAAATAGGATGATGGCATGGGACACCCATTTTTATTTTTTTGGTAAACATGGGACACACATTTGGATGATCTCATGATCCTATGAGTATGCTTCAGAACATCAAATATCCTTGTTACAATAAGAAGTCAGATGGCTTCTAAATTTTGTGGATAATTTGACCTTAAGATCCCCTACCTACATGTAGTAATGGCAAAAGACTATAGGGAAACATGCATTCTATTCCATATACAAAGTGGTTTAGGGATTATCTGAATCGAATGCAATCGCAGCGGAAGAGATGATCGAACACGGCTTGCAGTTACGAGCACTTCACGATCACGACATGCTTCTCTCTACAAGAGAACTCCACACCACAAAACCCTAGGCAACTAAATGGAAACCTTAGGAAAAATGCAGAACTTGAAAGAAAGGGAGAGAGATTCTATTTCTGACCTAATCTCTCCAGGGTTTTAGGCTGTCTATTTATAAAGCCATAAACCCTGGGCCAGCCACAAGTTTGAATCCCACTGGGATTCTCCAAGCTAGATAGAGGCAAGAGGAGTCGGTCACTCAAAGCAACCACCTCTCTCTTCCTTTTGCGCGGGTTTGGCAGGTGCCCCTTGTGGGCGGTCTAGACCAGGCCCGTGGCCCAATTGTTCTGTAGAAGCATTGAAAAACCAGAGACTATAAAGAGGGTGCATGAGACTACTGAGAAGGTGCTTAGACAAACATACAGAGAGCGTATTGCCCATATACGATAGGATGTATTAGATTTGGGTTTTGAAATTTCATAGACTCCAAATCTAAAATTTTATCTATTTTATGTTTAGAACTTGGAATTATAGATTGCATTTGGTATGCATTCTAATCGATTTGATTTTACAAAATGATAATTTTCATTGTTTTTCTTACCTCCAAATGTATTATCGACCTAGAATATATCGGAAAAAAGCTTACCAAATATAGGCATAATATTATTTTAGTATTATTTCATAAGAGGAGGAATCACTCCCACGCGAAAATGCAGTTTCACATTAATGAGGAGGGTGATCGAATCATTCAATAAATAGCATTTAATGAGGAGAGGGAATACAGTCCATGCGTGAGGTGTGAGAGGGGATCTTTATCACCTCCAGTTTGCTGACCGGCCCAGTTCCCCAGTTCCTCTAACAAAGGAGGGCTGAAATGACCTCTCTACCCATGCCCAAACACCTTGCCTGGGTGGGGTCCACCATCCCCCTATTAGAGGAACTGGGGAACTGGGCCGGTCAGCAAACTGGAGGTGATAATTTTCCGTGTGAGAGGGCGTGGCTACAAATTGACTTTGTGGTTTTTAATTTTCCCTATTTTATAAGGATATATTATCATGTGCGGGTTGAGATATCACCCACTTGGGTGATGCATATTTCTTCCCCCCACACCCAAAGAATATTAATTGCAAGTTCAGATATCACCCAGTTGGATGATGCCTAATTTTCCCCCAAAAGAATATTAGAAGATAAAGGAAATCAAAGAGTAGAAAAATCCACAAATGGCAGTGGTAGCAGCCATAGTATTATTCATATGGCAATGCATTCTTTGTGATGGGTGTGGCCCTGACGCTGGGAATGCGCAAGGAAGTATCAACAAGGACAAGATTTCTTCCTTTCATGGGGGATTAGAGGTGATTATTTTGCCCCATCATATGTCTACCACTGGGTTCACACCAAGAATATAATAATCGGTATCAGGCTGGACGATATCGATCTAGATCAATGATACAGCCAATAGAATATTGACATGTGGTATTAAATTTTGAAAAAATAATAATAATTGGTATCGATACTGATATGAATCAACTGATACAACCTATTAGATACCTATAACTAAAATCATGATCCACTCTCTCGAATAGAGCTCTTTTCCTTATTTATTTTTTGGGGTATAGTAGTTCGATATGCATATGCTTGCCACATAGATTCTGAATTGACGGAATCTTGGTTTTTGAAATCTCCTCTTTCTAATAAGTATTTTTTTTATAAAAATTAATATTATATTCATAAGTCCAACACAAGGTATCTGAGTTATAAAGATTAGACAACCAAAGAATCCCTCCAATAAGTAATGGAGTCGGAGGAAGGAATACTTCTATCCTTCTAAAGTCCAAGTCAACCCATGCAATCAGTCCCGTGTGAAACGATCGTTGCACCGCCATAAAAATGGGGAAATCTCGGAAAATAAATAGAAATCATTTCAGGAAGTCACAAGGTATAATTTTGTCCGGTCAACAGTGCCATAGGTTTGAATCATATCATCTTGATTGAATTCTACACCAAGCAGCAACGACCTAACAAGAAGCAACTCTCAATACGGACCTGGTTTTGGTCGATTTGGTACAGAACAGCCCTAAACGCCTAATATATACTGATTTTAAGGTCGATCCGGATCAATTCAAAACCGATCCCGATCCAGATTCCAAGATTTTAAACCCAGATCCGGACCAATGCAATAATTCTATGAGCAACTGTCACTCATCATAGATGGCCGGAACAAGAAATTTTGATTATTTTATGACTTAAACTAGCTCATTAACATATTAATAAATAATCTATTTAAGTACATTGGAGAAGCAAGAAGAAGGATCTCTCTCTCACTCTCTCACTCTCTCACTCTCTCACTCTCTCTGCCTCTCTGTCTATTTGTCTGTAATGTAATGGACCAATTTTTTTTTTTCCTCTGGCAAGTTGCAAGTTTTCGTATAGAGTCGATCGTGACGGCCGGCCATAATCCCATCTGAACACGAAAATGTTTCACATTTGGAGTCGTAAAGTGCCTGCAAGTTACCACGGCAGCAGAACGTCAATCGCTGATTCGTTGTTTGATTGTAATTGGTCCCACACTTTAAGCGATGTCATCTTGACGTCACTCAAAGTTGATTCCCAAATGTCGACAAAAATAATTAATGAATAAAAAATCGAGTTCGGTGTTACTTGCCTTTCCTTAAAGTTATGTTGACCTTCAACATCTTGAACTGTTTGCATGATCTAATCAATTACTGTTTTTTTATCAAATAAAAAAAGTTATTCAACACGTGTCAACATGTTTCTCTACACGTATTAGCAAGTGAACGTATATGTGAGAGTCAATCACATTTTAATTTTATTTTCATAAAAATTCCTCTTTCCCTTGTAAATGACAAAAAATAGAATATTCTCACGAGTCTATGTCTTCCTTTTTCAAATGAAAAGACATCTTTGCCCCTTGTTTTGAGGAGAAGAGTGTAAACAAAGCCATTACATCACCAGCTTATGTAATTGTTGAGCACAATCTCATGGAATCTTTCAAGGATAAGATTCGTTGTGATTCAATCAGATAATTGAAGCCCTAGAAAGAAAGTAAATCGGTAAAAAAGAAAAGGATAAAATCTTTAGTTGTAGCATTAATCCTATTTCCTTCTTCAGTCCATATCTTAGTCAATCACTCTCTGATTTACTCAATCACAATCACTATAAGAGTAATGTAACTAAAGGCAACTACTACTAAACAAGATTTATCATTACCATGGATATAGGTTGTATCATCAATCGAACCATGTATCTCTTGTGCTCGTGTAGGCCACACTCTCATACAGAAAACTACTTTCCATAATTAATATACTATTATTCCTAATCAAATAAAATTTTGCTGCGTTACTTGTAGAATGAATGTGAATCTTAAAAGGTATTTTAGAAAATAATAAAACCTAAGAGGGTATTTATGGACAGATTCCGGTTACAAGTGCAGCAGTGAAATTTTTTCCCACCATCCACTACCTTATTAATAGATAGTTCTCTTCTTCAACTCTTCTTTAGTTCTCTTCCTCTTCTCTTCTTCCAAACAATTCCGTCTCTCTTTTGTTCTCTCCTAAGATTCTGTTTTTGATTTCTCTCTCGTTTCGCCATGGGAAGTGTTTTCGAAATAGATACGCCGACGACAACGACGACGAACAAGAAAATGCCTAAAGAAGAAGAGTTAGAGGAAGAAAAGATAGACGAAGATGAGTTGTCGCCAATCGAACAAGTTCGCCTGACGGTAACCAACACCGACGATCCATCTCTTCCCGTATGGACTTTCCGGATGTGGACTCTAGGGGTGTTATCTTGCTGTCTACTCTCATTCCTGAACCAATTTTTCTCTTACCGGACAGAACCACTCATCATTACACAGATCACAGTTCAGGTCGCTACTCTTCCCATAGGTCGTTTCATGGCTTCTGTACTTCCAGAGACTAAGTTCCATCTACCTGGATTTGGATCGAGAGAATTCTCTTTAAATCCAGGACCATTTAACATGAAAGAGCATGTGCTTATCACCATCTTTGCCAATGCCGGCAGCGCCTTCGGTAGCGGAACTGCTTATGCCGTCGGTATCGTTAACATTATTAAAGCTTTCTACCATAGAAACATCTCTTTCATCGCCGGCTGGATACTTATTGTCACGACGCAGGTATGTGTCTCTCTCTCGATCATGACTGGGTTTTCTGTATCTAGATTCTATAATTGCTCGTTCTTGCTTTCACTTTCCATTAATTTTTTTATTTTTTCCCCTTTTAGATTGGCAGGCTTTGTGTGTTTTGTTTTCACTTTTCATTCATATTTTAGATTAGCAGCTGGCATTTTAGGTCTTTTGTTTTCACTTTACTCTTTACATTTAATTACTGATTAGTGAGTATTATTTAAGGAGAAAGGCAAAGCAATTTATTGTTGGAATATTGGAAGGTTAGAATCCCAAATTAGGAGATTTGGAGGAATATACACTTGGTTTCGGTTTTTGTCTGTTCCCACACGAATAATGTGGGGCAATCTTATGCAGCAACACCAATCATGATACTGAGAAAAGTTATGGAGTAAAAAGAGACTATCAGTGTGAGACTCATGTGGTCAAGATGTGAGGAAGATTAGAAAAGTATGCATCCAAATGGGTAAAAGGATCATGGATGTCAGTTGGACACATGCACTCATGTCCAATTTAATAATTCACAACTCGAAGCACCGAATGACTTTCTCTCTTAAAGCTAGCGTAATAATTTTAAGAAGTCTTTTAACCCCATCATTACTTCTTATTAAAAAAAATAATAATAAAAAATAAAATTTCCTTTGTTTACATGCCACACTATCCTAGGTTTACAAATCTCTACAAGGGGTTTTACTATGTTAATCAAAATATCTTCTCGCACGCATTGAAAGTCCTATAGTGATTTACTAAGGTATTCGATCCTAATATTATATACTAGGAGAGGGGTAGGTATGCTATCAGTATACCATATGTTAACACCCTATATGTCTATCTCTCTTTCTTAGCTTTGAAAGAGAGGAAGAAATAGAGAGGTAGATACATAGGGTGCTAGCATACGATATACAACTAGCATATCTAGCATTTTCCTTTTATTATATAAGTTTTTTTTTTGGAATGGGGAAGGAAATGCTCTCGATACAATATCATTTTGTGGTGAGATTGTTGGGAAGATGGGACGGGATTTACATGTTGATGGGGGGTTTTGTTGGGTGAAAATGCTAAGGTAAGATTACTATTCCCAAAGTTTCACCTAATTAGTGAGACTTTGACTAGCAAAGGAATGGGATTTTGAAGTATCACATCAATAAACAAAGCAATTAATGATGTCCTCTGAGCTTTTGTAAGTTTATCACATCAAATTAATCAAACAAGATTGCAGTGAGATTTTGAAGTGCCACATTAGCATTTTCCCACTCCAATTGTCTCACCCCCACCTAAGTCTCCTCTAAACAAACGAGGCCTTAAAAGGATAGGAGAGGGCTCTTGGCATAAGTCGGATAAGGTATTCTCATCAATAAGGTTCAACAAAATGATATTGTATCGAGAGCATTTCCTTCCCCCTCCCAAAAAAAAAACTTATATAATAAAAGGAAAAGGCTAGATATGCTAGCTGTATATCGTATGCTAGCACCCTATGTATCTACCTCTCTATTTCTTCCTCTCTTTCAAAGATAAGAAAGAGAGATAGACATATAGGGTGTTAACATATGGTATACTGATAGCATACCTACCCCTCTCCCAGTATATAATATTAGGATCGAGTACCTTAGTGAATCACTATAGGACTTTCAATGCGTGCGAGAAGATATTTTGGTTAACATAGTAAAACCCTTTATAGAGATTTATAAACCTAGGATAGTGTGGCATGTAAACAAAGGAAAATTTTATCTTAAGCAAAGATGGAGTTGTTTTTTTTTTTTTTTTTTTTTTTTTTTAAAAAATAAGAAGTAATGATGGGATTGTTTACCTTAAAAAAAAAATGAAGTAATGATGGGGTTAAAAGACTTCTTTTATAAGGCCAAAATTATTACGCTAGCTTTAAGAGAGAAAGTCATTCGGTGCTTCGAGTTGTGAATTATTAAATTGGACATGAGTGCATGTGTCCAACTGACATCCATGATCCTTTTACCCATTTGGATGCATATTTAAGAGTTTCGGACAAACGGTCTTCTAACCTTCTAATTTATAATAATAGTACCCAAATACATGCCCCACAAAAAATTTTGCCCCATATTTATCCAAACTTTTTATGTATAATACTTTTTTTTCATAGTTCTCCAATAAAGTAAATTTTCGTCTTTCTTTCTTCTTTAGCTTTTATAAATTTGATGGTCCCTTACTTTATTTTTATATTTTTTTTAAATTATGGATAAAAATAATTTGAAGTGATTTGTTGCCACTTTTATAAATTTGATGGTCCCTTATTTTATTTTTATATTTTTTTAAATTATGGATAAAAATAATTTAAAGTGATTTGTTGGCATTTTTATAAATTTGATGGTCCCTTACTTTATTTTTATATTTTTTTTTAAATTATGGATAAAAATAATTTAAAGTGACTTGTAGTCATGTTATGTTGCATATTTGTTGAGTAAATGATATGATTTTACCTTTATTGAAAGAAAATATATATTACACTAAGAAGGCAAAAATAGTAAAGTTTTGTCACATCTAAAGAGGTGTCAATAAAAAAAATACCTTTTTAAAATATCTATATTACCTCACAATGACACATTTTTCATTATTTTTCCACTCCAACTTTAAGTCGACATCCTAAGTACGTATTGAGATATCTCAATTACGTATTATATAATTATTCATGATGTATTATCCCTTTAATTCCTATGTTTAATTTAGTGTCCGTATGAAAACCTTGAATCATATGGTACACATTCTTTAAAAAATTTCATTGAACTAATACAGTAATTAAATTATTCTAATAAGTACTTCGTTGGATTTAGGATGGCCATGTACACATTATAATGAAATATAGATATTGAAAAAGTAATAACATTAATAATTATGTAGATAGATAATCATACACATTTAGAAGGTAGATTTATAGGTAAAATTTAAAAAAAAAATTGTAAAAATACGCAATTGGGGGATAACTTAGGTATTTTAAAAAGTCAAAGGATAAAGAGAGGTAAAAAATTTCTGTATTGGGAGAGGGGAATTAAAAAAAATAAAGTGTTTTATAAAAAAAATAGGGTAAACAAAATTTTTCCCTAAAAAATTTGCCCCACTTGCTAACATGATCTATCTAGAAGATAATCATTGTTATATTAAGTTATTAAATCCTATTTAAATTACACAAAGCAGCATGACCCTTATTTAAATTCCATAAAAAAGATTCTAAAGAATATCACAATCATATCTTTTTTTTTTTGGTAAAGAGTATCAGAATTATATCATTTTCTTGTTGTTAATGACATTTGACTTTTTCGTTTTTGAATTTAATAAGTTATCTATTATTTCTAGGGTATTTTTTTTTTTGGGTGCAATTCAAGGGCCCACCGGCCATCAACCTCAATAAGATCCCACAAGAAGGCAATGAGGGGACCCACAAGGGGTCAAATATGGTACCCAAAGGCTCCACTTCTTGGAAAGCAATTAAATGTGGACTAGGTGTCGCTAAGGAGACTTGAACCATTGACCAAGCGCCTGACGCAGTTCTCCCAAGCGAGTAGCGAATCACCAGGGCAAGCCCTGAATCGACACTTAGTCCACATTTAATTGCTTTCCAAGAAGTGGAGCCTTTGGGTACCATATATGAAATAAGATCTTTTCTATATTGCCAAAGTTTTCGTTCACCCACGTCACGAGTTGGGTTCTGATGGGACTCATGGAAAAGAGAGTCAGTGACCCCACCATATGATCTAATCACGCCCTTCCATAGTTTAAGGAATCGGTATCGGATCCGCCATATTGATATGTTTCTGATTGATATGATATCGATCCAAGGTACTGATCAGGGGTAAAAGTGTAAATAAAATCAATTTTAATTGAAATTTATGGATAAAACCATCCAATCCAGGCTGATCCGGAGCGGTATCTGGTATCGTATCTATATCGGCTACTAAAACTTGCATCCTTCTCTTATTATTGAAGGTCCAAATACTCTCTATGTCCCATCCAACCACCAGAACTCTTGGATTAAGAGATTCTCTCGTTAGTGTTGGGTGAAGGCATGTCCATATGCTAACCTAAGATGAAGTCGTATGTTGTAAATATCATCTGACCTCGAAATCCAACCAATGATAAGGATACGGTATCAATATATATCTATCAATGAAAAAAAACATAAGCAAAAGACTTGATTTGGTGTGAATAAGTAAAGTAAATATGATTGGTGTCGGTTAACCTTTTGGGACTGGTCATTGGTGTGGGTGGTTTGTGTCATTTCACTTTTATTATAAAAAAAACAAAAAAGTAAATATGATTGTTTAATGTTTATACTCATATCTTAGAATCTCATACATAAGCCCATGGACCAGGTATTAGGGTACGGTTGGGCTGGGCTACTAAGAAAGTATGTGGTCGAACCGGCTCATATGTGGTGGCCCAGTACTCTCGTTCAGGTCTCTCTCTTCAGGTATGTTTTCTGTTCTTTTTTCCTTTTCTTTCTTCCCCCTTGCACCGTGACCGCCCGAACAGGCAGTCGGGCCTGTATAAGGCAGGCCTGGACACAATTATAAACGGTTGGTCAATTTTCGGGCTTTAATGAAGCTACCAATAATTGGCCTAAACGGGCTACTGAGCCATTTATCTCTAAATGGGAACTTTAAATGTGTTGGACTCGATCGGTTGACCATCTGGCAGGGGTCAGGACTTCCACCTCGGGAACGATCCCAAACATTATTCGATCTGGGCTTGAGTCCAGCACATTTAACAAATGGACCAGACTGGTTTCGGGTTTTTCTGATTGGACTTGGTCGGGCCTGCCGGTGTGGGCCTGGAATTGACACCGGCCCCTAATTTGTACTTCCAAACTATACCATTCTACGTTTCTTAATTGGTTCTATCAACTCTGAATTGATATGAAGTTGTTGGTATATACAGGGCATTACATGAGAAGGAAGATAGAAGAATGACAAGAGCAAAGTTCTTCTTGATTGCATTCGTTTGCAGCTTTTGCTGGTATGCCGTCCCTGGCTACCTCTTCCCTACATTGTCAAACATCTCATGGATTTGCTGGGCATTCAAAAACTCAGTCACAGCACAACAGATTGGTTCAGGCATGAAGGGTTTAGGACTTGGGGCTTTAACCTTGGACTGGTCGGTTGTGGCTTCCTTCCTCTTCAGCCCTCTAATTAGTCCTTTCTTTGCCATCGTTAACATCTTCTTTGGCTTCTTCTTGATCGTCTACATAGCCATGCCCATAGCTTATTGGGGTGTCGACTTGTATAGTGCTAAGAAGTTCCCTATATTCTCATCTCAATTGTTCACATCTGATGGGCAGTTATATAACATATCAGCCATTGTTAACAATAATTTCGAGCTTGATATCCCTAGTTATGATCAGCAAGGACGGATCCATCTTAGCATGTTCTTCGCCCTAACCTATGGTTTTGGTTTCGCAACTATAGCATCCACACTCACTCATGTAGGCCTCTTCTATGGAAGGTAATTATATTACTCTTCTCTCTTGTCTCCAATCTCGATGTTGAGATTTATAGGTACTTGGGCACCGTCTCCTTAATGACTAGCTTTTAAGGATGAGTTTTACCCAAGTCGTGGTTACTTGAGCACCTTCTCCTTAATTATGATGCTCATTTACATTTTACTTGAATTCTTATCAATCACAGCGAGATTTATCAACGATTCCGTGCTTCGTATTCGGGCAAGATCGACATTCATACTAAATTGATGAGGAAGTATGAGGACATACCCCAATGGTGGTTTTACATTCTTCTTTTGCTATCTGTTGCTGTTTCTCTTGTGCTTTGTACTGTGCTGAATAATCAAGTTCAGATGCCTTGGTGGGGTCTTCTCTTTGCTTCTGCCCTTGCCTTCATATTCACCCTTCCCATCAGTGTCATTACAGCAACAACGAATCAGGTAATTAATACAGTGAAAATTTGCTTTTAAGGATGAGTTCTACCCAAATCCCTATCACTTAGTTGCTCTGTTACTGAAGCGATACTCTCATATCTATATATATTTTGCAGACACCGGGGCTTAACATCATCACAGAGTACTTAATGGGTATTATATTACCAGGTGAACCAATTGCCAATGTTTGCTTCAAAACATATGGATATATGAGCATGGCCCAAGCTGTCTCCTTCCTCAGCGACTTCAAGTTAGGCCATTACATGAAGATACCTCCAAGATCAATGTTCTTAGTTCAGGTAATAACCTTTCATCATTCCATGATAGAGCAAAGCTAATATTAAACTCAAAATTGGGGATCCTGATCGGAATTGGCCTAAACCCTCGAAACCCAGTATGGATTAGTCAAAATCGAGATCGGGCTCGGCCAATTGCAATCGTTTCGGATTTTTAAAAACCTTGATCCCCATACAATTATAATTCTTCCCTGTACATGTAATGGACCCTGTTGGGCCTAGAAGGTCAACATCTCCCCGCAACTCTGTGATTAACCACCCACCTTGCATAAGGAAATAAAGTCGCATCCTCATTGGTTTTAGAGTAACGGAAAGTGTTTGATCCGAAAAACCAACAATTGGTATCAAAGCCAAAGTCACAGGTTTGAGTCACTCGGCAAACGCTGAGGAGGGGATTGTTGGGCCTAGAAGATCAGTGTCTCCCTGCGACTCTGGGACATCCAACCCAATAATAATTATGTGAATTCTTGAAACCCTGATCCTCACACAATTATAATTCTTTAGATACTTATATGGTTTTGGATTTTTCATCACAAACACAGTTCATTGGGACTATAATAGCTGGGACAATCAACATTGGGGTGGCCTGGTGGCTGCTGGATTCTATCCCTAACATTTGCGACATTAGCGTGCTCTCTCCAAACAGTCCATGGACATGTCCGAATGACCGTGTCTTCTTCGATGCATCTGTCATCTGGGGTCTGGTAGGACCAACAAGGATCTTTGGTTCTCAGGGAGACTATGGAGCACTAAACTGGTTCTTCTTAGGTGCTATAGGTCCAGTTTTTGTTTGGCTTCTACACAAGGCATTCCCAAAGCAATCTTGGATTCCTCTAATTAACCTTCCAGTCCTTTTGGGAGCAACAGCTTATATGCCACCGGCGACAGCATTGAACTACAATGCCTGGGTTATTGTTGGAACAATTTTCAATTTCTTTGTTTTCCGGTACCGGAAACAATGGTGGCAAAGATATAACTATGTACTCTCAGCAGGTTTAGATGCTGGAGTGGCTTTCATGGCTGTGCTTCTTTACTTCACATTGACTATGGAGAATAAAAGCATAAGCTGGTGGGGTACAGCAGGAGAACACTGTGATATAGCTGCTTGTCCTACTGCTCAGGGTATAGTGGTTGATGGGTGTCCTGTTTTCTAAGTTTAATTTCATAGATTAAAATTAATTCTCTCTCATTCATTCTCTTGTTCATCAATTACCATCAACTCAGGAGTTGATGATCACATTTGTAATATTGTCTGTGATAGTTCAACTACTGCTTTTTATGTTTAAAAAAAACAAATTGTAAACATACATGAAAGGGCATTCTCTAGCTCCTTCCATTATTACAGTTGCAGATAGTTTTAAGTAAATTGATGATCTGAGGTACTTATCTTTAGCAAGAGGAAAAGACAACATCTTCACATATCACAAATCAATTGGAGCAATTTTTTCATTTCACATGCATTTGCAATGGAATTTTTTGTAGAAAAAATGAGAACCTAAATTGATGCGAAAAAGAATGGAAATAGCAAATAACAATTATGCAGTAGCACAACTCATCCTCACACCTCTCTCAGATTACATTACAGAGAAAGAACCCTTGCTACAAATTTAACACGCTCACAATTTATCATGCTCCCTTACTAATTGAGCTATTCCCTTGAGGTTAACCTAGACTTGATCAATGCCATTAAAATTGAAATCTAGGAGCCAAAATAGGATTTCCCATTTTAGTTTTGTGCAGATTTGCAGACGTTATTTGGCCGATTTGCAAGCTAAAAAGTATGTCAATTACTTGATCAAGTTAGCTATCACTGTGCATTTATCATAGTGGCAAATTACAGTCCCCTCATGAAGATAAAATAGGAGTGGGACAATAGAAAGGTTGCAGCAACTGATATCTTGTTAATTAGTTGAGGCCTATCATCTATGACCATTGTAAATCAGCAAACATTATTTATAGTTTTTTGTAGACCATGGTTGTTGCAGCCTTGATGTGGCAAAAGGGTTGAGCTTGACATTCACAATCCACTTAGAGAGTTGATACAGGTAAATATTACCCACTCATCAGCAGGTGACACGTGGCATGGGACGTGTATTGATTATTCCCCTTGACTCTCCAGATAAGCCTGTTATTCATACATAGCTTTCTTTTTTGGGTTGGGGGTGTTTAGTGTGCAGTTTTATTTCAGGCGAGAGTGAATTTTTTGTCTCTTTGGGTTGGGTAAGGCGGGTTATGTCCCCCCTTGTAATTCTTGATTTTAAACGATTTCATTTTTAAAAAAATGTCAGGGGCCAACCCAGGTCCCAGATAATATTCGGGTTAAAAAAAAAAAGATAAGCGAAGTTTTCCCTCCCCCCCCCCCTCCATTATGTTAGGATTCTTCTTCTTCCTCGTCGCACGGTTTTACCATGTCCGGACTCTCCTTCCATTTTTAACTCCTACCATCATTGGACTCCTAGTGCCGACTTCTGGCTAGGTAACAGAATCTTACCCTAAAAATACAAAGGTGAACACCAAGTAAGGGGATCGATCAATCTTTGCTCTCTTATACAATTACTCTGCAAGTTCTTATCGTTGCATGGAGAACCGACTTAAGCATCAGAGAGTTCCCCCCCCCCACCCCCCGAGTTTGCTACGGTGCTCGCTTATGCCCTTTGCTTCCTAGCTTTGCAGGAGTGTTCGTCCACGGATCTTTATCGCCCCCAGTACTGGGGGGGTCCTGTGTGCATCGTGCGGCTGGGCACCACCCATGTGTGCACAGTGGGGCCCACTGTGCACACATGGGCGGTGCCCAGCTGCACGATGTGCACAGGACCACTCCCAGAGTACTGGGGGCGATAATTTTCCGTTCGTCCACATCATCAGCTTGATTAGTTTTCTACGGTAACAAGAGCAATTGAATTTTCTACTATAAAACTGAAAACAATATGCAAGATTTCTCAAGGACAAGGTTACACTATTGAACTAGTCCATCGTCTATATCTCTCAACTTTGATTTTATCTTAAGAAAGCTTGATAAAATCCACGGGCATTTCAGTAGACATTATGCACTTGTTATACAACCACCCCTTAGAGGAAGCACCAAGCAAGGGGATAATGGGTTAGAGCTTGTTTGGAAGTACTTGGGACTATTAGCGAAGAATCTCATATCCGATGGGCCATATGGTAGTTACAAAATGTATAACCACTAAATTTGACATGTGGTCTATCAGATTAACTTCATGTGACCAAAAAGAAAGGCACTGTGGATCGGGGACAGGGTCAATTCCAGTCGGTTTCAATTCTGCAGGTTGGATTAGAATCGGTTGAAACCTAGAAATGGAATCAAGAAGAAGCAAGGATTTCACCAAAGCTGTGAGTACATTTTTTTATTTTTTTTTTATTCAATAAACTCGAGGATCATGTTACAAGAGGTAAGTTTCATTGATTTTTTACTATTTTATTGATTAAAAAGAGGGAAACAATGGCAAAAATGAAGATCAAACATGATTCAAAACCTATTCAAAAAAGGGATTAAAAAATCGAATTTGATTCCAATTCCTCAAAACTAACCTTCACTGTGTTGGAAATGGTCTTAAGGTATGGCATGATGCACACACAATGGCTCAGATAAACCTTGTCCTAATTTCCAACTACATTTAACAATTTATAATTTATAAATAAATTATTGGATCCAGTTTGCATTGGATCAAATAAAGGTAATCTGATCTGTAACTACTTTAAATTAACTTTGAATGGAATTTAGATGATCAAGTTCTGATACAACCTTAGTTCCAGTAGCAGGGGAAGCTCCAGTCATGAAATGGGGAAAAAAGGTACACACGAAGAATGAGGAGAACCACAAAAAGAAATACTAATCAAAGAGACTAATGAGGAAAAAAAAAATCTCAATCTCAATAAAAATATATGAAACAAGCAATTCACCAAAAAAAAATCATATAAGAGAAACAAAAAAGAAATAAACAAGAGATGTGGAAAAAGAAAGAAAAAGAATTATAGAACTCTCTATACAATTTATCAACACAAATTAATTACAAAGTAGAGGTGGATAAAAGTATCAAGAATCAACTAAGAATTACAAATCCATCAACCCAATTCATCCTCTAAAAGTGATTCAGTTCTAGTATCCAAGCAGCTTTGTTGGAGGAACAGCAAACCTGGAAGAGAACCCTCGGAGAATGTAACCCTGATCAATTTCTTCATCCAAACAACCCTCATCGAAGTTCTGAGCATAGCTTAAAGGGTCATACCTGTAAGAGCCATTTGGTAAACGTGGTCTGGTTTTGAAAATATCAACCAAATTGCAACCTCCATTAGTAGTAGTAGTAGTACTCCTGTTTAGTCTTCTCCATCTTTTTCGCAATCGAAGCTTCAGCTTGAGACGACCCCAGCAAGAAAGCAATCCAACTTCATCATCTGCTCGGTTGGGAGATGGAGAATAATCCATAGCTTGTCTTTAATTATTGATTGCTTTCTTGAGAAAAGAAGAAGAAGAACCCATTCTCTGTATTATTCCTTGCTGGGTATGGGTCGCTTTTATTGTCTGGGTTTGAGTTCTGTTTGTTGCGTGAGTGTGTAACTGTGTCGTTTAGTTTTGGTTTTGGCATTTTAAAGAGAATCTTTGGTTGGGCATCTTATCTTTGGTTGGGGTGTGAGTGTATGAGAAGTTTTGTTACGTAATGAATCAATGAGTGCACGTGAAGACTTTGGGAGTTTTATGATTAATCAGTCAAGATTTACTGACAGCTTAAAGGTCAAAACCAATGGATTTATACATCTACCCCCTTGATCCCCAGCATGTTGACTTAATCAGATTCTTTAGGTATCGGACATGAATCGGGCGATTCCGTATCGACCAACTTCAATACCGATACTTGGCCGATCCCATATGGACCGTGTAGTACGGACCAGAGGCAAATTTGTCAAAAAAATACCTGATTTTAAGGAAAATCAGGGGCAAAACTGTCTGATATGGACTGATCCGAATTGATACCCAATCTGAAAATAGATCCATGTTTGGACCGGCCAATCTAGAACAACTGATCTGGTATTGGATTTTAAGGGTTTAGGTGATTTCATCCGATTTATGAACGATCTTTTTTTTTTTTGGGGGTACATGAAAGATAAAAATATTTATAATTATTCTTCATGGAAAAAAATCCTCTGCAGCACCCTAATCTTGCGGTGCACTGCAGTGCGGGCCTGAGAACTCGACACGTGGAAATTGCAACATCCAACGGTGCTGAGCTTGAGAAGAAAGAAAAAAAAAACTGTCTTGCATCGAGCTCGCACCGTTGGATGAAGGTTCTTCCACGTGTCGAGTTCTCAGGCCCGTATTGCAGTGCACTGCAAGATGCCCACACTGCAAATTATTTTAATCCATTCTCTATTGCCTCTCTTCGGTGAAGCAGGATGGTGGATGCATGACCTCTTGGTAGAGGTGTGAAACGGTTGGTTCAATTTTGATCGGGCTGAACCAATCTTCGGGCTTGATTGGGCAAATCGAAGCCAGTCCGATAAGGGATGGTTGGTTTTTGTCCAATTTGGTTTCAGTTTGCTTTTTCGGTTGGTATGGTTTGGTCCAATTTTCAACCGGTGTCATAATACCCTAAATCGAAGAGGGCAATAAGAAATCGGCTCAGTTCGGGTTTGACACCCCTACCTCTTGGGACTCTTACTACCTACTCAGAGGGCCATCCTTAACTTTGCTAAGCTGCAAATAGTTGTGCTCAAAGGAAGACATCTTCTTGCGATTTTGAGGTAAAATTAGAAACCAGGTATGGGATCAGCTTCCATTGATTTTGATTCTATTCTTAATTCATCTCAGAATTGGTCTAACTCGGTATGGAACCAGATTTAATTGGAATTGATTCCAAGTCAACTTGACCAGTTTTGATCTGAATTATAAAACCATAATGAAGGAAGTTTACCTCAATATGAAAAGAATACTCACTGCATATATTCTTCTTTGGGTGGGACCGACCATTATATATTTCTTTTTTTGGTAGGGTATCGCGAGGGATCTTAGATTAGATGAAGAACATGAGATCTCAAATTCGTAACCTTCTGGGGTTAAGCTCTATCACACTAGCCTCAAGACAGCTGCACTAGAAATTATCCTCGACCAGACCATTATATGGATTAAAGGACAATTACATCAAGTACTTACATATATAGTGTAAGGGACCAAGTTTTTCCACACCCACAGTCAAGCGAGAAAAGCCGGATGGCTTCGATAATCATTGATGATTGTCCTTTTCCTTTACCTCGAAGTGAAGGAAAACTTCCACCTAGGGGGAGGAATCTAGGCTAAGTAAGTGGATTCGGACCTGATGATAGCAAGGTTGCCTTGACAAGCTTGGCTTTCCTTTTCGAGTGTTCTGAACCAAAAAGAAATAGGCAAAGCCCAAACTTCTTTTTCTAATCATTGGCTTTTACTTGTGGGCATAGTATAATTGCGTAAGCGTAACCGGGTCAGAACACTCAAGAAAAAAATATGCAGAAGGTCAAGCTCTTTTAAACTCTCTTTTCAAAATTCAAGGTCTTAATGTCTAGAAAATGAACGATGGAGTAACACAAACATATAAAAGAAGGAAAACCCAGAAAGCCGAATGATTGTTCTATGGGATCAATTGTTCCCAGGATAGCTCCTCACAAGCTATAGCGCACCATCCGACGGCCAGCAGTGCTCGGGCATGCATCCCAACACACAGGTGAGGTGTTGAGCTGCAGGCCGTTGGATGTGCGCTACACCCCCTGTCGGGCTACAGAGGAGCCCAACGCGTTGACTGGAGCCCTCTTCATTAGAATGAAAATGCTAGCAACTATCAAGTTCAAATTGGAATCTCCTTCCTCCCGACCACTGACCCAGTCCTTTTATTGCAGCAACCATCAAAACATTACTCTATGCAGATGACACCAACTCTGCTAGGATTTAGGAATGCTGCTTAACATATTACTCAAGCCTTTTGTCTTCTAAGCTTGAAACCAGCCCTTGCAGACCGCCACTTTGAGAATGGGTTCAGACTTGCCTACGGTATTCTTTTGGCCTGATTTTCTCTATCTGTGAACCCATGAAAAGCTAACCCTCCAATTATTGAATTCCATGTAATGATCCCGATTTGGTTGTAGAGTTGGAACTAGGTCAGTGGTCGGGAGGAAGGAGATAATCCCGATTTGGTTTCTAAACTAATTCCTATTGTCTCGTCCCAGATGTTATTTTCCAAAGCCATGCTGTGTTGGTGTTGTAGGCATCCGAAGCCTACTTGGTAGGGGTGTTTGAAGATACTAACCTTTGCGCCATTTATGCTAAGCTAGGCACAATCATGCCCAAGGTCATTCAATTGGTGGTGGAGTTGAGATGAGGTGGTGGTGGCAGTGGAAGAGGCAGAGGAGGGCATTCCATAAAGCCACCATATTCCTACAAACTTTCAATGTCTTAATCCTATTCTATGATTATAAAAAATGAACTTTGATTCAACCAATAATTCCAATAAATTTTCATGAGACAACACATTGAAGTGACATATATGTATTCTTAACAATTCAACACTTTACATGGTTTTAATGTGTTTCTGCCAAGTACTCTGCTTATTTGTGTGCTTTGATAAATGAGATCTTAGGCCTATGTCAACATACATATAAAAGTCTCTCATGAAAACACTGAAATTCAAAATTTAAATCAGAATTTGATTAGGTGGCTCATTTTTCCTGGCATATTCCATCAGAGAAACATATATTTCTTGAGAAAAAAAAATGATGTCTTTGTTTTATTAAAAAAAAACTGTTTTGAAATACATAAAAACAGTTTTGAGAAAACATTATCGAACAGAGCCATAGCCTTTAAATTATCCAAAGTCACCACAATTGAAAAGAGTCTAGGTCTAACCTACAAAAGAGAGGGGAAAAAAAAAAGAAGGTGGGGGCGGGGATTCTGTGTTTAAATTGCATACCAAAAGGAACTATTGAGTGTTCACTGTCACAAGGTAGAGGGAAAGAACAATTACGTGTCCATTCCATTCCTTCAGTCATACTGGAACTCTTGAAGGGTGACAGAAGATCAATAAAAATGATTCATGTTCACAAGAAACACAAGGCAGGATTAATGATTGAATATCATATTTAAGGGGAAAAGTAAAAAAACAAGTGTACAGACATTTTTAGACATATAAAACACAAAGTAGAACTAATAAGTTGAAGGAGAGCAAATACCATTACATGGTTGTCTTCCAAAATTGAGTTTGGACTTCCAACTTGTAGAGACATCGAAAGGAAGTAAGGTACAGCAAAAATGTAAGGGTCCAGAGGATTACTGCATCTCTCACATAAAAATGGAAAAATGTAATCCAAGGACGTATTACTCACTCATCCAAGACTCAAGAAAGACAACCTCTCAAACCAACCCTACATCTTGACTGCTACATGTTGTGCAGAGCTTTTCTTCACAAGCCCTCTGGAGCATAGCTCATTCAATAATTCCAAAGCTTCCTTTGCCAGGCCTTCATAAGCTACACCTTCGATGAGAATAGTATATGTAGCTTCAGTGGGTTTACATCCCTTGGATACCATAAAGGCCAGGAAATCAATAGCAAGGTCAGTCTGACGAGCCTTACAAAGGCCTAAGATGAGAGAATTGTATGTGACAGCAGTGGGACTGATACCAAGTTTTTCAAATTGGTGAAAGAAATTAATTGCTTCATCAACCTTGCCTTCTCTGCTGAGTCCAGCAACTAGCGATGAATATGTAATTATATCAGGCTTGAGACCCTTTGAAAGCATCTCATCTAGAAGCTCTATGGCATGTGCTGTTTTCCCCATCTTTGAAAGCCCATCAATCACTGTATTGTAAGTGATCAACACCGGCGAGCACCCTTTACTGCCTAGCTGGTGAAGCAGCTCAACAGCAATATCAACCTTTCCATCCTTGCATAAAGCAGTAAGCAAGGTATTATAGGTGACGATATCGGGATAGCACCCTCGAGACATCATTATGCCCAAGTATTCAATTGCCCGGTCCATCTTCTTTTCCTTACAGAACCCATGAAGCAATGGGTTATAACTAAGGGAATTTGGGGTACACCCATGCTTTGGCATCTTCTCTAATATATCGATTGCACGACCAAGTAATCCCTTTCTGCACAAGAAGTTGATCAGGATATTGAATGTAACAACACTTGGTGAAAAACCTTTATGCAGCATATCAGTCAAGAATTTTTCTGCATCCATCCATCTACCTGTGCTACACATGCTACGCAAAATGATATTATGGGTGATTATATTAGGCTGGCAACCATATGATGGCATGTTATTCAGGAACTCTATTGCTTCATCCAGTCTACCTTCTTTGCAAATTCCATTGATAAAAACATTATAAGTAACCACATCAGGTTTGCATCCCCTAATCCTCATCTCATCCAAAAGCTTCATGGCCTGTCCAACCCCACTCTCCTTACAAGTTGCTTCTATCAGAATGGTATAAGTGATGACATCAGGATAACACTCCTTTTGCAATTGGAGATTAAGAACTTGCATTGCTTCTTTCAACTTTCCACAATCACAGAGACTACGCAGGATCGTGTTATATGTAACAATATCTGGTGCTATACTCATTCGTTCCAATAGATGTAGAGCATTATCAATCTCCCCTGATTTGCAGTACCCACTAATCAATACATTGTAGGTTATAACATCTGGAACAGCTCCAGACTCTTCAAGAATCTCTAGAACCCTAGTTGCCTTCTTAGTCTTGCCTACCTTACAGAGCCCACGAATCAGACTTGTGCAGGGAATTATATCCGGGATGTCACCATAATATACCATGTTCTCCAGAAACTTCAAAGATTCCTCCAGTTCCCCATTTCTAACCAGGCGACGGAGATGAATGTTACCCTCAGAATCATCAAAATTTCGGAAAGAATGACCATTTTCCGCATGCCCATGAGGGTTTTTTAGCGGGTTCGATAATTTGCCATTGAAGCTATTAGTCTCCACCTTCGAGACTGCAAAAACCCGATTGCTCCTGTTCTTTCGGGATCGACTATGTTTTCTCACCTTAACATTAGGGGATATAAGACAGCAAGAAGCCTTATACCCTGTAAAAACCTTCACAAAAGAACTACAACTGTTTGGACGGGAGTCGGGGTAAACCCTAACTACAACTTCATCCCCAAACTTAATCTTCTTTCCACTCTCCTGAACGGGGTTAAACAACGAGAACCTCCCAGGGTTTTGTTTTGCAGGAACTACCAAATCCATCTTTCTTTGTTTACTAATTTCCCTTAAAACTTAAAACCCAAATGCCAATGGAGAAAACGGCAGAAGGGCTTGCGACCAAATCTTTGGATAATAGAAGCAGAGCCTAGAGTCTAGAGAACAAGGGTTCCGAAACAGAGTAGCCAATAAGACTGGAATTTGTACAACAGAGATTAACACGGAAAAGAAGGGAAGGAAACAGTACAATACACAGTGGAAAAATCATCAGAGAAAGGTACAAGAGAGCTTACTCAATGAAGTATCAGTAGTGAGAGAACTGAAGAGACGAAGAAGCCTTGACCGTTGGCTCACCATAGAGCAATGAATGGATGGAAAGGACTTTCTCATAAGGTGATACCAGAACACAGGTCGATAGCGGCACCCTTTATCCGATGTCCATCCTACCGCGTTAACAGATGGTTTCTAAAATCCGTTTGTGTAGACAGCAATGCCTAGCCAGTTCTTTACCCCAAAAAAAAAAAGATTGGCCAGGCCAGGTTTGTATCCGTCAAGCATTGATCTGGACCTGTTTGAACAGGTTCATATACATCAAATAGATACGTTTTTTGATACATGGATTTTTGTAAAGACAATATAAATCTAGGGGTGCAAGTTTGGCCCTGCCGGCCTGAACAAGGCCTGGGTTGAAATATTTGGTCCTGAGGGCGGGTCAAGGTTGAAAATTTTTTGCCTTGATTCAGTTAGGGTTGAAGCCTCGGGCTAAGCTTGGCTCGGCCCGACCCAACCTTGATTTAAGTTATACTATAAAATATATATTGATATATATATATATATATATTATAAACTTTAAACGTCACCTACATTTTTTATATAATATATTATATATGAAGACAATAAGTGGTATAATACATTTTATTAAAGCGTTATTTTATGTAAAATTGCATGTTCTCCCCAGCCTATTCCAGCCCATGCATTTCTTTCCCTCTCCCCATGATCAGGGTCAATCAGGGTCAACCCAGCCCGACCCTGAGGGAGGGTCAGGATTGGATTTTTCTGGCCCTAAGTCAGGGTCGGGTCGGGCCTGGGCCCAACTAAGGGGACTTAGGATTGGGCTAGGGTTCTATAAAGCCCAGCCCTACCCGACCTTGTTGCAGCCCTGATTAATCATAGGACCGAGTTTCCCTCCACTCACAGTCACAAAGTGGTGGAAGAGGACGAGAATGGGGATCAGGAGGATATTTTGGAACATACAAAAACCCTATGAGGGATTTGTGAACCTTAGGATGGTGGGTCAACCGTCCTCTATGGGTGGAGAAAAACTTTGTCCTGAATCATAATATTAAAAAGAAAATAACGCATCTTCAACAATTCAGCATTATCTCAACTAAATGAGGTCGATTACATGGATCCTTGCTCTCCAATTAGTTCTATTCGAGATCATACTTGAAACAAGACCTAAACAATGCATGTCTTTCCTCACTATTTCTCTGAAGGTTATTTTAGGCTTGCCCCTAGGACATCTATTGAAGATAGACATGCCATTTAAAACGACTTTCTTGAAGTTTTTATCATATCTCCGGATAATTCCAAAATCAGCTCTAATATAGTCATTCCTTACTTTATTCTTACTAGTTTGGTGTACTTCAAATAGAAAATTGGGGATGGACTTTAGGCCGAAGAATGGACTAATTTAAATCAAATTGAGCCAAATCCCAGCTTGGTCGTATTTATCTTGGTTCAAAGTTGAAGGGAATGAATTCGGCCTAATGTAACCCCTTGCCAGTGAGGAATCTGCATGCCGCACCACACCACACCAGTAGTTGTCCTTTAAAAGGAATCATCTATTTGGGACCCACATATTCAAAGCATGGGAGAAAAAAATAATAAATTATTGAGATGAAAGAAAACTTGCACTTTAACAACGTGGGGAAGTATTTCCCTAATACAATAGGACCAAGTTTGCCTTTAGACGCGGTGAAGTGAAATCCTTTGATTGTGACTTTTGGATGGGACAAAAAGAATATCGCGAAACAATGGAGTTATTTTTGACCATTCGTCAATAGGGGGAATATTTTAGAACCTCAAAATGGTGGTTGAACCCTTCCCATGCGATGAAGGAAACCTTCTTTCCAAAACAATCTCTCAGATTTTTCGCTCTATAGCAAAAGTGAATATCAGTCAAGCTTCCATGATATGAACATGACTTGGTTTCACATGATCTTGGTGGTCTTTAATATCTAGAAAAAGGCATGCATTGAAAAATATTTAGGACTACATTTGGCATGCAATATGAGCAAAATTTATAATGAATAATCATTTTAAGATATTAAGCATCAAACTTTATTCATTTCAGGGTTGTGGTTTTTCTTTTTAATTGAAAATCCTAGATTCCTAGGACATAGATTTTTAATTTTTTTGGGTCAAACACATAATTAGCTTATTTATTTGAAAATAGAATAATTTTCTGTCCAGAAGGAGGCTAGAATTTACAACGAATGTGATGATTTAAGCCACCACATAGTAGACAAATTGAAAATAAAAATTATATTACCTTAAAGCATGAATTTTAATATTAAGAGAATGAGAAACAAACAAAAAAACAACGTGAGAAAATGCACACCTAAGGGAAAAAACATTCCTCAATAATTACACGCATTGCTCATTAATCTAAAAAACGAAAGAAAAATATGGTTGGTTTTCAACACTTTGTAGACACATAATCCACATTGACTTTCACTTTATGTGTCTAATTAAGTCCAATTGGATTTTTTCATCTTAAGAAAATATAAATATTAGCTGAGAAATCAGAATTTTTTTTTTTTTCAAAGAAAAAAGAACTAGGGGATAACCAATACATGATAGGTCATTTAATTGATTTCAGTCGAACTTTGATGTGTGGCCTAAATAATAAAGGATACTATCAATCAAAAATGTAAATATCCTAACCAACCATCCACATAATAGATCTATTTGCTTGTGAAGGAAACTTTTTTCACAATTTTAACAAACTCTTCACAAAATGCCATTGATCAGAAAGTGTCATCCAACATAATTGGCGAGGATCTAGGTCTGTTTCTGCCGGGTGATGGGATCAAATCTGGCATTCGACGTGAGGAAGGGATGGTGGGATTCGGCTCCTCTGCAGGGAGCCCAGTGTCCAGAGAAGCATCTAACGGCTGGGTGGGACGCACACATCCCGATGCACACCAATCAGCCATCGAAATGTTTGCAGCACAGCCCAACCGTTGAATGCCCCTTGGGCTCTGCGCTCCTGGGGAGGAGCTCGATGCGGGATAGTGGGGATGTTTCCTTTTATTGCACAACCAACAAGTTTCACCATAATGACATACAACACCATGGTAAAAGAAACAAGGGAAAATTACCTTGAGGTCTAGTATTAAATAATTGGGAGAGATTTTTTTGTCTACATGCCAATGGGAGGGATTCAGATCCTCTACTGTCGAGCTGCCCAGCAGGACCGTGCTGCTCAGACATGGCGAGGCATGCAATGACCGCCTTACCCCCCACTCGGGTAAGGCGCTTGGGCAGGGGTAAGGCGATCATTGCATGCCTCGCCATGTCTAGGTAGCACGGTCCTGCAAGACAACTCGACAATAGAGGATCCAAATTGCAATGGGAGTGCGTAGGGAAGTGTCAACAGTTTCCATCTTTAATAGAGGAGCCGGATCCCACCATCCTTTCCTTGCGTAGAGTTTGTGTTTGAGTGCAGGAGCCAATGGGAAGGTTTCCACCTTTCAAGGGGGTGGGGTGGTCATTTCACAAGATTTTGCGTTTGACTATAGAAACCACGCTCTTTTTTTCGGAATAAATAATTAGTATTGATTTAATTTTTTTTTAAATAATTAATTATGACCTCTAAACACACACACACACACACACACACACAAAACATGGGAAAAAAACACTAATCCTTCACGTAATTAATGTACGGTTCCTGTGCTTAGAGACAAATCAATGCCATTGTACACCAATTATTTGGGACTTCTGAGGTTCCTACCCAGTCAGGTTCATAGGTTCCTCTCATAAGGGATCGAAAATGACGACCTCACCCCCTGCCCGAACACACTATCCGGGTGGGGTGAGGTCGTCATTTCCGTCCTTCCTATGAGAGGAACCTACGAACCAGACCTAGCACGAAACCTGAGACGAGAAAAATTCAATTATTTGTGGATAAGGTCAGAGATATTTGAAAGATTTGAAAAGTTTACCAATTTAAATCTACCTAATTCAGCAGTCAAAGGGTAGGCTTGTAAAATGGCCTTGAAATATCCACGATTTTTACAAATTTAATCCTTCTTGTTCCCTTGATATATAGTTTTTGTCGCTGCATGGCCACAGCCTCTTTCTGGAGATATATGTTCCAATTGCCTGAAAAATGCCATTGTTCACTAGCACAAGCATTGGATGTACCCCCAAATTCTCCCAACTCTCGTTGTGGATATTTCGATCAGCAAAGAAATAACAATTCCCTCTCTCTCCCCGACCATATCATATGTATATATATCATGGGAAAAGCTACCAGAAACCAGCATGTGTAAGCAGTAAAGATAATTAACTCGCAGTCTTGTGAACCAGAAGACAAGGAGAGGAATAGTGAGATTATGGAGAGAAACTTGAGCTCAGCTCGGAGATTGCCACACTTGGACGGGTGCGTGATGTCACCGTCGATTCTCCCCATTCCGGAAGACTATTCTCTTCTTCCTGTTCTGGAATACAAGCACTGCAACAGCGGAAGCAAGAACAACAACTATGTCCACAAATGGCGGAAAATTATCAAAAGGGTTTTGCTCCAGAGGAAATGGAAGGACGTTTACTGCCCTAAGCGGTCGACATGTTACTACGATGCCGATAGCTATGCTCAGAACTTCAACGATTGTGTTTGGTATGACGAGGAGCCCACAAGCAGGTACAGTTTTTTCAGAATTTAGATTTTACTACAATGTGACACAAGAATATGGGGGAAAAGATCTCTATTTGGTTGTGTTTTCTACGCTCTCTCACAAGGCACCGTGAAATACCACCTCTGCCCCTGGGTACATATCCAGGCGTACTCCCCCATTGGCCCAGACTCTTGTGTACAGACCATGCGACCAAGTAGTGATCTCTTGCTCAATTATTTTATATTTGGGTAAAAATTGTGTTCGTTGGCGTTGTGTCCAACATGAGTCTCTTTCTCCCAACCCCTATAGAAATGACACCAGCCTCTCAATCTCCATCCCACCCTCGCCATTGGGAACTGTCCCAGACATGGTTTTAGTGCACGGCATCGAAACGGGTATTGAAAACACGCAAAATCGATAAGATATCGATACGATATCGGCCTAGATCGGTTGTATCGAATAAAATTACCTCCGAAATTCTTTAAAAAATGAGTTTTCTGACCATTTTACCCCTTGTCCATACCTTACTATCGATACGGTATCGGTATCAGTATTGGTATCGGTATCGGTATCGGTGACTAGTCAAACCGATACGTATCCCGGACGATATGACACCGATACTTAGAACCATGGTCCCAAGATAGCCAGCAGCGTGTCCAATTTTCTCCCTTAATACTCTAATCAATTGTGTATGATAAATTCTCTTCCTTTTTAATGTGTGGAAAAAATTTGAAGAACTATGACCTTAACAAATAAGGGTTTTCTTATTGATGAAGATGTAAAAAATTGGTCCAAACACCTCAAATGAATATGAAACTGAATTAAAATCGAATACAGAACCGGATAAAATTGAAACCAACCAAATTAATTTGGTTTTGATTTTGAAATTGTGTTTCAATTCTCGGTTTGATTGATTTTGGTTTCTACATTTTATATCTTGAATTGAACGATTAAAACCCTTTCAGTAAGTGGGTTGTGTTGTTTATAACATGTTAATGATCTCATGGCTGCAGCGTTCACTGCGGGGCTCTTCAAGAGGATCTCACAGAAGTGCTTATGAACCAGCTTCAAAGTGATAAATGCTCTTAGATTCAGTTTGGTTGCAACCAAAAGAAGGGGAAAGGAAGTGAAGTTGGTTTGAAAAAACAAAAAGAAAAATAGGACTTCTGTAGTTATGAGTGTTTAATCTACTTAAAAGTCTTATCATGCCTTTTCAGATGTAATATATAAAATCCAAAGGATTTTTTTTTGGTACAAAGTCCAGAGGATTTATTTGTAAAGTAAATCAAAAGCTAATAATCAGATTTGTAATAATTTGGAGTTAATTAAACATTCATACTTGATATGTATGCAAAAAAACAATTTTTTTTTTTTTTTGGATTAAGAGCTTGGATAATAGGGGGGGGGGGGGAGCGGGGAATTAGGAGATTTGGATAGCCCCCAAGATGGTTTAAACTCATGACCTCTTATTTGAGGAGTTGGTCTTTTGCCAACCGAGATAACAGCTTTGTGTTAGAAAATTTTATTTTAATTTGCTTTAATTTTACTTCTCTTTTATTTATTTACCTTGCAACCAAACAAAGCTTTTATAATTTAAATCAAACAGATAGAATCCAAATGCAATTTTAAACGGTGATAACACAAAATTAGGACCAAGTTTCCTTGCACTCGGTTTGAATTGTCCACAGGTGTAGGATAAACGGGAAAGATCGAGTATTGCAAGCGTGTTTTGAAAAAAAACTAATACCTATAGGGGTTTGTAAACCCTATGACGGTGGATGAACTGTCCTCGATCTATGGGGTGGAGGAAAACTTTCTCCACAAAATTATGTATATTCTTAGGGAAAAAGATCTCTACTTGGTGGTGTTTCCTATGCCCTCTAATAGAGCACTATGAGATGATGCCTCTACCCCTAGGTAGATACCCAGGTGTGCTCCCCCATTTGCCCAGACGCTTGTGTAGAGACCATGCGATCAGATAGAGATCTCTTGCCCATAATCTTATGTAACATTGTAGTCAAGCAGTATATGGTTCCAACACTCATTGTAGTCATGCTATATGATTTGTATTTGGTATCGTTTTCAAAGTCCCATCCAAGTGACAATATTCCTTGGATTCTTTCATCAGATTGCATTCTAGACCTAGAATCTATTCCAAGAATGCATACATACCAAACCCATCTTAAAATTAACGGCTGTGAATGTAATTATATACATTGATTATGATTTTTGTTTCCTCTGTGCCATCAAAACTAACAGTGGGTTCTATGTGACATACATAGCTGCTTATTCACTTGTTAAGAACCCTGAAGTGGGTACGGGATTTGCCTTCATTGATTCCAATTTGGGTCCGATTCAAATTGACCCAAAATCACTTTAGAATCGGTCGAATCGTCTGGACTCAGTCTAACTCAATCAAAATTCAATTTTCAACAATCAAGTTTGATCAATCCCATCCCAATTTGAACCACTCGATTCCACCGATTTCTATCCGAATTTTAAATTTTTGTGTGCATTATTCCATTTCTCAAACCTTATTCATGGACCATGATTATGTTTGAAAGATGGAATTTTTATCGAAAACAAATACATTAATTTGAGTGAGAAAATTTACACTAAGTAGAAGAAGGCAATATAGTCTCTAAGGTATAAAAGGCCGTACCCAGTGCACAAGGCTCCGCGTTTAGCAGGGTCTGGGGAGGGTCAAATGTACACAGCCTTACCCCTGTTTCCAGAGTAAAAAAAACAAGTCCCATGGGCCATGGACCATAGTGCATTATGGAGTACAAGAAATTTGTTCAGGTATATTGCGGATCGGATAGAGTTCTGGTGCCAGATGACATGCCATGGAGCAGAAAAACAAGGCCCATGGGCAATGAATAGAGCTAAGGATGCTGCTTGGGCTGGGTGGGTTGAGTAATTGGTGACGTTTTTGTAAAGCCCAATAAGATATACTCCAATTTTGAGCTTGAATCTCATGGGTCCATGGCCAGCCCAAGTTGTACGTTTATATACACAGACCAAGTGAGATAAGTCTCCCATGAAAATAGAAAATGGGAATCCATTTATCGTGGGGTTTTAGATGCATGCGGGAGGATATCAGAAGGGTATTTTGTGGAACATACTAAAATCATATACAGGCTGGTGAACCCTAGGATGGTATGATGTGGCAAAGGAAAACTTTCTCCTTAGTCGTTTCCCTTTTGTCGGGTTGGACTTTGGCTTGAAAAGAGTTTAAAGATGTGAATCCATCGGATTTTGGGTAGAGAGGTTCGGTGAGATGATTAGAGAATGAGAATATTTGTTGTATCATCAGTAATGTGATTATTTAGCTGAGTTTAATCAGAGTTTGGATTTTGTTTTTGCTGATTATGGAGATTGAGGATTGGTTAGTTTTTGTAAGCGCTTTGGTTGGGGGTAATGTTTTCTTTTTACCTAGTAAGAGGATTATAAAATTTTGTTCCATTTTTCATTTAGGTTTCTTTTCTTTCTAGATAATAAAAATCATGTAACAAGAAAATTTCCAATTAAAATCCTACTTTTGGAAAAAACAGGGGGGAGGGGTGTTTCACTCTTCCACTGAAATCTTTGAGTGCAAACATAAAACATTGACAAAGGAAGCATGTATATTTATTTTTTGGGGAAGGTTTTCATGCACAGCTGCATGAGAGAGGAATCGGGTTACAATGCAAAAATAGGGGACTGTTATTTCGATAGTTGCACGTTAAAGGGAACAGGACCCTACATGGATATTTTGCCTTTACTTTCAATTTTTGGAAAAGGGGATTTTTTTATTCAAACCTCGTTAAGATTTTTTATTTTTTTTTTAAAATCATTTGTAACCTTATTTTTGCCTTTTTAGTTTAATACATTTTTTATTAGACCCGATTTTTCTCTATCCACGGTGAACAGGGGGATTCTATTCACCCCAGGTGCCGAATGAGCGGGAGAGGGCATCGTGAGGGTGTTTTGGGGAAAAAACTAAAACCCCACAAGGTTTGTGAACCCTAGGATGGTGGGTAAACTGTCCTCTACGGTGGAGGAAAATTTTGTCCTTTTTTATTTTAATGAGAGTAAAACTTGTCATTTCTCATGTGCACTTGAAAATGCGAAACAATGGCAACTTTTGAAAATGTCATAATGCATGACTATGTGCTAATCATTGGATGGAAATGAGGGGTTGTGACGTTGTGTACTACACATGGTCATGCACATCTAGTTGAAAGCACAACCATGCACCATACACAGGTGCACAAAACCTCTCCCCTAAATCAAATTTCTCTCTTTTGGAATAAAAACAAAAGGACATGATTCTAAAGTCGATGCCAAATAAGTTATATTCTGAATAATACAATCCGCTAAAATTGGGGGATCAGTAAGCACGCTGATGAAGATAGACATCAATACTTTGTTGTCATTTTACAGTTAGATGGTCCAAACTATCTGTAATAGCTAGAAGGATGCCCATCTGAACCGTCATTGTTTCACCTATGAAAATTGTTGTGAACATAGATGGTTCAGAGGCAACATGAAGTGGTCTGCCATTATAATCACGAAAGATAATCTCAAGCCTATCAACAGTCATGTCAGATACTAGAGATGCATCACAATTAATCTTTAAAAAACCTCTTGGTGGAGGCTCCCATGGACTCAACGATTGCTGTAGAAGCATATGAATAAGTGGTTGAGTGGAGATATTTGATTGTGATGCACCACATGAGTCTTGAAATTCGATGAAGACTTGCTAAGCATGTTGAAGACATCGACCAGAGACCAAGTATGCCTTTTGAAAACAAAATCATTGCGACCCACCAAATAAGCTATGTAATGAAACTACAAAGAGACGTGGTCTCACGGTAAATTATCTTCCAATGAGTTCCCAAAATCCCCAAATTTTGGGTCCAAAGACGTAGATTTGCTGTATCCAAATTAGGGGCAATATAGGGTAGAATCCTATCAAACCACACCACCCTTGCAAATGGGGTTTCTCCACATCGTGTACACTCCGTCTCCAAGGGGACCTTCTGATGAGATAAAACTACTATTGTTGCTAGTTCATCTGCACAAACACGCCTAGACAAAGATAAGGACACTATACTAAAACATGGAGGATCGTTTCAAAAGAGCTGTTACAAATAGGATAATCTAGGATAATTGAAAGATTATATAATTCTAAAAGTCAGTTAACCTTTAGGGATTGATGTGTGATTTATGTGATTACAATATATTGGAGATATTTGTAAGTAATTTGAAAAGTTTCCCAATTTAAATCTACCAAATTCAACGGTCAAAGGGTAGACTTGTAAAATGGCCCTGAAATATCCATGTTTTGTCGCTGCATGCCCACTGCCTCTTTCTGGAGAGATTCCTTGCAATTGCCCGAAAAATGCCATTGTTCACGAGAGCACATACATTGAACCTACCCTCCAACTATCCCCCTAAAGTCTTGTTGTAGAAATATCAATCAAAAAAGAAATATTAATTCCCACTCTTCCAGACCATCACCTATCATGAGAAAAGCTATGAGAAACAAGTAAAGAATTCAGAGTACTCTGTGTACCAGAGAAGACAAGAGGGATAGGGGCGATGGAGAGAAACCTGAGCCCAGCTTGGCGATTGCCACACTTGGGCGGGTGCGTGATGTCTCCGTCGTGTCTCCCGATTCCCGAAGATTATTCTCGTCTTCCTGTTATAGAATACAAGCACTGCAGTAGCGGAAGCAAGAACCATGTCCATAAGTGGCGGAATATTATCAGAAGGGTTTTGCTTGCGAGGAAATGGAAGGGGGTTTACTGCCCTAAAAGGTCGTCTTATTACTACGATGCCGATAGCTATGCTCAGAACTTCAACGATTGTGTTTGGTATGAAAAGCCCACAAGCAGGTACTGTTTTTCACAATTGAGATTTTACTTCTCTCTTTTCTTCTTCTTCTTCTTTTTATTATTTTTTTTCTTTCTTCTTTTTTTTTTGTTTTTTCTTTTTTTTTTTGGGTGGGGGGGCGTGTAAAAGCCCTAAAGGGGGCAATTCATTGAGCCATAGAAGGCAAAGAGTCTATTAATGTTTCTCAACGTAAAACGAAAGCTGTCTTTGGTATGCATTTTCAGAATAGATTTTGGGTGTAGAATACATTATGGACCCAGAATCAATTCTCGATTCTAAGAGAGTGCGTTCTAGACCCATAATCTATTCTGATAATGTATACCAAACATAGCTTAACGTGTCAATTTAGAACCAAAATCGAAAACGAAATCAGCCATTCTAAACCATATAAAATCAAAATGAAATAAATTGATTTGGTTTTGGTTTCAAGAGTTAGAATGTTTTCTTGGTTCAATTTTGGTTTCATGACTAAAACCGTTGAACCGAATTGAATTACCAATTTTCAAACCAAATAACGAACCAGATAAAATTATATATTTTTTTTTAATATTTGGGTAAAGGTTGGGCATGTTGGTGTTGAGCCCAGCCTAAGTCTGTCTCTCTCCCAACCCTTGTAGAAATGAGCCCCCTGCTCTCTCCATTGGGCACAACTATTAGCTCCAAGAAAGTGATTTGGCTCCTCTCCTTGGAGGGCATCGCCCAATGAGGCATCCGACGGCTGGGCTGTGCCACACACATCCCGGCGTGTGCCCAATCAGCCATTAGGATGTGTGTGGCATAGTCCAGTCGCCGAATGTCTCATTGGGCACTCATTGGGCGATGCCCTTCAAGGAGAGGAGCCAATTCCCAGAAAAGCGAGCAGCGTGCCCAACCCTCTCGCTTAATATTTTAATCAAGTGTGTGTGAATGATAAATTCTATTCTCTTTAGTATTTGAAAAAAGTTTAATGGACTATGACCCTAACAAATAAAGGTTTCTTGTTAGTGAAGATGTAAAAAGTTGACCCAAACACTTAAAATAAGACCTAAAATAAATATAAAACCGAATACAAAACAAAAATGAATCAATTGATTTTGATTTTGAAAATATGTTCCTATTCTCAACCTGGTTCAATTTTGATTTTAACATTATATCTTGAACTGAATCGATTGACACCCTTCTGATGATAAAACCCTTTCAGTAAGTTGGTTGCTTATAACGTATTAATGATCTCTTGGCTGCAGTCGGGCTCTTCAGATGGATCACTGAAGTGCTTATGCACCAGCTTGAAAGTGATAAATGCTCTTAGGTTCAGTTTGGTTGTCAAGCAAAAGGAGCGGCAAGGAAGTAAGGAGGGAGGGGGAACAGAACTTTTGTAACTATGAGTGTGTAATCTACTTAAAATACTTATCATGTTTGTCAATTATACTTTTCAGATGTAATATTTGTTTTTCTTTTCTAATCCGAAGGAATTTTTTTATGCAAAATCCAAAGGATTTAGCTGTAAAGTAAATCAAATTTTACTGATCAGATTTGGAATAATTTGTAGTTAATTAAACAATCTTCGGTATGATTAAAAAAAAATTCATTTTAGTTTTGCTTTAATTTCACTTCTCTTCCATTTATTTCCCTTGCAATCAAACAAAGCTTTTACAATTTAAATCAAACGGAGAGAATCCAAAATGCATTTTTAAATGGTGAGAGCACAAAATTAGGACCGAATTTCTCTCCACTCGCAGTGAATGAGAATCCATTTACCACGGATATGGGATGGGTGGGAGAGGGCATCGCGAAGGTGTTTTGACAAAATACTAAACCCTATAGGGATTTGCAAACCCTAGAATAGTGGTGAACTATCCTCTATAGGTGGGGGAAAAAAACTTTCTCCACAAAATTATTTATATTCTTGTGTCACATTGTGATCAAGCAGTATATGATTCCAACACTCATTGGATATGCTATATGATTTGAATTTTGAAGGTAAAACTATTTTTGCCGTGATGTTGGCCACCATAGTAGGCTCAACCCAAGTGAAAGACTACACAACAAGGAAAAATTTAATTGATCGATCCCAATTTAAACCACTCGATTCCACCGATTTCTATCCGATTTTTAAATTCCTGTGTGCATTATTCCATTTCTCAAACCTTATTCATGAACATGATTATATTTCGAACACGAATACATTAATTTGAGTGAGAAAATGTACAATTACACTAGTTCTGGTGCCAACTGAATTGCCATTGAGCAGAAAAACAAGGCCCATGGGCCGTGGATAGAGCTCAGGATTCAGCTTGGACTGGGTGGGTTTTGTAATTGGTGCCTTTTTCGCAAAGCCCAATAAGTTATAGTCCAGTTTTGAGCTTGAATCTCATAAGCCCATGGCCAGCCCAAGTTGCACGTCTATATACATAAACCATAGAGATATATCTCCCATGACAAATAAAAAATGTAAGGAAAAATGAAGAACGTGATTAGGCATTTGTTATTGGACCGAGTTTTCCTTCACCGTGGGGTTTCAGATGCACATGAGAGGATATCGGGAGAGTATTTTACAAAACATACTAAAACCCTATAGGGGCTTGTGAACCTTCACGGCTTCACCGCGTGGTGAAGGAGAACTTTCTCCTTTGTTAGTTATAGTGCATTTAGTTGGTTCTTTCTCCATCGGATTTTGGGTAGAGGTTTGGTGAGATGATTAGAGAATGAGATTATTTGTTGTGTTATGGGTAATGTGATTACTTTGCTGAGTTTAATCAGAGTTTGGTTTGTTTTTTCTGATTATGGAGATTTAGGATTAGTTAGTTTTGTAAGCTTTAGTTGGGGAGTATCGTGGGTTGGGGGTAATGTTTTATCTATTTACTGGATTGTAAAATTTTGTCCCATTTTTGTTTTAAGTTTATTCTCTTTCCAGATAATAAAAATCATGTAGCAAAAAAAATGTTCAAGTAAAATCCTATGTATTAATTTTACCTAAGGCTTTCCTTCCATATGTTTTTAGTTGGAAATGAATTAAGGCTCCGTTTGGTTGCAAGGGGAATGAAAGGGAGGGGAAGGGAAAATTTTCAAACCTCAAGAAGAAACTTTTGTAATCATTACCCCATGTGATTGCATAAATTACTTATATTTCTTACCATATTTAGTAATAATACATTTTACATGTAATATTTATTTTACATTTTAAACCAAAAGTAAAGGATGCAAAGTAAAGTGGAATTTAATAACCAAATATGGAATGATTTGAAGTTATTGATATTATCACATGGGGTAATGATTACAAAAATTCTTTTTTTAAATATGAAAATTTCACTTCCTTTCGCTTTAATTCCCCTTGCAACCAAACGGAGCCTAAACTCTTTTTTTTACACTTGGGAGGGGGGGTTTACTTTTACACTCAAATCTAAAGGAACATAAAACATTGGCAAACGAAGCTTTTTTTTTCTTGAAGGTTTTTATGCATAGCTCCATGAGAGAGGGAATGGGTTACGATGCATAAAAAAGGGGTTATTATTTCAACGGCCTCATGTCAGAAGGGGAAGGATACGATGCATAGAAAGAGGTTGTTATTTCAACAGCCTCATGTCAAAGGGGAACAAGATCTTGCACGATGAATGAAAACTTTTGTTTTATTTTCAGTTTTTGAAAAAGGTGGTCTTGTTGTTGAAACCTCTTTAAGATGCCAAATAATTTGTAACCTTATTGTTTTGCTTTTTCAGTTTAATATATTTTATGACCAAATGTTCTCTGTGTCGGGGGCACAGGATGCGTCAAGACACATGGGAGGTGGGCGAAATGACCACCTCGCAGCCTTGAATGGTCCAAATGACCACCCCATGTGTCTGGGCGCAGCCTGCATTCGCAGGTAGAGAACAATAGCCCATTTTTTATTGGACCGAGTTTTCCTCCATCCATGGTGAACAGGATTTCATTCACACATGAAGGTGTTTTAGGGAGGATAAAAAAAAAAAAACTAAAACCCTATAAAGTTTGCGAACCATCCTTTATGAGTGGAGGAAAACTTTGCTCATTTTTGTTTTAATGAGAGTAAAATTATTTATTTCACGTATGTACTCAAAAAGCATACAAGGCAATGACAAGTTTTGAAAATGATATAATAGTAAGTCACTTTTAAATAACTTAAAAAATATTTTTTTATTTTTTATTTCTAACTTAAAAACTTTTGGGAATAAAACAAAGAGCAATTAAAAAAATATGATATGTTCTATATACACTATGTCATTTAGACAATCCCTTAAAAAATGTGATATGTTTTATATACACTATCAGACAGTCCCCTTAAAAATGTAATATAATTTATTGGACAACAAACATATAATACTATTTCATTTTATCATTTTATTATTTTATTAGGCAAAGACAAAAAAAAGAGAAAATTCATAAAGAAAAGCTGTTAAAGAGAAAGAATGAGTACTATTTGAAGCATTGGTATTTCGAGCAACTCTAAAGAAAATCGTTACTCCAAACAAAAAAAAAAAAGATAAATTTAAGGCAAAAGGTATTGTTCACAACTATATCCTTAACCATTGGATGAAGTTGAGGGACAGTTGAAAACACGACCATGTTCCACGCATCCATGACCATGCACAAAACCTCTCCCCTATATCTAATTTCTCTTAACGTCCATCATTTTCTTGGAACAAGTTACCCTTTCATCTTAAATTATTCCGATAAAAAATTTGTTGTAGAAGTAACAACATCATGAAGGTGGATAGCCATTCCAAAAATTGAGTTGACTTTATGAAATCTTAAATGGCCTCATTTTCTTTAGTTCTTGAGTTGGGGGAGGGGAATTATTTTTTATATTTTTATCATTAATACATATTTAATTTATTATAGATTCTTAGTTCATCTTGGATGATGACTTGACTTTTCAGGTTCCAATGCAACGAAAAGATTTCATTCCACGCGGTTTTCAAGTGCAACTTCTATATTCAAAACCTCGTTTTCAGGCCCTTAGAGAATATCTCTCTCTTTCTACCCAAACTCTTCAAAGGATTTGTGAACCCTCCTCCAGGGGTAGAGAGAAATTTAGACTGTGTTTGGTATGCATTCTGGATCAATTTTAAATTCTCGAACAATCTTAGAATACGAAATCAACCCAAAAAACATACCAAATGCAGCCTTAGTCCAAATCTCTCTCTCATTTCCCTTATTCATTAGAGTTCAATGCTGTTGGATTCCATTTGGGTACCACGTCTAAAGTGAATCGAATCTGAGGCCTATCTAAATTTGATTATGGGTCACCAACACATAAAGTTCGACACTTTGATCACAATGCAAGCAACGGTTGTGTATGTGTGTGTGAGAGAGAGAGAGAGAGAGAGAGAAAAAAAAAAAAAAGAGATAAGAAGCAAAAATTGAGGGGACCGTTAGTTAGCCAGTCATTCAATATTAAGGGACACTGTATATCTTTATGACTATAACATGCTTCAATAAAGAACAGATTCTGTAATCAAAGATATACTCTTAAATAAGTAGTAACTTAAAAATTGCAAGGTAGATTTGTCACGAGAAACCCAAAATCTAACAACCAAAAAATAGGTTTGCTAACTTGACAGAAATAATTTTTTTGAAGATTTACCACTCACCAAATGGGCACAGTTCCTCTTCTTAATATATAGATAGGTAGATGTACGGATCTTTATCACCTCCAGATGGCTGCCCGTCCCAATTCCCCAGTTCCTCTAACAAAGGGGGGCTGAAATGACCTCTCTACCTATGCCCAAACACCCTGCCCGGATGGGGTCCACCATCCCCTATTAGAGGAACTGGGGAATTGGACCGATCAGCAAACTGGAGGTGATAATTTTCCGTAGATGTACTGCTCGAACAGCCTTATTGGTTGATCGGCGTGGTAGCTGAACCTTCGCCGTCCTAAGTCCTAACTGCTAAGGCGGCCCCCATGCATTGAGGGACATGATAAATAATAGGAAAGGGAATCGTTTTTCTTCCCTGTCATATGGTCATGCCATATGCCGCATTGCGTAATGCGTACGGATTGCCGGGTGTGGGGTGAAGGATATTGAGACTTAGATTTTCATAATTAAAGCACAACACAAAGTAAGAATTAAACTCATGATAAACTTAATTACTTATGCCATTTGCAAACCAAAGTATGATTAACAGGAAAGAACATATACTCATTAACTCCTATTTTTATTTGACTTTCATGGTTGTTTAAACAACTTTAAAAAATGTAAACTTTTACATCGCCTAGGTCGAATTTTGAGGTAGCTGATTTTCTAGCTTGTAAGTCAATTAAAAGAAAAAAGAAAAAATTATTATCTATGGATCTTGTAATGGATTTTGATTCCCTTTTTCCATTTATTTTAATGTGATGGTTCCTTTCTCATTAATTAAATAAAGGGAGAATGTTCTTGGGGCTCAGGATGTGCCCATACACATGGGGGTGGGTGAAATGATTAGCCCGCCCTCCTGAATGATCGAAATGGCTGCCCATCCTGCCCCATGTGTCTGGGCACAACCTACACTCCCAGGCAGAGAACATCGTCCCTTACAAAAAATGTAACACAATTTTTACCTATTTTACTTGCAAAATGGTTACTGGAAGATCTTTCTAGTCAACAGATAATATCTACCACGTGGAATATTGGATAAAAATGCAAATTTATGGACAAGTAGAGCCCAAGGTCCATTACTCACATAGTCACATGTCATGTTTCATCTTACATAGAATTTGCCAAGTGATAAAATAAAGCATTAAGGAATTTAGGACTACAAAGATGGTATATACACAAGAGATTGTGTGGACATACACAAAAGGATAAATCCACATGGCTAATCCATATAATTTTCTAAATATCCTATAGTTAGAGTTACCACATCACCATTAAACCTAACACAATTATAACCACAGTGGGTAGGTGTCGTGCATAAAAATCCACCCTACTTGGAGGTCTCAAGTTTAGAGTTCGAACCTCCAGGTTCTCACCTTCTTCCCACCCCACAATAGAATAGGTACCTACAAAACAAATGTTCACCAATTAATTTTTAATTAGAGTTTCTTTTATTTTTATGCGCCATTATTTTTTGCAAGACATTATAAAACTAGGGAAAAATGATGTTGTTTTGCCACATGGCTCCTAACCTAGACATAAGAGTGTGCAAAATTACAGTCAATCCCTCTTAAAATAAAAAATTACATCTGTGTTGATACCTTTGTGCACGTTCTCATTGACCCCTGCGCTAGAGCAAGAGATCCATGACCAAGCCACAATCTCTTGCCCATAAAATTAAATAGGGGAAGTTCAGACATGCATCTTGTTTCCGAACAAATGTAAAAATTTAAAGTAATTAATGTGTAAAGTCAAATATTATATTACAAACAATATTATTTATCACTTAAATAATGATAATATATTTTAACCAAAAATAATAATAATGATAATATATAGAGGAATTCAATTAAAGTCTTTTAAAAACATATTTTTTTATAAATACCAATATAACTTAGATACATATTTTTTACAAGTCTCTACCTGTAAAATAAAATTAAAGTACATTGTACGGAAAATATTCTCATCATTCCACATCAAGGCAAAGAAACCCTTTTCATTGTTTGTTGACTATTGATCACTAATTTACGTGTCGTAGCTCTATATAGCAGCATTTCTTCATTTGGTGTTTTAGGTACCAAAACTCTTTAGTATAATTTACAAAATCCACCATTTAAAAAATTCTGTACATTGCCTTCGATTCATGTACAGATAACATGTTTTACTTCGATTATCTAATACCTCTATGGTTCAAGTAAGTGGAATCTTGCGATCTGTATAAGCATTATTAAACCCTAAACCCTAAACCCTAGCTCTTATTCCTTGAACCATGATTACCTCCATTACATGGAAGGTATGATATTTATTTATTTATATTTCATCAGAATTCCAAGAGATATGGATGGATTACAAGGATAGTGGATTCAGTCAAGGTCAATACCCATAGCACTTTGATATTTGAGTCCTTTCTTTTTCTCTAGGGAGGGGGGGACCTTTGAGAGAACAGTGTTTTTTTTTTTTTTTTTTGGGGGAGAAGAGAACAGTGTATTTAGTATTTATATAAAGTAATGTTTGTTTTTCTTTAGATATAAGCAAATTTAGAAGAGCAACCCTTTGGGTGCTTTTATTTACTACTTGATATATTAATTGTGTTCCACCATTAATTGTGTTTAGTTCTATTGAAATTTATTTGACAAAGTGGTCCACATCATTATGACTAATAGTTAATTTAAGGCCCAAAAGGCACCATATCATGTAGCCATAGTCAATCTTTTAATTTAAGTTGAGAATTGAATGATTGATGACATAAAAGTGAAAAGTTCAATGCACAGAAGGCCACATGATTATTTGTGGTTTTTAAATTTGATAGATAACATATTTATTTGATTGGACTATTGATGATATTGAGGAGAAAGGGTTTTTTTGTTTTTTGGCAAGGGGTGTTTATTAACGCTGGAACAATGTTCAAGAAAAGTCGGAGTACAACTGAAGGAGAGTACACTCAGGGGATGGGGGGTTGAGCCAAAAGGAACTAGACTGAGAAGTAGCTCCGAGTGAGGCCAGTTGATCTGCCACAGTATTGACTTCGCAAAATGCGTGCACAAAGTTAATGTGACCAAAATTTGACGCTAATATTTTGCAGTCTTGTAGTATAGCAGATACCCTCCAAGGACATTCCAAGCTGTGATTAGTAAGAGAGTTGACTACGAGAAGGTTATCACTTTCTATGATGAGATGAGAAATACCCAACGAGAGTGCCATACACAGAGCTTCACGAACTGCCAGGGCTTCTGCCACGAGAGTGAAATTCCACCCAATCCCAACAGAGAAACCGCATGTGAAGGAGGCATTGGAGGATCTGCACACGCCTCCCATCCCCGCCAGGCCTGGATTGCCTAGGCTAGCACCATCGACATTGAATTTCAGGAAGGGGGATATGGGAGGAATCCATCGAGCCAGCCTGACCTCCCTCCGACAAGGCGCCAAGAAATTTTGAAGATGGTCTCTTGATGAAGCTATAGCTCTAAGGATAATAGCAGCCGGACTGAACGGAGTTTCCCTGTATATCAAGTCCCAATACGCCGTCCAAATATTCCATATAAGGCCATAGAAGAGTGAAACTTTAAGCCAATTGTCCCTATTGAGCTGGAAAGAAATGTTCAGAGCAGCAAGAATTCTTGTAGTAACTTCTGGAGTCGTGAAAAGATATGATAGGCCAAGATGCTGCCAAATACTCTCCACATGGTTATAGTTAACAAACAGATGAGATGGAGATTGAGGGTGTTGCTGACAGATGTGGCAGTATGGGTGTTGATTAAAACCTCTTAGATTAAGTAGATCAGGAAGGGGTAGTCTATGATGAAAAGTTTTCCATATCAGAAACTGTACCTTCGGCGCAGTTGGGAGATGCCAAATTCTCAACCAACTCTTATCATTTGTTTGTGAATCACTCCTGATGGCCAGACTGTAAGCTGAAGAGACTGAGAAGTTGCCCGTCGAGGTTCCTTGCCACACAATACGGTCATTACCAGGGAATGCGGGGAGAGGGATGGAGAGGATTCGAAAAGCTATGTCGGGGGGCCACCAATGGAAGACCCTTTCCTGAATCCAAGACTGGGAAGTCGAGTCAATAAACCACTCGATCGAAGAGGGAGCATGAGGAAGGAGTGGGTATGGTGTAGAGGAGGGGGGGAAAGACGGAATCCAATAGTCTTGCCATGGGTTGATGTTGCGACCGTTGCCCACCTGATGAAAGATTCCAAGACGAAGCAGATCACGAGAGGAGCAGACTGACTTCCAACCCCAAGAAGAAGTGGAGGGACAGTTGGCTTGAAGAAACGAAGTGGTAGGAAAATACTTTTCCTTCATAAGTCTCGCCCATTGAGATTTCCTTCATAAGTCTCGCCCATAGAGAAGTGGGAGGAGACAGGAGTTCCCATCCCTTTTTTGCAAGAAGAGCAACATTCATAGGAGTAGAGAGCTTGATATTTAACCCTCCTCGTCTCTTGGGCTAGTAGATGGTGTTCCAAGAAACAATGGGGACCGCAGAGGTGTTCCCATTAGACCAAAAAAAAATTCTACCAGTCATATCTAGATCTTTATGCACTATAGCAAGAAGCTTGAAGCAAGACATTGCGTAAAGAGGCATCGATGAAAGAGACGATTGAATCAGGATTGTCTTCCTGGCTGGACTGAGATATTGGGTCTTCCAATGTTGCAGTTTGTTGGACACTCTGTTGAGGAGGCTTAAACATTGATGCTTGGAGATTTTACCGACGATAAAAGGAATACCAAGATACTTATCAAGAGCATTGGTGGGAATGATCTGAAAGAATTCTCTAAGCTGACGTTTCGTGGAAGAGCTGACATTTGGACTGAACTGGGCTGTGGATTTATTAAGATTGATGGTCTGGCCCGAAGCTCAACAGTAGGAATCCAAAATCTCACTGAGGAGAAAGGTTGAACACACAATAGGCTAACTTTATGATTAAGTTTGGCATTTAAATTTGATAAATGGCCGACTTAAATGATCCCTTATCCACACACACACAAAAAAAAACTTTTTTCTTGATCTCTTATCAATTTAATAATTAGAATTGCTACATTTGACTTCTATTGGTTAGATTAATGGTTGATGGTTGAAAAACAGGGAAAACCCAAAAAAATAAAATAAAATCAATGAGTAAATAAATAACAAGGTATATTATAGTATGGGTCCTTCGACTTAAGGGTATTTACTATCGAGGCTCCTCTATATAGAGATATCCCATTTTAGGTACTTCTAGTACCACGTGCAAGGGTGAATCAGCAAAATTCATCACATGACTTAATTTTGGAGGTAGTTTCCCTTCACCCTTTGTCGATAGGTTTAGACGTCATGGGATGAGTATCGGTATAGTGAGGAGAGAATTAATGACTCTAGATGGGTGTACTTTTTTTTTCACCCATGATGAAGGTAAAACTAAGTTTGTCCTTCACTCGTCACATGGACCAAACCTAGTTTGCCTGCAGTCTTATCACTCGTGTTCTTATCTCCAACCCATATGTGTACTCTTTATGTACAGTTAAGTGATCATATCTCCATTTCTAACGTGAAATGATCCTTGTTTTAACCATTTAAAACTTCATCTTTGCTCCATCACTATCCGATACTATTTCTATCTTTGTCTCTCTATTGTTCTTGGTCTTTTTTTCTCTCTCCCGTCCTCTTATCTGCTCCTCTCCATCTCAGTATTGCTGGTTTGGCAATCTGGGTTTGTGGGAAAATCGAACTATTCTGGTTTTTAATCGACATATATCTTTAAGAGAGAAGAACACCGCGCATGCAAAGAATAAAAATAAATTCAACAAAAAATAAATAAATAAATAAAAGAAAATTGACCATGTAGTAATGTAAAGTTTTGAATATTCATTAAATTTAAAAAAAAACGACTGAATGACAAAAATTAAAAAAAGAATCAAGAAAAGATGTTAATACATGGGATAAATGATTGGTTTTCAATAGAAATTAAAATGTGATTAATCTAGAATTTTACATTATTTTTTAGCAATTAGATTTAGCAAATTCTATTTCAACTAAAACCCAACATATAGGCAAAGGATGTGTATTCTATATGTTAACAAAAATTGGGTCCATTTAAAATCACATGGGAGATATTTGGGCTATCCTAAAAGGATAACTTTGCATAATAATTATCATGTACCTCGTTTACCACAGACAAAAAGAATAATAATTATCATGTGCCACATCTAATGAGAATTGAGGTCAGCGTCAAGTGTGGAGTTCATCATTCTAGTCTTATCCCTAACCATTCAACCCACTTGTAAGGAAAATGAAAGAGACTTTGACCAAAAAGAAAAGAAAAGACCACCACCACTAGTGGTCCACACCTATCAAACCGCATCTACTTGGATTAGGATGTCAAATAGGATGGTTTGATCATTTTTATAGGGTTTAGGGGATCTTTATCGCCCCCAGTACTGGCCCCACTGTGCAAACATGGATGCTGCTTCGCTGCATGATGCGCACAGTAGCGCCCCCAATACTGGGACCGATAATTTTCTGGGTTTAGGGCTTTTTTGGTATCATTTTTTATTTTCATTTTCTGACATTTTTTCATGTGTTTGGTATCATTTCGCAAACTTGTTTTTATTTAAAATAAATGAAAACACCTCCAAAATGATAATAGACTCAAGAGTCTATAAGGCTAAAAAATTGAGGGTAAAATAGACATTTGCTTTTGATTTTAGAAAAGCCTCCTCCTCCTCCTCCTCCTTCTTCTTCCAAGCATGAAGAACCCTGCACAGAACCAAACCAAGCCCATCTTCTGAGTTCCGATGTAGGTGAAGCAGTCACTTGGAGAGGTCGTCAGCCAGAGATGAATTGGAATCCTATTATGGGAAATGAAGCCAGCAAACCCAACAAAAAACCCACAATGAGAAAATTGTGGGTGAAGCAATCACTTGGAGAGGTCGTCAGTCAGAGATGAGTTGGAATCCCATTATGAAAAATGAAGCGAGCAAACCCAACAAGAAACTCACAATGAGACAAAATTACAGTATCATCCAATGCTACAAATTCAGAAACCCTAACTGTGTCTTCTTCTCTAGATGAGAAGATTGAGAGAATAAAAAAGAACATAATCTGGTCCGAATATTTCTCATACCAAATTTGACCCATCTCTATCTATTATTTTTTATGTGACTCTACTTCGATCACTTGGAGAGGGGAAGCAAACAAGAAAATTTTGTTTGATTTCGCTATGAACCTGGATTGGAGGCCGGAGAGAAACAGGAGAGAACTCTACCCCCATCTTGAGAGAAGGAAATGTAAAACACGGAAGGAGAAGTTTTTGCGCCTGGTTGCAGACTTGTAGGTTCCTTTATGTTTGGATGTGGGTGTTATCTGAGTTTTGAAATGATAAATCGTAGGACTTCTTAGGCGGTTCATCAGTCAAGCTCAGAGACACCGTCAGCCAAAGATGAGAACCACCAGCGCGCAGAACCCCAAAACTGTAAACATCGAACTTCTCATGAGAAATGGAATTGGGAAAGAAGATGGGTGAAGAGAGAATCTCTTCACCTACCACTTAAAAAATGTTATGAAAAATATTTACACGTAGGTAGCTGCAAAATGGTTTCTCATTCTATATTCTTTTATGTCTAGTAGCTACCAAACAGTTTTTATTTTTTTTATCAAAAATAATTTTTATTAATGATTTTTTTTAAATAGGCCATAAACAAAATGAAAAATGATACCAAAAAGACCCTTAATCGTCCTACATTTTTTTAGGGTCATGATCAAACCCAACTGGTTACATGAATCAGTTCTCAGAGTCAAGATCAAAATTGATTAATAATTAATTGAGACAGTTTCTCTTCACCCAAGGTGAAACAGGAATTTCTTCGTGGATGGATGTAAGGGGGTCAATTACTCGGTTAGTTATAGTTTCGGTGGAACTGAATTTGTTTTGGTTTCAATAAGTTTGGTTTGTTTCTTATTGATTTTTTTTAATCAGTTGATAGTCAGGCTATTATCGAGTTCAGTCCAGTCTGCTTTCGATTTTACATGTATATAAAGAATGGGTTAATGTTCTCTATACCACAGCGCAGCCTGCACCTAGACACATGGGCCTGCCATTAAGGGGGCTAGGGTGGTCCATCGAGACAATGCATCCTTTAGATCCTTCTAGTCCTCCACTTGCCCCTCAGTTTGGTGTGGTGTGGAGTTGGTACTAGCCATTCTCTGCTGATCATTTAGCCACAGAGACTTTAATCCAAGCTCAATCTTAGGATAGACCTACCCCTTCGTGCAAGTTTAGAAACTAGTCTGATGAATGCTAAGAACAATTTGCAGTTCTCTTTAGTGGGCTGGGTTATAGATAAGGTTTATCTCTCTCTCTTGGAGTTGAAGGCTATGTTCAATAGGGCAGGAAGTGCTAAGGCTATCAGAGTAGAGGAGATCTTCCGGGTGGACTCTGCCCCGGATCGCTTTATTGTTAAACTCCGCAATGCTTGAGATATGAGTGTCATATTGTTCTCTCAACCATGGATCTACTAGGGCCACTTGGTAATTCTTCAAAGGTGGCACCCTAATATTCCACCGGATCAGATGTTGTTCGCTATGGCCATAAGCTGGGAACAAATTGAGAATCTCAATGGATGTACCATGAACGAGAGCTCCTGTCTTCCATATTTACTAATGCAGGTAGATGGCTTAAAATAGAAAATCCTTCAGGCATTGCATGCTCCAATTCCAATCCGGCTGCAAGGGTTCTTCTACTCCTTTCTCATCCCCTCACTAAGGAGGTTATTGTCAACTTAACCTCTGATACAACCATCATCGTGAATTTTGCTTATGAGAACCGACCTACCTTCGTGTGCTCCAATTGTTTGCACCTCGGTCATCTGGGTCAGGCCTGCCCTTTTAAGCCCAGGGTCGAGTACTCAATGCATTAGCTTCTTCTGATCTAAAGGCTGAAGAAAATCTCATTCCTAAAATAGCCATACCACCACGTCGAGTGAGTCTAGTCTCTGAAGTTGGGAGGGTCTATGATGAGTTCTTTTCACCAGAAATGGATCGAAGCCCTCTCAATGTTTTCATAGGTGGGGATCATGGGGTTGGTAAGGTATTGATTCCCTACACCCAACAGCGCCGTGTTGAGATCTTGCAGTCCATCATTCAACTGGTGCATGTTTTAGGAGTGGACCTCCCACTGACCTCAACCAATACCTGAAAGGTCATGATCGATCTGGTCAAGAACAATCCGACACTTCAGCATCTCTTTCCTCAATATGCCAGTGCAGGATCGAGCAACAGTGCAGGCGGATCACGTGGTGCTAAATCTTCTCCTCTGAAAATGAAGGGACCAGTGATTCCTAAGGAAGCTCAGCCACCTCAATATGGCTCTATTGCTCACATTCAAGTGGAAGCCATCTCTACATTAGGCAAGATGTGGTCCTCTACCGCTACTGGTATCACTCTAGCAGGCCAACCAGTCTTCCATGGAACCTTTTGTGGGGGACTTCGGCCTATTTTGCCACCGAAGAGGCCACTACTCATCGAGGATCATGATCCTCTCACACTGCAGTTATTCCCAAGCGGGGACGTGAGGCCCTTGAAAAAGGCCAAGGTTGATTCCAGTTCTTCTATGATTCTCGACATTGAGGCTTCGGTGATCGGCCATACCAGGTCACCCAACTAGAAATGAACTTCCTGGCGCTCAATTGTCAGGGGATTGGTCAACCCTTGACAAAGAGAGAAGTTCGATCACTTGTACAAAAATCCAGACCTTTTGCTTGCTTTCTTTCTGAAACCAAGAAGTCCAGTAGTCGTCTTCACTCCTTTAGTCGTTCATTAGGCTATGATAACTTTGTGTGCAGCCCCGCTATTAATGGAGCAGGAGGAATCCTTTTAATGTGGTGTAATGCAATTCAGCTAGATGTGTTATGGCAGTTCAAATGGTGTATCCATGTGAACTTACATTTTGTTGAAAGTAATGAGAATTGGACTATGTCATTTGTTTATCTGAGCTGCATGGATAATGTTAGGAAAACTCAAATTTATACTTTGGCTCAGCTAGCTGATTTTGCCCTATACCCATGGCTCTTGGCAGGTGATTGGAACTCTTACTTATCTCCAGATGATAAACAAGGTGGCAGACCCATCTCACAATCTCAGATACGCAATTTGAGCCATTTTGTTAATACTGTCTGCTTGTCTGAGATCCCTCTGGTAGGCCTTCCCTATACTTGGAACAACAGGCAATTTGGTTGTAACAGAATTGAGGCTAAACTTGATCAATTCTTCTCCAATGCGGAATGGTTTTCGCTTTATCCTCGGGTGGTCGTTAGATAGGAATTTCTTGCTTCATCGGATCACAGGGCGATCATTCTATATACGGATGATATTAAAGCCTCCAATAAGCACCCCTTTCGCTTTGAGGCTTTGTGGCTTGTCGAACCGAACTTCACCAATGTGGTAGCATCTAATTGGAACTCACCCCATCACAGAGGGTCTGCTCCTTTAAGTGTTGCTCGAAACTCAAGGATCTACGGGGAGCTTTGAAAATCTGGAATAAGAACTGCATAGGGAACATCTTCAGAAGGATTGAGGAAATAGAAGCAATCCTCTCTACACTCTACCAGGTTCCTGCAACTTTGAGAAATGATGAGTGGTTTTTGACTGAAAAACTCCAAATTGCAACTTTGAGGAAATTGAACCATCAGGAGGAGTTACTATGGCAACAAAAGTCACTTTCCAATTGGTACATGCACGGGGACCGCAATACCAAGTTCTTTCACCTCAGCACTGTCAAGAGAAGGGCTAGAAATGTGATTAAATCAATCAATACAGGTGGGCTTACTCTTACCGAAGAGGTGGATATAGGCAGGGAATTTTTGAGAGTGTACAAGGACATTTTTCTTTCACAACACCCCCCAATACCAATGAATATTTGGTTTCTATCAGCAACCGTGTCTCCTCTGAGGATAATTGGGCACTCACTAGACCGGTCACTAATGAGGAAATCTTTAAAACTGTGAGATCCATGTCGACAAATAAATCTCCAGGCCCAGATGGATTTTCAGGCATGTTTTATCATAAGTCATGGGGTGTTATTGGTCCAGACATCATCTCTTGTGTCAAGAGTTTCTTCCAAATGGGCTCTTTCTCTCTTCAAATGAATCTCACATACATATCTTTGATCCCCAAGATCGAATACCTAACATCGGTTAATGAGTTTAGACCAATCAATCTCTGTAACTTCATATACAATATCATTTCCAAAATAATGGTGAATAGACTGCGGCCGATTCTTCATAAGATTATATCTTTCAACCAGAACAATTTTATCAAAGGACTCCACATCCAAGATAATGTGTTGATCAGTCATGAACTCCTCCATAAAATTAAGAAGACCATAAGGGGTAGTAAAGGATTCTTCTCTCTTAAGATTGATATGCAGAAGGGATATGATAGGTTAGAGTGGAACTTCCTCAAGGAAACTTTACTGCAGTATGGATTCGATCAAGAATGGGTAAAAAGGGTAATGTTTTGTGTTGAGAGCACTCAACTAGGCATTCTTTTGAATGGCTCTCCCCTTCCTTTCTTCAGCCTATCTAGAGGTATTCGGCAAGGGGATCCTTTATTTTCGTACCTCTTTGTGCTCTGTGTAGAAGTCCCCTCTACAAAGTTGGTTATGGCTATGCAAGATAGGAAGATCCATGGTATTCAAATCAATTAAGGAGCGGAAAGAATTTCCCACATGGCCTTTGCCGATGATCTCATTCTCTTCGGTGAAGCTTTCATGCCTGAGGCTAGAGCGCTTGATGAAGTTCTACAGGAATATTGCAAGTTCTCTGGTCAATCAATCATTATCAGCAAAACTATAGCTCATTTAAGCCCCAATGTGGATTCCAACATGAATAGATAGCTCTGAGATTATTTTCAAATCAGTCCTACCTCTGCACTTGATACCTATCTAGGAATCCCGTACATTGGGGGAAAAATCACCAAGAATCATTGTTCGAATCTAATCACGCGTGTCTCTAGGAAGCTTCAACTGTGGAAGTCCCAATTTCTATCCCCTGTTGGCAAAGTGGTCTTAGTCCAATCTACTTTCTATGCAATGCCTATATACATGATGTTGTGCTTTCAGGTACCTGCTTCGATACACAAGGAATTGGATAGGATAAGCAGGAATTTCTATTGGTCCACTGGCAATAAAAGAACGATTCCTACCATGGCCTGGAGTGCTATCTGTGAATCGAAGCGTTTTGGGGGATTGAATATCAAACGATCGGCCAACATGAATCAAGCCCTTCTAGCTAAAAAAGCCTGGGAACTGCTGATTTCGCCCACCTCTCTATGGGGGAGACTCATGAAAAACAAGTACTTCCTAAACTCTAACTTCCTTGTTGCCAGGTGGCCTTCCACTGTATCTCGGGGTTGGAAATTTATATGCTTGGCAAGGGACCTGATTCGAAGTGGTCTTTTCCTCAGGTTGGGCAATGGTCACTCCATTAATCCTTGGCTGGACTTTTGGATTCCTTGCCACACCCTTCTATTGCACCATACCCCCTTCAAAGGGAAGCTCCCACCTTGGTACAGGATCTTATCGATGCTCCTTCTAGAATGTGGAAACGGGACTTAGTGTTCCATTGGTGGCCACCAGATGTCGCATTGAGGATTGTTTCCATACTAATCCCTTATTTCCCTGTGGAGGATCGGTATATTTGGGCCGCCACATCATCAGGAGCTTTTACAGTTGCATCGGCTTATAGCATCGCCACCAAAGGTCTTATCCACCAATCCCAGGGCACTTGGCTCAAAATTTGGCATCTCCCTACCATTCCGAAGACTCAACATCTCATCTGGAAGACACTTCACAACAAGCTCCCCCTTTTAGATATCCTTATTAACAAAGGGCTGAACTTCAGTCCATTTTGCAATCTTTGCCAAGATCAAAGGCAATCAGCGGAGCACTTGTTTATGAAATGCCCCCTCATATCCCCTATATGGAATCAAGCTGGGGTACAACATCTTTTTGGGAATCACACCTTTCTTGGAGCTTTGGGGTCCATCATACAGGCCCAAAATACTGCCAACAGAGACAATATTTTAGAAATGGGTCTTGTATGTAGCATCTTCTGGTACGTGTGGGTTGGATATTGGGATTACACCTTCAGGCAGAAGCCTTTTAATGCAAACGGTATCCTTCTCAGAGCTATTACAGTAGCTAAAGAGGCAGTGCAACACTTTCATTTTCGCACTCAACGACCAACTAGGCTAATTCAATGGATACAGCCCCACACACCCTTTCTCAAATTCAATATAGATGGAGCCAGCAAAGGGAACCCAGGAAATGCAGGTATTGGTGGAGTTTGTCGCAACAGTCTTACTAGGTTCATCTGTGCCTTCTTGGAGGGCATCAGACGAAAGTCTGCACTAGCAGCGGAAGCTTTGGCTGCCAGGAGAGCGATGTCACTGGCCCTCACCCTCAATTTGAAACACATTATTATTGAAAGTGACAATCTCCTTCTCATCAACCGTCTTAATGGGCATACCCGGGAAGAGCCTTGAAGGATCTCGGCTATAATCTCAGATTATCGTACACTTATTTCTTTCTTTGATGTTATTCAGTTTGTACATGTTTTTCGTGAGGCCAACTGCGTGGCTGATCTGCTTGCCTCCACGGTTGTGGCTACCTAGCACTCCATGTGTTGGCTCTCAACCCCTCCCCCTTTTATCTCCCCTCTGTTGTTCGCTGATGCTTCGGGAACGTTGTTCCCTCGTTAATGAAGTGCTCTTATAAAAAAAAAAAGAGCTGATACACATTTTCCCACCTTTTTTTTAAGAAATAGAGAGAGAGTCAAACGGGACTATTCTGGTTTGGTCCAGACCTAAGGGGGTCAATTCCACAATCGCTCCATATATTAAATAGTTCCAAAATGGTCTTGTTCAATTCCTTAATAGTTATTGGCAGTCAAAGGCTCAAATTTTCAAATATTAAATGTTCCTTTGTAGTTACGATATAATCCGTTTCTAGTTTATTGAACCGGCTAAGTTTATATAACTGTTTATCTGACATAGAACTCTTAATTTTTCCTTATAATTAACATAACATATACATAAATTATATTATAATTATAAGTATGAGATGGTCTAAATGACACCTCTATTGGTGTATTTAGAATTTGACAAAGTTTTTTAGATGTCCCTTGTCTTATTCTCATAAGTTATTTAAGTTAGGGGTATAAAAGGTTAGTCAACATAATTTCAAAGTGATTTATTATTATGTCATTATAAAAAACTATCATTGTTATTTATCCAAAAATAAAATAAAATCATTGTTTTACACATTTTTTTCTGAATACATATGTAAAATAATAACATTTTATTCTCGTTGAAAAAAATGTGTTATATAACTGTTTATTTGACATAGAACTCTTAATTTTTCCTTATAATTAATATAACATATACATAAATTATATTATAATTATAAGTATGAGATGGTCTAAATGACACCTCTATTGGTGTATTTAGAATTTGACTAAGTGTTTTAGATGTCCCTTGTCTTATTCTCATATGTTATTTAAGTTAGGGGTATAAAAGGTTAGTCAACATAATTTCAATGTGATTTATTATTATGTCATTATAAAAAACTATCATTGTTATTTATCCAAAAAAAAATAAAATAATTGTTTGACACATTTTTCTGAATACATATGTAAAATAATAACATTTTATTCTCGTTGAAAAAAATGTGTTCTACAAAAAAGGTACAAAAAAGTAAAGGGCAAAAGAACACTGTCAAGCTATGTACACTACGCAAGCACCTTCTTGGGAAAATTATCGCCCCCAGTACTGGGGGCGGTCAAGTGCGCATCATGCGGCTGGGACATCGCCATGTGTGCACAATGGGCCCCACCGTGCACACATGGGTGGTGCCCCAACCGCATGATGGCACTTGATCGCCCCCAGTACTGGGGGCGATAAATATCCCACCTTCTTGTGCCTATCTCTCTCCTCCCTCTCTCTCCTCCCTCCTATGAGATGATATATTTGTCTTCTATTATGGGATGAGAGAGATAGACATAGGGAGGCATTGACGTACACTCCGCAGCAACTGGACATGGAAATCAATCCCAAAAATAAAAGTATAAAAGGGAAAGAGAATGCTACCTAGTCGACTAGTCATGTGATGTGCGTGGCCCCTATGTCTAGACATAGGACTACGCAAATTTGCACCTCTATTGAAAGGCAGAAACCTTGAGGGCATGTGGTCATTTCACAGCATCCTATTTCTGACACAGGCCACGCATTGCATACAAACAAGTAGTGTTCTTTCTCCCATTAAAAATTAATTAACCCTAAATAACAATAAATAATAAGTAAAATTGTATCTTCAACGGATCCTGATGTTTCCGGTTCTATGTGATATTTCAGTTTTGGGTCCACTAGAAAAACCATCCCATCATTGACCCCCCAAAAAAATAATCCCATCCTAATTAATTTTTGAGTTTAAGCAGACCAGATCCAAACTGGTTCTGGTCCGGTTCAATTCTGGTCCAAATTTGATAGCCTTCGATGAGACTACTGGAATCCTCTAGAGCGTATAAGCTGGAAAGTGAAGATGTTCGCTAGTAGGGAGATATTCTCATAAATTTTTACTTTTGTAAGTAGGTGTAAAAGCGTGTAGATATGAAACGTGGTGCTTGTGTTCTCGAAGGAGGGTTTCTCTTTTATTAATGGTAGGCTCCAAAGCTCAAGATTCGTACTTGGTACTTTGCAGTGAAAATATCTACTTTCTTGCACATGTCACGCGCTATTGAAATTTGAAGGGGAAGAGACTGGAACTAAAAAGCTTTAATTACTATTAAGTCTCTCTTAATCAATTATTAATAAGTATGCTTTTATCATTAATATACTAAGTCCACAATTTGACACGTAGCCGTTTCATTTTTTTAATGGATACATGACATACACCCTGACGTGTGTTAGTGAGTGGGGAGTTATAACGAATGGAAGGCTAGGACATCAACTTCGTGGTCGATTTCTATTGGTTGAAGGCGTGTAGTAGGGATAACTAGCAGTGACGTATACTGAGCTGAGCCGAATAAGCGTCCTGTGGCTTGCTTAGCTGACTGAAAGCATGAAGGTCAGAAGCAAAATGGGAAATTGGTTTGGTATTCTTATTTCTTCAAATAATTTTTTCGTTTTTACAACATCCAACCATTGAAGAGAGGCTGTGTTCCAAAGGATAGAAAAGAAAACAAAAGAAAGTTGTACACATTTGTATGGTTTTCTTGCCTCCTCGCATTTTCTCTTTCTTTGTTTGGTTGTTTACCATACAATGAGAGATTTTTCATTTGATTTTTAAATTCACGTATAATTTCGCAAGATAATGAGCTTGCTTGAACTCGAGAAATTTTCAAATTGGGCGAGAAAACTCTGTTTTGTATCCAACTTCTACAAAAGCCTATAGCTCATTTTGGTGGACAATGAAGAGCAGCGGGTTGCGGATGGGAAGATGGAGATGAAATTTGCTACTATTAGGAGGGATGGGTTTACCTGGTGCATAGGAGGCTGGACTGCGCAAGAGAAACAAATAGGGGGTTGTGTGAGAAGGGTGGGGGAGATTAGAGAAACAATGGTGTGGTAATGTGGGAGACTGAAACAGTTGGGGGTGGGGGGCTATGCAATAGGGGTATGAATATGCTATAGAGAATAGAAAGGGGGAGGGGTTGTGCGAGAGGGGTGGGGTAGCGTTAGGGATGTAAATGAATAGCTGAAATTCGTTTTTGTAACCGTTTAGCACTATCCGAATCCGTTTGAAAGTTAAACGGATAGACTATAGCTATCCGAAAAGTTATATTTACATGTAAACGGGTAAAATATCCGATTCATATCCGTTTAGCACTATCCGAATTCATTCGAAATCTAATCGGATGCGGATGCAGCTGTAGATATAGCACTATCTGAGCCAAAGCCAATCCATTTACATCCCTAAGTAGTGTGTGGGAGAGTGAAACAATGATGGGTTATGATGCAAGAGGGATAGGGGTGTTTTTTTGGTGGGGGGGGGGGAAGGGAGAGAAATAGAGAGGGGGGGGGGTTGTGCTAGAGTGGTGGGTATGTGCGAGAGAGGTTGTGCAGTGTTGGACTAGGAGAGAAGTATAGAGAGAGAAACAAGGGGGTGAATTGCAAGTTATTACGAGGGAGAAGATGAATAGTGTTTTTGTAAATATTATTTTATCATAATAATAATAAATTTAAATTAAATTTGAGAAATATCTACATTGTTTTCCATGTAATACAAAATGATGCCTGTTGACTGAGCCAAAAAGTGTTAATTTGTTAGTGAGAATTAAAATACTGGTACATCCTGGATAAGCAAAATAGAGACATCAACAATTTTGTCTTTTATTATGAGTTTTGTTTTGGTGTTTCATAGTGTAGGCGTGTCTACTATATATTCCGTTCGATTGACATATTATAGTATGAATAGCGTTATTAAACTTATTTCTGTTTCTTTTCTTTTTGGCAACCAAGCAGCATGGAAAACCTTTTTTTGTTTTTTATATTCAAGATTATTTGTTATATTTTCTATCCATTTCTATCCAATCAAACACAACTGGGGAGAGATGGATTAGGATCCATTTCATATGATTTCTTAGAATGCATTATCGACCTAGAATGAATTTGAAATACAAAATTAGTTTTCTAATTAAAAAATAATATCATTAAAAACATGACGAGATTACTGCCCCACCTCATAAAAAAAAAAGGAAGTCCTGGGTATGCTAGCAGTATACTGTAAACTAGCACTCAATGTATCGAGTTCAGATCTGCTACCCACATGGCCACATGGGGACGGGTGGGGATAGATCTAAACCCTCCATGGGGATGTGGGATCCACCTCTAGAGGGTGGGATCCACGCCCCATGGAGGGGTTAGATCTGTCCCCACCTGTCCCCATGTTGGTGGTTGATCCGGATTCCAATGTGTCCATTTCTCTCTTCCTCCCTTTGAGGGTAAGGGAGTCATTTCAAGGGAGGGGGGAGAGAGAGATAGACATATATATGGTAGCGTTTGGTATGCATTCTTAGAATGCATTCTAAGTCAATTTTGCATTATCGAATGATAAAAATAGTTGTTTTTATTATTCAAGAATGCAAAATCGACCTAGGATGCAAATCAAACATAATTATACGATGCTAACTTACAGTATACCGCTAGCATATCCATTCCTTTTTCAAAGAGAAAAAAACAAAAAAGAAGAAGAGGATAAACTCCTTTAAGAGGATCATTCGGGTTATACGCCAATAGCTAGCCGATCCACAGCCGAATCAGCTAAGCTTGCAGCTCAGGCAATTGATAAGCCGTCCCCCCCAAGTGGCCAAGGGAAGAGATTTGGGTTAAACAGCCAATCTCTATTTATATTTCTTATTATACTGTCTTCCGTATAATAAAGTGGTGTGTTATAGTCTATTATATATTTTACTATTATTTTACCTCTTTAGAAGCAGGTAGAAACATAATAAGTGTATAAAAAGTGGGGGCCCTGGGCATCCAGTCCTCTTTCATTATTTTACTTTTGTTTATAGATCACAAACCCTCGGGCATCGATGTTCATCATCAGACATTTCCCTCCCTCCCTCTCCGTGTCCCTCTCGTCAAATTTTCTGCAACTCTGGAACGATTTCTCTTCTCTCGTGAGTATCAGATCGACTCCTATTAATTCGCTTTTTTTCGCTTAATGACTAAGATTTGCGATTCGGTTTTATTCTCCGTTTTTTTATGTTATTTTATTTTTAATCGCGTCTCGCGTCTTGGACGAACCGATTTCCCTCACATCTGCTGCTAGCTACGTTCGGATCATGGCATTCGTTACTACGTCTCTTCTCGTTCCGTTTTCTTTAAAATCCTGCAGATTTTTTGTCACAAAAGCATTTGATTTCTCTTATTTTCTGCGTTGTTGAAGATCTTATCTGTGTTAGAAGTTCTTCTGGTATTTCATTTTACACGGAATCCGCCAGAGTTCATGTACATTACGTGATCAAGTTGGTAGTTCTTCTCATTTAGGGTATGCATGATCGTCTTAATTTACTTTACAGGGCCTCTTACAGATGGAATTTTCAGCGAAGACGACTTCGACGACGGATCCTACATCATCATATCTTCTACTCCAAGGTGAAGTGGACGATCTCTCTTTCATTTCTTGTTTTCTGTAGGACAGTGGACTTTGTCTTCTCCATGTACTTACTATTTCAAGAGTTTAGCTTTTGTTGCAACTTGTTGGTTTTCTCTTTAGGTGGATGAGTGCTTGTTCTGACGGGATTTCACTTTTTGTTTGTTCCACTTGTTTTCCGTCATTGGTGTAGTCAGCTTCTATTTCTTTCTTTCAAATTATGTTATATGACAATCTAGAGCGGTCAAGAGAAATGTTGGGATAGAGAAGATGGTTAATTTAGTTTCCCTCCTGTGGTTTTATCCTTTTTAGGCCTCTATTTGTTGTATTTTTGCTCAGGCCAGCATGTTTCTAAGTGCATCATAGCTAATGTTAGTACTGGTGCTTTTAGATTTTGGAGTTAAAGCCATAAATAGCTGTTAAGTCTTTATGGTTTAATTGGTAAGATATGTTTCCTTGAGAGGTTAACAGTTTCCAAGTCCATTAATGAGGAACTTTATTCTTCGAACACTTGCGTGAATCAGCATTTTTCTTCTGCCGAGTTGATTAATGATTGAGTTACTAGTCGTGTTTAATGGCTCAAGGTGAAATTGATCGGGGTTACTATTTCCATATTGTGGTAAGCTGAAAATACTAGAATCTTCGATGTGATGTGAGAAGACAATTTATTTGCCTGACCTATTGATGAAAAAAATTATTGTTTATGGTTCAATGTTCCAATTCTTATTATTATTTTTTTTTCTGTCTCCCTTCGTACAAAAGAGAGATAAGGTCCCAATTCTTTTTGTCCTCCCACTTTTGGTTGTACACAGTCCTTTCGGAAGTCATGCTTTCTTTTACTTTTTTTTTTTTGGTTTGAATTTTATTTGACCTTATGTGTTCCTCAGGAGCACTAATCGTAGATCATTGTGAATTGCTACAATAGGGAATGTTTGTGATTTTCATCATATTCATCATCCACAAGAATTATGATATGTTAGATGATAGGTTTGGTGTCTTTGGTCAAAGCTTCTGTGTGTGTTAATTTCATCTCATCTGGATATCAATATGCTTCATATGCAACAAAATTTTCTACAAGATTTTTGTAGAAGAAGTTCACTTGGATGATCTCTTTTATGATAGATGAAGGGTGTGGACAAGGTTACTTTGTGTATTTTTATTGGTACTTCTCTATTCTAAATAGGAAAATGCTTCACATGCAACCAAAATTAATGGCTTTTTGTTGCGTGTGAACGATCATTCTACTTCATCTTGCTATTTACTTGTGTTTTTATTTTGTTATAAGTTCCCTCACAAACTATCGTTTCCTTTCTGGTCTTGCCACTCATTCAATTCGAGCTTTATAAATCAGCTGCACTACGAATATGTGGGGGTGTCAAAACCAGGCCCAGACCGGTAGACCCAATCGAACCTCGACGAACTAAGACAGAAACCAAATTGACTATTAAATAAATGATTCGGTTTGGGTTTAAGACATGAATTTTGTTGAATTAATTGGTCGTCTTCGGGCCAAATTGACTAACTTGATAGACCAATAGATAAACCTACCGATAACCGGCTGATTAAGGACTGACTAGAACTGTTTGGGGATGTCAATTTCCTGAACAGATGACCCAGACCAAGTTTGAAACTCTCCACCATCTCTCCCTCTCATTTGTAGGCACTCCTCCCCTTCTACTCTTCTTTCAATTTCCAATGTGGGACTGAAAAGGAGTGTATTCTCTTAATCCTTTCTCCTCCCTTTGGAACAATTTTTTTTTTTTTAGTCTCACATGAGAAACTTAGAGAGGGAATAGACAATGTTATGCCTATCAGTAAGACTAGGTTGCCCAGTCAACTTCCAATATTGGTTTCAGTCTTGCACTTAATAATGGCCCGATTGATTGAGTTATCTGTCAGATTATCCAGCGCCGATTAAAGACTGTTAACGGACAGGTCGATTATTGACTGGTATTAGTCTTGGCTTTGAGGGCCCGATTACATAAGCGATCGGTTTCGGTACTAGGATGGAGTAGTGCTTGACCTAAACTGATGGGACTGACTAGTTTGACACCCGTGTATATGTATGTGTTGGCCTTGGTTGTCCAACTTTGTGTGGTGCTGTCATATGAAGTGTTTTCAATCAACCTGTTTGATCTTGGATCATGGGCAGTGCTTTTCTGGAGAATAAATACAATTTTGTTTTAAATGTTAAGAGAATATGCTTTGGCTGTTGATGAAAGAAAAGTGAAATGAAAATAGTGCCTTGTGGTTACACATTTGTCAAGTCTACTTTGCAATTCTTTGATGTTTGACTTCTGTGAATCATCTGCTTGGCAATGTAGAAAGCAGATAATATGTTGGTAATACATGGTTCTGGTTGCATCCTTCTTCACATATGTGTAAGCCAATCCAAGATGAATATGAAGTGCTATTGAATTTGCATAGTGTTCTTTTTTATTTCATGTGTGATTGTGTGAATCCTGTAGCTTGGTCTGGTTTGTGGTTTATTTAGGCTGTGGAAAGTTGGTGCTTCTCTCTCTCTACCCCTAGTAGAATAGGAATTTTGGGTCAATGAAACCATGGGGATATTTTTCTTTCCAAGGACCCACCAAAAAAGGCCTAGTAGATGGCATCATGGTACTCTCAATTCTCATCCATGTGGGAAAGAGAATGTTGGTTTCTTTTGAGGATATGGGAATTTGGTGGTGGTTGGACTAATTATATATGTAAATCCTTGACAGATTCTGATTCAAATTGTCTTGTCTGCTTCATTAAATAAATGATATGTTAATGGCCTAGGTGACTGTGTTTTCCTTTTTTTAGTATGGCACAAAGGTAATTTCATGACATCAAAAGATGTTGGTGAGCTCGATTGGGACTTTGTCATTGTCCTTGCCTATACGTATGTGTTGCATCTTCAATCTCATGTTGTAGTGTACTTACACCTTGCACATACACCCAACTGCTCTATACGGTTATGACACAATCAGCTCTGCCTCTTGGAGTGGATAAGTGAAAATGTACTCCAATTGCTCTCACATCTGTAGTCGGAACATGTTTGGGAAAACAACTTAATTGCTATCTTCCTCGAGTTAGGTGCATTTCTCCCATATAGTACCCACCATTCACCTGCGTTAGAATAATCTTGGTAAGTGATTATACTTGGTATGAACTTATATGAATTGAATGAATTGAACTAGGAAACTAAGCTGAGGAGCGGTATTGTCTCGAGTCTCGACCAGACGTTGTGGCTGCACGACTGAAAGTCCCAAGTGCATTCTTGAAGGTCTTAATCTATGTCCATACCAACCATTAGTAAGTCAGCATCAGTCCATTAATAGGAGTAAGTGTATTGATTATAAATACTTAAGAAACTACAAGTTCACCTCACTGTTGCAGGCCAAGAATATGTTTGGGTTAGGCTCTAGCTTCGCCACCAAAACTTGCACTACAATTGTAAATTCTTGGTACATTTGAAGACTATGCCTATATTGGTACTTGGGATTGAGGAGTAGGCAGGAAATGACATGAAGAACTTGTCAATGCTTATGAAGTTGTAAATGGAAAGTAATTTGACTTGGATAGTATAAAAGAAAAAGAAATCACCAACCTTTTGTAGTGGTTGTACAAGTTGCCTCTCTCAGTGATTTTACACTATCTGAATGTAGCTCCTATCACCATGTGGTATTTTGCTTGTTCTATGTGGACCTTCTTCATCCCCAATGCAACATACAGGTGTGGTAGGGTAGGCTTCTTCTCATAATTGCCCATCCTCAAGACCTTCACCATGGGCTCAAGTAATATAATGATCTTCTTCAGGTTGTGCCAGAGTTGCTCACTATATATTGTCAACTGGGTTGCTCTACCTCTTGGAGAACCTTACTACCTCCAGCAAAACTACTCCTCTGAAGCAAACATGGATACAAGTCCCATCTTTGCCTTAGAGTTCTTCAGCACAATGTAGTTGGTTGCAAATTGAGTAATGCCCGGCCTAACCAAATCCCCACCACACTTGGTCCTCAGCATCTGTAGGGCTTGTCTATGGATGTATGAAATGTGGTCACTTGTCTTGTCTTGCCCTCTCAACCACACTGCACACTAATGTCTGCTTTCCCATGTTTTTGAACATGAAGTCGATGCAATGGCTGCACATGGGGTCCAAAACAATAGTACTTGACTACCTGCTGTTGTTCATAGTCTCTCCCCCGTCTTCCTAAAGATATTGCTGTTGTCCGTCACCATGGACACTGTTCTCTATCCTCACCTCTTGGACCACCTCCTTCAACAACTAGTATATATTTTGCATCAGTCTTTCTTTGGATCTATCCATTGACTCAAAAAACATTGTCCTACCCTCATAATATACCATGAAGTTGATGATGGATTGTCTTGTAGGTCTAATCCAACCATCACACATAACAGTGACACCATAGTTTGATTGTGTCTCCTTAAAAAGTCTGTGTATTCCTCTAGCTTCTTTCTTTGCTTGGGCAAATACACATTCATCAACTCTTAAGTAGTGGGCCCCTTCACTCATTCCTCAGCTTTCCCTACAGTTTTTAGCATATTTGGATAGTAGTGTCCCTTAGTAGCATGGGCCAGGAAATTGTGGTTAAAGAACAACTTTGACACTGTCGTCCACTTTTCCCTTCGAATTAGACCTCACATGCCTTAACTTTCTTTTTCTACTGCTTTGAGTCTAGAAAAGTGTAGGGTTCTGTTCAAGTATGTCAGCAACATCCTCATCTACTGGGGGTGGAGGTGGACCTCCCCTTATACTCTGTGCTCTTCGAAAGGGCTCTGTATGCTTTTGTTTCTTCCTACTGTGTAGAAGAATCACTACTACCAGCCTTTGGTGCAGCTGCTCTAAAGGAACCATCTCCTCCTTTGGACTTTTTGGCTCTAACCTCCTACAAATGTGTAATGTGAGGCGTATAAAATTGAGCCATCCTATTTTTTTTTTTCAAATTTCTGTTTAAAGAAAATCAAAATTTTAAATCACAAAGTTAAAAATATAATTTAAAATACGAGAAATAAACCCAACTCCGTGAAGTTGTAGATTGGCCTATGATATCTATCATTTAAAAATTTGAAACCCAACCACTAAATATTTACCTTATTTTTTTTAACAAAAATTAGCTTTAGGGACAAATGATATGGATATGCCTCAAAGTTTGAATCTTAAATGATCCAAATTGTTGTTGTAGATGTGTTGTAATTGTCTTCAACATGTTCCTCCCAGATTTACAGGTGATTTGGCCAAATGACAAAAAAAAAAAGAAGGAATTTTCTAGTACTTTCTATCGAAATTGGGTAAAACCATGGAAATGGGTTGAAACAACAACCCATTTTGATCGTAATTTGGTTTTATATAAAAGCAATGTAATGTTTTAGTTGGTACAAATCGAAACCCAAAACACAAAGCATATCAGTAGTTGGACTGAAACGTGAAAGTTGCCGTCTAAACATTGTATTCCTGCTGAGTCGTAGGTATTTCATTCTGACCAAAGACGAAACCAAAATATTTTGCGAAATCTTGTGCATTGACCTAAATAAGATTTCAAGAAAAGAACGCCTTTTCCTGGGGTAGATTTCAAGTATTGCAGGATGCGAAATACAACCTCCATATGTGTGGCAGAGGGATCATGCATGAACTGACTAACTAAACTCACAGCATAGGCTATGTCTGGATGGGTATAGAATATGAAAATCTACCCTGCCTACCAATCTTTAATATCTTCCTTTGTCAACTGGTTATCCCTCTTTATTTTTGAGATGGGCATTAGCTTAAGGCATAATTGCCAAGGCGTCGTCTAGGCGCCTTGGTCGCCTAGTTGGTGTCGCTTTGACTTTGAATCCTCTCCAACGCCTTGGTTCGCCTAGATGCCGTGATAACTATGGCTTAAGGGGTGTATCTGGAGGCTTGCATCCTAGCATCCCACTCTTAGGTAAGAGTCAAGAGATCATGGGTATACTTTCTTTGAGAGAGAAAGATACCTTTTGAAGAGCGGGCAACTTCAATACCAAGAAAATATTTTAGATTTCCCAAGTTAATCTCAAATAGGGGTGTCAATGGGTTGGGTTGGGTCGGGCCTGCCCTAAACCCTAACCCAACCCTAGAGACCTTAACCTAATCCCTGACCCGACCCGACCCGACCCGACCCTGCCAAGGCCAAGAAACCCTCAACCTAGTCCTGACCCTGCCAGGGTTTTTCCTGACCCGACCCGGCCCGGCCCTGATTGACCCTGTCTTGACCTTGACTCTGACCCTGACCCTGACCCTGATTTTGTCTGTAATCCCATGTGCCTTTAGGGCTTTTTTTGTCTTTTGCTTTTTAATTTTTTTTATTAGGCTATATATATATAAATAAATATTAGACCAAAAAAAGAAAATAAAAAAAAAAGAAAAAAAAAGCAATATTATATACTTATAATTAATACAGGGTCGGGTTGGGCCGGGCTGGGCTAAGCCCGGGATCTAAACCCTGACCCGACCCAACCCTGCCAGGGCCAGACTATAACTAAACCAAAATCCGCCCTTTGGGTTGAAAAATCAGGGTCGGGTCTGGGCCGGGCTCAGGGCGAGTTCGGGCCAGCTGGGTTTTATTGACACCCATAATCTCAAACTCCTTTCCCAAGTAAGAGTTTAGGTGGGATATCTCTGTAGGGCCACTCTCAGTGACGACAATGTCATCAATGTAGACAATAAGAACAGTGATGTGATCGCTTAATTTCTTGATAAATAATGTATGATCAGCATTGCTCTATTTATACCCAACATCGGCCTTATGAAAAGAGCCAAACTAAGACTTGGGCGATTGCTTCAATCCATATAGTGCCCGTTTCAGTTTGCCTACTTTTCCTTGAGATTCTTTGCTAGAGAAGTCGAGAGAAATTTCCATATACACCTCCTCCTAATGTAGTCCTAGAATAGGAGATAACCCTACTAGGAGCCCGGTGAAATTAGATTCTGATCGAGTCTGCTGTTTGGGGCCGATTTGGGGCTGTTTAGGGCTAACCTAGGGTTTAGGCTAGGGTTATGGATGAAAGTAATATATGGTAATGATCAGAAGGTTTAGGGGACTATTTTGATATTAAAAAATAGGATTTGGTTAGGTTTTATGATTATGCAGATTTAGGGTTAGGTTTTCGGGTTTTTAGAAATTAAGAAAACAACCAAAACTAGGGTTTAAAGTGGGATTGATGGGCTGGGGCCGAAGTAGAGTATTAGAGGGGCTAGGGGGAAGGTTCGGTTGCAGCAGAGGGGTTTTCTGATGGCTGAATATGCCTAAACAGGAATTTAAGGCTTTTAGGTTTATGGGGGTTAATGGGGGATTAGGGTTTAGATGGCTGAATAGGACTGAGATGAATATCGAGTGGAGGGGATGATGTAAAGGAGTTGTGACTGAAATATGAATGAATTTTGATGGTTGGTTGAGGCTGTAACTGAACTAGGGTTTAGGAATAAAATCAGAACATAAAGGATTGAATGGGGAAGGAGAAGAAAAGATAAAACAGAAATTAAACTCAACTTACCACAGGATTCCACCAGCAGTAGCTTGAGGGATGAAGGATGAAACCACTTTCAGAGAGAGATTCTCCCAGCCGTCACGGCGTAAGGAGTTGCAGGAATCCACCCACCCTTCCACCTTGAAGTCCACAAGTATGCACACTCACACAGGGGAGCAAGGAACAACACCAATGGTAGCCAACGAATTATATTTTAACTCAAATAATCTGTGGGGGAGCCTCCCACGTTTCTCCTTTTATAACTAAAGGCCAAAGGCAAAGTCCTAATATAATCTAACTTCCTCCTCACTTAAAATCGTGGAAGGGATCTAATTACAATCAAATTACTAATTTAAAACAGTAAAATATCCTAACTACCCCTACTAACTTAAAATAAGAGAATCTAACTTAAAAAACAACCAATTTAAAGTAGATTCCATGTTAGCCAATAGGATATAAGGACCTATTGACCAATAGGAACACTTCACTTAAATTAGACCAATTGAACCAATTGGATGCAACCAATTCTAAACCGGTTCAATCTAAAAACAGAAAAATAAACTAAGTATGGCAAAATATAAATCCTAATCTATGGCTCCCTATGCAAACCCTAAGTTCAGGGCTTCCTTCTTCTTCTTCTTCCTTCTTGGAGCTGCATCACCTCCTCAAGTTCACCATGCAGAAAGACATTCTTGACATCAAGTTGTTGTAGTTGCCATCCCCAGTTAATAGCACATGAAAGAATAACTCAATGAGTGTTCATCTTGGCAACTAGAGCAAAGGTCTCTTGATAATCAATTCCATAAGTTTGGGTGAATCCTTTTGCAACCAGTCTAGCTTTGTAACGGTCCATTGTACCATCCAATTTCTGTTTAATTGCGAAGCCCCAGTGGTGGTATCAACTTGCTTGCCCCACACACGCTCATAAACATGTAGAGGCCTAGATGATAGACTCCCCTTGAAGTTGTGGTCTGCGCTGTGTAGGCTCCCTTTGAATGGGTTCATTCTCTTGATCTTGAAACATTGGGCCATCAAGAGGAGAAACCATTGACACATCTTCCGTAGAAATAGTGTTCTCCCCTTGAAGAGGTGGCAATAAAGGGTAGTATGCTTTAGACTCATGAAAGTCACATCCATGGTAACAAGATACGATGGGAAGGGGAATGATAATACTGTCCTTTTGTGTAGTAGAGTAATCGATAAAGATATATTTGAGACCTCTGGGATCAAGTTTGCCGTGAGGGTGAAGGTTATGGGCAAAACAAATGCAACAAAAAACCGTAGGTGAACTACGAAGGACGAGGAACCCAAAAGAACAACAAGAGGACACTGAAAATCCACAACTCGAATGGGCATTCTGTAAATGAGGTAGGCTGCAGTCAGAACAACTTCACTCCAAAAATATGCAAGAACATGCATCTTAAACATGAGGGAACGAGCCACTTCCAATAGGTGATGATTCTTGTGTTCCGCTACACCATTCTGGGTAGGTGTATCAACACAACTAGTTCAGTGTATGATACTCTGGGCAACATGATAAGATTGAAACAGCTGTCCATGTACTCGGTTCCGTTGTCAGTGTGAAGGACTTTCACTTTAGCATCGAATTGGAACACATTGTGAAACCTATGAAAACAACTAAACACGTCATTTTTATGACGCAACAAATATATTCCAAGCAATACAAGTTTGACGATCAATAAAGGTGACAAACTAGCGGTATCCAGCAATGGAAACGCAACGGACAGGGCTCCAGACATCAGAATGTATTAAAAGAAAGGGAGCTTCACTAATATTATTAGAACTAGGATAAACAGTGTGAGTCTACTTGGCTGAAACACACGCATTACAGAAAAAATCGATTGGGTGATAATGCTGAAACAAAATAGGAAAAGCTTTAGCCAAAGTTCTATGGGGTGGATGACCCAAACGCCTACGCCTATGATGCAAATCAGATAAAGCTAGCTGAGGAGAACCCCTGTATGAAGAGCTTGATAAGGAACAGTTGGTGAAGGAGCCTGGCCATGATCAAACTAGTATAAACTACAGAGTACCCTACCACTGCCAATCATTTTCCCCATCACCAAGTCTTGAAAAACACAATGGGATGGAAAAATGTGACTTTACAATTCAAATCTTTAGTAAAATTACTAATGGAAAGGAGATTAGTAGTAAAATTAGGGACATGTAACACAGAGGAAAGAGATAACAGAAGAGAGCATTGAATAGACCCTTTCCCTGGAACAGTAGAGAGGGAACCATCCGTGATTCTATCTCTGTCTTTACCTACACATGGAAAATACTGAAAGAGTGGTTAGATGACTCGGTCATATGATCAGTGGCACCTGTGGCAATTATCCAAGGGGCGGATACAAATGAGACACAGTGAGCACCAAAAGAGATACCTGAATGGGCAAAGTTGGAATCAGAAGTGGCAAAAATAGTTGTAGTAGAGCGTAGCGGATGGATAAGAAGATGTTGAAGGCTCCGATTTGGTCATGAGACGTCTGAGAAGTAACTCATCCTATGATAAAGAAGATCCCATGGGTGAAGTGTCAATTGTCTTAGTATGATGGGCATGGCCAGTTGTAGAGCGATCACGACCACGACCGCGACCACAAGAGGTGGTGGGACTACAATGGAGTTTTCAGCAAGTTTCCGTAGTGTGACGTTCATTCCCACAATAGTCACACTTAACCGGTTCCCTATCAGTAGTCACTCAAGCGGGTAGAACTTCTTCGAGGTTGAGAACCATAACCTATGTTAAGAGCTGATCTCTCCTTAGATATGGGCTGCAACATCGCAGCACGATGACTGTCTTCCATTTGAACTGAGGAATAGGATTGCTCCAGGGTTGGGAAGGGATCTTGACTGAGTACATGAACACAAATCTGATGAAATTCCAAATTCAACCCAGCCAAAAAATCATGCACCTTGAGCTTCTCTCCCTCTTCTTGAAGTTCGTGGCATCTTTGAAACATATAGCCTGGAAATCCTCATAAAAGTCTATGCTCCAGCCATAACCTACTTAACTCAAAGTAATATTGGGATAACGTCATATCCTTCTGCTTGGTTTCATGAATTTTCTTCTTCAACTCATAAACTTGAGCATCATTCCCCACCTGGGATTAGGTTATAGGTATGGCCGCTTTCCAGATTTTATTAGTAATATCCACAAACATATAGTCGCTTGAGGAGCATTGAATTAAGAAGAAATGACTTTACTAGGGAGTTATGTGAATTCCATTTCCTGTAAGATGGACTAGGAGCCGTAGGTTTCTCAGATTCCCCTGTAAGATACCCGACAAACCTTCGAGAATCGATAGACATGAATTAGGAATGAGACCACATAAGGTAATTGCTCCCATCCAACTTGATGGAGCTAACAAGCAACGAAAGAAAATCATTATTGAGTCCCACAAGTCACCCCATTGGTTCCTGTTGATACAGTAGTACCGCCAGACATGACTGCTGATCCCAGAAAATTACAAATAGAGAGAAAAGTTGTCCCTAGAACAGGTAGCAGAGGTTGATAAAGTAGTACCGCCAGACATGATTGTTGATCCTAGAAAATTATAGATAGAGAAAGTATCTCTAGAACATGTAGCAACAACTGATCTTCACAACGATCATAGATTCACGAACAGAGGCTCTCAGGCCAAATGGATCTAGGCCGAAGAGCACCAAAGAGGCAAAAGAGGAAAGGTAGCCTATTGAGAAGGGGGCCGAGAGAGAGAGAGAGAGAGAGAGAGAGAGAGAGAGAGGGAGGCGGACAGCGGTGGCGGTGCTCGGGCTTTGGTGGCTCCACTGTGATATTAGGGTTTGGATCGATCCTCGCTCTAATACCATGATGATTTTTGGGGAATATTGACTTGTGTGTATGAGACACCAGCCATGCTTTATTTATAATAGAGTAAGATGAGGTATGTGTACAATAATGCCCCTAAGGAAAAATCTACCCCGATACCCATATTACAACACCAAGGCCTATGGAGAAAACAATGTAAATTATCCAATTCGTTGTCCAAAACTCAGAAGAAGTATTTGCAATGTGGTTCTCTCATGAGTTGAAGCCATGAATCTACTTGGTTTGAATATTACATGCTAGAAGTTAAAGGCCCATATCAGACTTCTACATTTTTGAAAAAGCTGCCACTGCATTTAAAAGTGAACTATAAACTCATAATAACTCCTTATAACTGGTCAGGCAGGAACATATGGAGCAGCCAGATAATTCTTGGTTCTGTTCATCTTCTTACATGTTAATGTTATAGGGTATAGCATTGGGGGCCTTATCTACTTGATAGGCGAATAACACAAAGGAATAATCCTACCAGCTGGCTAGGATCTAAGAACTAAGAATTATAAGACAGCCCTAGGAGACTGTTGCCACTTAGTTTTGCTTATCAATTTTGTGTTATTTGGAGCTTTGAGTTAGGATTACATGTACTTTTTACCGGTGCCACAGTTCTGGTTGTGAATCTTTTGTTCCCTATTTAAATTTTAACATTTTTAAGTTTCTTGGCCCTGGAAGTCCTCTCTAGGGAAATCCAAATCAGCACAGATCAACAACAGCTTATTTCCCCTATGCCCAAGTGTAAGGCCCTCAAGCTGACTCACTTGGCCTTTGCAGATGATCTGATGATATTTTCTAAGGCTTCCATTGCCTCACTCGAGTCCACTTTGCTCTGTTTGCATCACTTCCCTGAGCTTTTTGGTCTTCGCATCAGCCCATTTAAGTCTCTCTTATTCTTCGCTGGGGTCTCTGAGCTAGACAAAGTTGCATTCTTAGAGAAATCAGGTTTCCAAGAGGAGCAGCTTCTAGTCAAATACTTGGGGCTTCCTTTGATTCCTGCAAGACTCTCAGCTCACCATTGCACCCCGATGTTGGATCTTATTCGGAAAAGGCTCCAATTGTGGAAAGGCAAACTCCTTTCTTATGCAGGCAGGCTGGTCCTCATCAAATCAGTTTTGGAGTCATCGTACATTTATTGGTCTAGCATTTATGGTCTCCCTCATACCACCATCAAATCCTTGGAATCCCTCTTGGCTTCCTTTCTTTGGAAGGGTACTGAATCTTCAAGATTTCTTCATCCTCTTAGTTGGCCTGTTGTCTGACTTCCTAAGGAGGAGGGTGGTTTGGGTATTAGAAGAATCAAGGAAGTGAATTCTGTTGGCACCATCAAGCTTATTTGGAAGATTGTTACAAAAAAGAAAAGCATTTGGGTTGATTGGATTTATGCGGGCCACCAACGCCAGGATTCTATTTGGACTGTTCTAGCCTTGTCTGATGCTTCTTGGACTTGGCGCAAGATCCTTGCCTCCTGCCACTTGGTGCTACAGGCCATTCGCGCTCAGATTGGTGAAGGTCTCTCTTCTTTCTTTTAGCTGGATCACTGGCACCCAAGGGGGATCCTCCTCCACTCTATCAACCCCAGAATCATTTATGCTTCCGGCCTTCATAGGCTCTCTTTGGTGGTTGACATCTTGGATCAGGCTGCCTAGGCTACCCCCCCTTCAAATGTCCCTGTGCTTAATTTTATTTGGAATGATCTCCATACCATCTCTAGAAGACCTGTTGGAAGAGGTGATTGTGTTTCTTGGTCGTCTAGCAATTCAAGATCCTTCTCCTCTAAAGCAGCCTGGGACTTCATTTGTCAGAAAGGTCCGTTGGTTACTTGGAGGAAACTTCTTTGGTTCAAGCATCATATCCCCCCGTCACTGCTTCACGGCAGGGAGGGTCTTCACCAACTATCTCCCAACTCAGGCTTTCCTTCGCAACCGTATGATCTCAGTCTCTCCCATGTGCTGCCTCTGCTGTAACAATGTGGAAGACTTTGATAATCTTTTCTTTGGTTGTCCTACATCTGCTGCCATTTGGAAAGGCATTTTGTCTAAATGCTGACCTGCTCCTAGAAGAATCCTTCCTTTCTCTAGAGAGTGGATTTGGATTGATATGATTTTTGTTGGCTCCTCCATTTGCGAAACTGTCGGCAAGATGGCTTTTTGTGCAACTATCAATCATATTTGGATGGAGCGTAATATAAGGAAGTGGACCTCCAATTCTCAGTCTTATCAGTAGATTTGGGACTCCATTTCTTTTGAAATTAAAGCGAAGTTGTCGTCTGCCACGCCCTCTTCTTGTACTGACACCCCAAGGAACAAGCTCATTGTTGTCTCTTGGGGTCTCTCTTCTGTTTCTTTTGTTGGCCCAGCCACCCCTTAGCTAAGTCTTGGTTTGGTGTGTCTTGTTTGTTGTTTACCCTTGTGGGCTCTTGTAATTTTTTTGCTCCCTTTGGTATTGAAATTATTTTATTCACCCAAAAAAAAAAAGAGGGGTTGAGGGAGCATGGACAGGTTTGGCCCAGTTTGGACAATGGTGGAGAAATCTGAGTGGGAGGACAACGTATCAAAGAATTTGAATGGTTTAGGGCCGAAGGAGATATAGGGGTGAATGAGAACAGAGATGGGACTATGGTTGGAGATGCCATGGGCTTTGTAGTTAGCATGGGAAGAGGGGAAAGAGAATAACTAGGCTTCATTGACCAGGACTCTATCCAGCTTGCAGGCAATCCAAGAGTCACCACATGTCTTATTGTGCCAAGTGAACTTCAAAGAGTCCCTTGGATTATGAGTATCCTTAAAACTCGTGCATTGAGTTTCAATGGTTATCTTATTATTGGAATGTAGGGTTGGATAGTACGATTCACAGCCTTATATCTGCAATCCAAATTCAAAAGCAGGGATTTGTGGATTTAACACTTCAGAGTTTGGTATTGGCTGTGATCTGTGGATGATTCAAGCCTGCTGGACATGGCAAACATTTGAAGTCCATGAATCAGGGCATAGGTGCGGAAGTAATCAACCGTGACATATGGTTGAACATCTATTAAAGAATTCTGATTGCAAGCTTTAAATGGTTTGCTAATTTTTTGTTTTATATGATGCTATGAAAGAGTACTTTTTTTGCACCTCTCTTACTATATTATATAGGTTCAATAATGAGTTAATGTTAGATCGGACCGAGGGAAGGTTGTATACATATATTTACCTATTCAGTGTACGGTAAAAAATTTAAAATAGATTGCAACATGGCATGCATATTCTTTTTCCCGAAAAAGAGGTAGAAAACATAGATAAACTCAGTATAACGGAGATGTGAATGTTGACATGGATGAGTGGCAAAACTGGGAAGGATAAAGTAAGGAATGATCATATTAGAGCTTATTTGGAAGTAGCTCCGAAACATGATAAGCTATGGGAAGGTCATTTAAGGTGGCATGGCCAAACGGAGGCATTTGGATGCTCCAGTGTGGAGGAGTGATTTGATTCAGATTGAAGGAACTAAAAGAGCCAGGGGCAGACCTAAAATTACCTTAGGAGCAGTGGTGAGGAGAGACATGTATAACTTAGGCCTTGCATCAAGTATGACCTTGAATAGAGCTGATTGGAGGCATGGTTGTCATCGCGACAAGGCGATCCAAGACGCTGGCGGAAGACAAAACCAAGGCGACATCAACTAGGCGTTGGCTTGACAACTATGACTGGAGGGCAAGGATTCATGTAGCTGACCCCATTTAATTGGGATAAGGCTGAGTTGTTGTTTAAGAACTAATCTGCGTTACTTAGATACTTCAAATTTCAAAATAGGATCTGAACCTGTATGAAGCACCAAATTTAACTACAAAATTCTGTGCCAATTTGATCTGTTTCCATGCCTAAGCAACATGGGAATTGATTAGTAATTAGTAGTAACCTTTAGAGTGACCTGATTAAACTTACAATCTTCTAAATCAGACTAGTGATGTATTGTCAACTCTTGTTAAAGATTTTTTTTGAAGATGCCATAGCACCAGCTACTGAAATATAATGCACGAGCATAGTTCCTTATCAGACCCATCGCTGAAAGAGGTGCAGATTTAAGGATTAGAAAATCACAAGGTCGTATTGTCCAATTGTTGGACTAGAGATTTGTATTTTGGTTCTTTTTCCCAAGTTGTTAATGTCAATATACTATTTCTAGTGAACATGGAACTCCATATAGTATGTCATAGATTATTATATCTAGAAAAACCGTCTTTTAGTTGAGTCATGCTTTAATATTGAGCAATCAAAATGCACTTATTATTTTTAGCAGGTTGAGGAACAGTGCAGCTTTGCTGTTTTTGGGTTAGTTTTGGCTTGAATGGTTGTAGGAGGCATCTGAAATATTGTTGACCACACATTATAAGTAGAATGGGGAATTTTTTAATTTCCTTCTGTGAGTTATTGTGAGAATACTTAGAAATTTTGATTTCAAAGCTTAAAAATGTAGGTAGTCATTGATGTAAACTGCTGGGTATTTTTTAATGAGATAATTCAAGTGCGAAGTCTCTCATGTCTCTATTTGTGAGAATGTTGGGCAACTGTATTACCAGTGGTTCTTTCTTTTCGTTTATTTTTCGAAGAATTTGCACTATTTCAATAGCCATAGTGCTCTACTAGAATTTTAGCTGGTTGGTTAAACTTGATGATAATTGAGGTGCTGCACTTTTGTGCATGTGATACCTGTTTGCTGCGCTGAGAAATCCTGAGATGATTAACATGGCTGTGTTGAGCCGTGACCCGTGACCCGTGACCCGTGACCCGTGAGTACTTACAAATGATTAATATGGCTGTGCAGAGCCATGTGTATATGCCTTTTAGGCACTGTGGCAGCCAAGTGATCAAGTCTATTTAAAGGAGATACTTACAGAGTGGGGAGCTCTGTCTTTGTTTTTTCGGATATATCAGAAGGACCGCGTGATGAGTCTCAATTAGAAGATAGTTACTAGGTAAGGAACTGATTATATACCCATAGCCTGTTCTTTTTGTGAAAGCAGTCCTGCAAGTGCATGGGGGTCGACTTGGTGATATTTTTGAGTGACATAAAGCATTGATGCTGGTTGAAGATCAGTTTTATTTCCTGAAAGATGCATTTCATGTGCTTCAACACGTGGAGAGGATTTTTTCTTCTTTTTTGATAAATAACATGGGGAGAGGTGTTGAATATAATTTATCTGAAGGTCGTGTCTTATGTGTCTCAAGTCTCATCATGCACTGTATGTCTGTATTATGTATTACTGCTTGCTGCAGTGAAGGATTTGAGATGGTTTCTCTGTTGGGTCTCCCTTTGTTTCAATGAGGTAAGTACTTTATTTTTACCCTCGTTGATCATGTCTCGGAAATGGCACAGTCATGCTGTAGGAAGGCACTAGAGGCTTTGCATGTCACTAATGGTTGTTTAGAGGAAATCGCCAAGTTGCACTAGGTTCTTTAGGCTAGTATGTTTGAAATATAGGAAGTATTGAAGTAATCTTAGGGAGGACTTTATGAGAGATGGGTATGCAGCTTCGGTATGGTAGTTCATTTTATTGAATAGCAGATGTGTATGGTTAGTTGGTTACCGAACACTTCACAATCTTGTCAAATTTTGAGGTAATTTTTGGTAGAAATTTTGATCACTCGTATTTGTGTCTTCACAATTTCAGGGATGGTTAGATATGATGCATTCAATGTTGAAAACATTAAGCTTATCCATGATAAAATTCTTGAGATTTTGGAAGCAAGCAACTGAAATATAAAGCATTAGAAGATTAGGTTTGAAATGAATGGAAGAAAAGTAATCCTGTTTCGGCCTTCTCACGTACAGCTTAATGACAAGTTTGGAAGTAAGTCTTTTATCGTTAGAGGAAGTCATTTCTGTCCTGGACGTCTGCAACATCCTCATAGTTAGAATATAGGTTTAGGAAATAAGAAGAGAGAAGGAAGAGGTTGGAGGAAGAAGAAGATAGCAAGAGAGAAGAGAGAAGAGAGAAGAGAGAAGAGAGAAGAGTGTATTGGGCTGTAACGATTGTGAATGGAGAGACTTCTCCATTCACCACATATTCATTTAATCATCACTAATAGGAATTGCATCCACTTCCCTAGGGAGGTATAAGGGAAATAAAGAAGAAATAGAAGAATTACATAATAAGGCAACTAGTGATAGACTAGTTCCTAAACTACCCCTATTACATGACTTCTAACACTCCCCCTCAAGCTGGAGAATATATATCATGCATTCCCAGCTTGCTTAGGAAGGAACTAAACTGAGGAGAGCCAAGAGCTTTAGTGAAGATATCTCCCAACTGATCCCCAGTCTTCACAAAAGGAGTAAAAATACAGCCAGAGTCTATCTTCTCCGTGATGAAATGCCTATCAACCTCAATGTGCTTAGTCCGGTCATGTTGCACAGGGTTGTGGGCAATACTGATGGTAGCCTTGTTGTCACAGTACAGTCTCATGGGCCCTTCAGTGTCAAATCCGAGTTCTTGAACAAGTCTTTTCAGCCAGATGAGCTCACACACTCCATGTGCCATAGCTCTAAATTCTGCCTCTGCACTAGATCTGGCCACAACATGCTGTTTTTTGCTCCTCCATATGACTAAGTTACCTCCCACAAAGGTACAATAGCCGGAGGTAGATCTCCTGTCTGTAATGGAACCAGCCCAATCGGCATCTGTGAAGCCTTCCAATCTCAAGTGGTTGTGCCTTGCATATAATAATCTTTTCCCTGGAGAGGACTTCAAATACCTTAGAAAGCGATACACAACATCCAAATGGCCACTCTTGGGAGCATGCATGAATTGACTGACAACTCCCGCTGCATAAGAGATATCTGGCCGAGTCATAGAGAGATAAATAAGTTTCCCCACTAGCCTTTGATACTTCCCTGCATCAACAAGAGAGGGACCACAATCCTCTCCTAGTTTGTGATTCTGCTCAACAGGAGAGCTAGCTGGTTTGCAACCTAACATCCCTGTCTCTGTCAACAGGTTAAGAATAAACCTCCTCTGACATATGTTGATCCTTTTCTTGGTCCTTGATACTTCTATTCCTAAGAAGTACTTCAAGGGACCCAAATCTTTGATCTCAAATTGCTGTGCCGGGTAGCTCTTCAATTTACCTATCTCAGCTGTATCATCTCGTGTGACCACGATATCATCAACATAGACAATGAGAGTTGTGATAGTACCATTACTCCGCTTGGTAAAGAGAGTATGATCAGCTTGGCTCTGGGAATATCCATTCTTCAGAATGGCCTGTCGGAAGCACTCAAACTATGCCTTTGGTGACTGTTTGAGACCATATAGAGCCTTCTTAAGGAGACACACTTTCCCTTCAGCTGAGGGCATCTTGAAGCCTGGTGGAGTTTGCATGTACAGTTCCTCTTCCAAATCACCATGAAGGAAGGCATTCTTCACATCCAATTGATATAAGGGCCAATCTTTGTTGGCAGCTAAGTATAAAAGAACTCTTATTGAATTATGCTTGGCTACAGGGGCAAATGTCTCCTGGTAGTCAATTCCATAGACTTGACTGTACCCCTTGGCCAGCAACCTTGTTTTGTATCTCTCAATACTGCCATCAGATTTATACTTGATTGTGTAGACCCATCTGCATCCAATTGGAACACGTCCCTTGGGAAGGTCAACAAGTTGCCAAGTACCATTCTTCTCAAGTGCCATCATCTCCTCAGACATGGCTTGTCTCCACTTTGGGTCAGACATAGCATCAATGACATTCTTGGGAATGGAAGCAGTAGAAAGAGCAGAAATACAGGCAAGTCCTGTAGGAGAAATTGCATCATAGGAAACAAATTGGGATATAGGATTAGTACAAGTTCTTTTCCCTTTCCTAATAGCAATAGGAAGGTGCAAATCAGATGGAGGAGAAGAAATGTCACCTGATTGAAGAGGATGAATCTCAGGATGTGGATCTGGATCTGAAGAGGACTCTTGGTAGATCATCTTTCTCGTATTATGCAAGCTTTCACCTTTTTTGTATGTAAGGTGGTAATCCTTCTCCTTACCAGAACCACTTTCAACAACCAAATCTGTATTCCCCCCTGGTTGATCATTAATCTCAACCACATCTACAGTCCTGTGTTTTCCAATGTTAAGCAGAAAAGGAGATATAGGTAGAGGAGAAAGGAAGAAATCATCAGTGGCCTGGTCACTCCCACAATTCTCCCCCTGAAGAGGATGCTGAGAAGGAACAAAGAAAGGGATAGATTCAAGGAAGGTAACATCCTTGGAAATGAAACTTCGGCGGGAAGAAGGATGATAAAAGCTGTAACCCTTGGTAGTAGAAGAGTACCCAAGAAAGAGACACTTAAGAGCTTTGGGATCAAGTTTAGTGCGAGCAGATTTGTTAACATGCAAATAACAAACACAACCAAAGACTCTAGGAGGGAGAGAAAAGACAGAGGCCTTGGGAGATAAGATGTCCAAGGGAGATTTGTAGTTAAGAAGCTTGGTAGGCATACGATTGGTGAGATAGGAGGCGGTTAGAAGAGCCGCAGATCAGAAGGTCTTGGGGACATGCATGCCCAGCAAGAGACTACAGGTGACCTCTAGGAGATGGCGATTTTTCCTCTCAGTAACCCCATTTTGTTGGGGTGTGTCAACACACGCTAGCTGATGGATAATGCTATGAGTAGTAAAGAAGGCTTGAAGGCCACCAAACATATACCCTCCCCCTTTATTAGAACGCACAATTTTGATGCGGGTCTCAAATTGGGTAAGAATCATTTGGTAAAAATTCTGAAAGGCATCACAAACATCACTCTTGTGCTTCAGAAGAACAGTCCATGTGGCACGTGAAAAATCATCAACAAATGGCATAAAGTAACGATAGCCAAATAAAGAAGTAGTAGGGGAAGGACCCCACACATCAGTATGCACAATATGAAAAGGAGCAACAGTTCTATTACCATGATAAGATATGAAGACCTACAATGTTTGGCAAACATACAGGTTTCACATTGAAAAACATGAGAAGAGGTAATAGATGAAAATAAGTGAGGTAACTGTTTCCTCATTACAACAAAAGATGGATGGCCAAGACGGCGATGCCATAACATAACATAATCCACAGAACTACTATCGTTTCGGCCACACATATAGAAATGAGCTGTGGGCAAAAAGGAATAAAAAAAATAGAGGCCATTCTCCTCACGTCTACTACCAATAATCCTCTTCGTCACCAAATCCTGAAAAAGACAGTGAGAAGGAAAAAATGTGACACAGCAGTTGAGAGATTTAGTTAGATGACTCACAGATAGAAGATTCAGAGTAAGGTTAGGGACATGAAGAACAGAAGAAAGTGAAATAGATGATGTCATAGGGATATTACCCTTACCAGATATGGAGGAAAGGGAGCCGTCAGCTACCCTAACCTTGTCCTTACCAGAGCAAATGGTATAGGAGTCATAATAATGAGACGTACCAGTCATGTGGTCCGTGGCACCTGAGTCAATGACCCAAGATTGGGCGGCAGTGGAAGTTGAGGTGGAGACCTGCAAAGTCGAGGATGATGAGGATCCAGCCATACTAGATGTGCTCAACTGTGACATAACCCTGCGAACCACTGCATCCATAAAGGTGGAGTCATCCTGTGGGGCATCAGCATCATTCGCCGCTGCCGAATGAGTCCGAGTTCCCCCTCTACGGCCACCACGACCACGCATACCAGGAGGACGACCATGGAGAGACCAACACCTAGCCTTGGTGTGTCCAATGCGACCACATTGATCACATTTAAATCTGTCTCGCCCAACTCCACTGGCACCAACTGTCTCCACAATACTAGCTTCCTCACGGTTAGGCCCTGGGCCTCTACCACCTCCACGGGTGTCTCGAACAGAACTAGAATTGAGGGCTGACCTCTCGGATGGTGCTGGTGGTGGTGCCATAGTAAGTCGCCTAGTCTCTTCACTCTGTAAGTAACTACAGATTTCACTAAGAGAGGGAAGGGGAGACTGGCCCAACAGCTGGAGTCTAACTGGCTCATAGTCAGAGTTCAAACCACCAAGCAAAGAGAAGACATGCTCTTTTCAAGAGTCAGATACACCTTGGCTTCATCCTCTGGGTTGGTCAAATGAAGGTCTCTGTAATGATCATACTCTTCCACAAGACTAAGGAACGCAATGTAGTACTCAGAAATAGTGTTGTCACCCAGTTTCAATGAGTGAATTCGTTGATGGAGCTGATAGACCTTGGCAGTGTCACCTACTCTGTCAAAGGTCACAGAGACACTGTCCCAAATAGTTTTGGCAGTTTTTTTCCTTATAAATCTTCTCTCAATCTCGGGCTTCATGGAGAAGATCAACTAGGTCATAACAGGAGAATTTTCAGTCTCCCATTTATCAAAGGCCGGTGAACCAGCCGTGGGGGCCTTGATAGCACCTGTTATATATCCAAGCTTTCCCTTACTCCTGAGGGAAAGTCTCACAGAGTGTGACTAATCCAGGTAATTAGTACCATCAAGCTTCACAAAAGAAATCTGTTGATGAGTACTGTCACAAGCCAACTGAGGGACAACAGTGGGAGGCTGAGAATCAGCAGTACCAAGCACAGATGTATCCAAACCAGCCATGATGGATACCAACAATAAACCATATCACCAAAGGCAAGTGGGGAGTACACACTCAACCCAAACAAGCAAAAAGTCCTCTAAGCAGCCTAGGATAGCACACTGCCGAAGCAGTCCTAGCAGCAAATGTCTAAGAGGACTTAAATCAAACACTTCACGGGTAGTATAATAGCAGCCCAGCAGGTCAGTCCCTAAAAAGGCCTCACAAAGGCTTGCAAGTAGTAATAAATGCTTCAAACAAGTGATAAAACTGCTCAAAGTCTATGCATATCCAATCCTCAACTAAGAGAGCATCAACCTTCAACTCGAAGCAAGAAAAAAAGGAAGAAAATTACTCTCGGTGTTACCTGGGCAGAACAGAGGAACCATGAGATTGAGTTTTATCAAAGAGAAGCATTCATCCAGCCATAAGGAGCACAAAAGACAGGAAAAAGGATCCTTCTATGATCCTAATAAGCTGCTCCACCATCAAATCCATGCCGAAATGAGAAAGACATAAGGGAATGAAGTCTGCAACATCAGAAATCTGGGCAGAAACTGGTTCCCACGAAAAAGAGTTGTGCTCAGATGTAGTCTTCAATCAGCAAGAAGCAGTACATGGCCCTTGAACACCATCCTTCCACGATTCTAATGACTCATTCCAATCCACAAAACCAGGCCAATCGAAGGAGATATAGGAACTGCAGTGGAGGGCTGGCGGTAACTCCAAACAGGAGCTATCTGAACTTTAAATCACCAAATGAGCTGCATCCAAGCTCGAATAGAAGTAGGAATTACTAGAATAGGTTATTCCAACCCTATTTCATAGTTTTCTCATAGATTTGTTTACATAGGAGGCTTCTCCTTGAAATAAATGATTTCAAAGAGAAGCAAAAAATGAGAACAGGAAGCTGGATTCGACTCTCAAACCCTAGGTCTCTGATACCAAGTTAGAATATAGGTTTAGGAAATAAGAAGAGAGAAGGAAGAGCTTGGAGGAAGAAGAAGATAGCAAGAGAGAAGAGAGGAGAGAAGAGAGAAGAGTGTATTGGGCTGTAACGATTGTGAATGGAGAGACTTCTCCATTCACCATATATTCATTTAATCATCACTAATAGGAATTACATCCACCTCCCTAGGGAGGTATAAGGGAAATAAAGAAGAAATAGAAGAATTACATAATAAGGCAACTAGTGATAGACTAGTTCCTAAACTATCCCTATTACTTGACTTCTAACACTCATATGCCTTTTTCTTTTTAAAATATGGGACAAACTGAAGGAAAAGGCTGACCCATGCGGTCGCCCTCACTGAGCTGTCCATGATAAACTGTTCAGATCAAGTCTTACCGAAATCGTATTTCCTCTTCAAGTTAAATCTGGACTTAAAAACAAGCTTGATCTGGGATGGCATGTATCAGTTTGCTTTATTGACAAAGAGAAAAAAATGTAGTTTGTCAACAAACTAGAGTTAGGGAGGATGCCTCATGCCTCCCCTTAAACTTGGGGAAATGATATACTGCATTTTGGTATTGTGGAGATCCCTTAATGGACTTCCATAATTTTGCAGATCTTAATATCCAGTTAGTGTGGTCAGGTTGTCTAGTAAAAAGACTTACCCTGGCTCTCTGGCTATGGAGTTCTAAAGTTAATGGGTTCTAAGTAATGGCAGTTTATTGTCAAAAAAGTTTTATTTTGATTTGATGAGTTCTGAAGACAACTGATCTGATAGAGTTTCTATTTATCCTAATAAATCTTGCCCACTCTATCTCAAATCAAATTGATGCAGGAAATTCGACTGATTTTGGGATTAAATTGTGATTATTCGTTTGAAGTCATTGACTCTTATCTTCCTCTTAGTTCCAGCCTCTGAATATTTGTGCAGAAGTAAGGTGTTCCCTCTGTGGTAATTTCCATGACTCAATCGATACCTGAGAAGATATCAGATAAAGAAACAGAAGAACTGTTCCATTTGGGACAACCAAGTTTCAGTTTCATGAAATTACGAGACACTTACAAAGCCTACTGGGTTCTAGTTTTATTCGAAAAAAATATTTCCAACCAAGAATTAGCTCAGGGAAATACCTCTGCAATTCTTCATACCGACTCCTTAACATATATCTTCTATTAAGTTTTCTCAGGCGATATTCAGAGCTGCAATAACCATAGAAGCATAAAACTAATGAGTCATACTGTGAAACTATGGGAGAAGGTTATTGAAGCCCGTCTGAGAAGAGAGACGCATATCTCAAAGAACCAATTTGGTTTTATGTCATGTGGATCCACGACAGAAGCTATTTTCGTACTGAGGAGACTCATGGAAAGATGTAGAGCTAGCAAAGAAGGATCTCAATTTGGTCTTTATTGACCTTGAAAAGGCCTATGACAGAGTCCCTAGAGACTTAATCCGGCATATTCTTGTGAAGAGAGGGGTGTTGAGTAAATATATTGATTTAATTAAAGATATGTATGAGGGCGTGGTGACTATTGTGAAATATGTGGGAGGCTAGGGCAAGGAATTCCCAATTACGATTGGGTTACACCAGGGCTTTGCACTTATCATGGATGAACTAACCAAGAGCATTCAAGATTAGGTCCCGTGGTGTATGTTATTCGCCGATGATATTGTATTGGTAGACGAAATTAAAGCAGAGATCAATGCTAAAGTAGAGATGTGGAGAGCAACCCTTGAATCAATAGGCTTTAAGATTAGCAGATCTAAGACTGAGTATATGATTTGTAACTTTAGTCACACTGTGATGGATAATGACATGGTGAAAATTGAGGTGAGAGAGAGATACCGCTAAGTGACTATTTTAGATATCTGGGGTCAATCATAAATAAAGAAGGTGATATAGATGATGATGTTTTACAGAGAATTAAAGTGGGATGGATGAAGTGGAGAGGTGCAACCGGAGTACTGTGTGACCAACGTATTCTTTTAAAGCTTAAAGGAAAGTTCTATAGGACTGTTGTTCAACGGACTATGATGTACGGGGCAGAATGTTTGGCAGTTAAGAAGCGTCACATAGAGAAGCTATGTGTTGTAGAGATGAGGATATTAAGATGGATGTGCGGCAAAACTATTAAAGATAAAGTAAGAAATGAACGTATTAGAGCTGATTTGGGAGTTGCCTCTAGGAATGACAAGTTTCGAGAATGTCGTCTGAGGTGGTATGACCATGTTCAACGGGGGCCTGAGAATGCCCTAGTATGGAGGAGTGATCTGATTTTGATTGAAGGTGCTAAAAGAGTTTGGGGCAGGCCTAAATGACCTTGGGAGAGGTTGTGAGGGGTTACATACCTAGTCTGGGTCTTGTACCAAGTATGACCTATGACATTGGATAGAGCCTATTTGATGGCAAAGATCCATGTTGCCAATCCCATATAGCTGAGATTTCCTAACTCCCTGGGCTGTGAGCCTGTGACTCTTTCCTCTTACTTTCATTTCTCTTTTTCGCGCGTCTCATCTTTTATGTCTTCATTTCTTGCTTTTCTCTTACTTTGATTTGCTGGGATCCATGTAGCCGATCCCATTTAGATGGGATTAGGCTTAGTTTGTTGTTGTAAGTTATCTCAGGTCTCTTCTTTCTTTTCTAGATTTGTTTTGGATCTCTCATAAAGAATTCCCAGAAATGTAAACAATTCAGTTGGATTTATTCATTCTACAGTATTGGATTATAAATTCTCACATGCCTAACGCATTTGAAGTCAAACTTTCAAAATAAAGTGCTTTCTTAGTTTTAGAAATTTAGTTACAAAAGGAAGTCGCAATTTCATTTCCTTTTGCGCTATTATGGGTAGTTGCAATATAATTAGTAAATAGGTTTTTGATGTTATTTTTTGTGGTTTCCTGTTCCAAGTGTAGCATGCTGCACTCCTGCACAGGAGATCAGTATTGTTTCTGACATGAGTACATAATCCTATATATGGTTTCCTTTGGAGTTGAATGGGATCAGATTCTTTGGTTTCTTAGATTAGCCATCTGAATGCCTTTTAACATGCCTTCCGGTATTGGGTTTTTGCTTTTGCAATAATTATAAGTATTTATTTTTTTCTGCTTAATATTGGCTTTTGTCTTAATGTATGAGATAAGTATTGATTGAGTTTGCCCATGCTTTGGCTGTATCTATGCATCAAACCAAGTCTAGTAAGATGAATGTATTTGAAGCTGCTGCAGATTTTGTGAACCCATTCGGACTTGTCAACAAGTCTTCATACTTTTTTTTTGGATGAACAAACTGCAAAAAAAAAATTTGAAAATGCTAACATGTCTTTAAACTTCCTGATATGGCACCATATGTTATCTTTTTCTCTTGATTCTTGAGCCATGTGATCTTATATCTGAAGCTATTTTTGCACTCTTTTGAACAGCAAGAAGCGTAGAGTACATTCATTAACTAGAAAGTTATCCCAATATTACATGGTTAACTGTCTATTCTCCTGATAAAGCCGCTTGATATTTTTGGGTAGATTAATAAGCTTTAACTTCTGAACTTCACTGGTTATTCTTCACCCTTTGGAAGGCTGCTTGCTTGTTGAGCCTTGTTACTTTTCATCGTCAGGTCATGGAATCATCTGACCATGTCATACTGCAGAACAAATCCGAGTTCCAAGATTAGCTAGAGTTATATTAGTAGTCTTTAGAATGTGCATTTAACCTGGAAATTAGAGCAAGTCATTTGAAAGTGCTGGTGAAAGTGACTTGTTTTCTTTTCCCAAAACCTAATTCTTTTTTTTTTTTCTTCCCCAAATTAGTTTTAGTTCGTGTCACAACTTTTTCTACATATTTTCATAATAGATGGTCTGCTTGCATGTGAATAGGTCTCTTCCTGCATGGTTGCGCTTGCACGGACATTTAGGTTGTAAAATGGATTACTTTGTGCCTTCTTGTCTAGAATGAAAGATCACGCTGGAATAAGACGGCAAATACTCCCTTTTCTCTCTCATCGTAATTATCAGAAATTCTGTGGAAGAGGTGTGTATACTATGTATGTTGTTTCTCTGTCAGTAAAGTCAAAACTACTCTGCTTCTTAAAATTTTCAATTGGGGTATCATTCTTGTTATATCTCTGTTGGGTGTATGTTGATAACTTCTGAATTCATATCTCGGAAATAATTTAATACTGCATCTTTATTGTTTTGCTGTGCCACTTCCGATTAACATTCTCAACATCTTTTTTCTTATAATGTTTCGGCATACATCATTTCTTTAAATTATTTATTGAGTGGATGATGCTGAAGCTGGAATTTTTTGAGATTGAGTGGTTTACATGTTTTTTCTCATGCTATTTTGAAGCACAAATATATTTATCTCTATTCTATCATTAGATAATTATGAATTTCGGGACTGCAAGAAAATTCATGCCACACATGGTAATTTTTATTGCTATGAAACGTTACATAAGTGGTTTCATTGATCATTTCACATCAAATCTATAGTTTGTTTGATCTTTTGTGCAGAAAATGTCTTGTGCTCATTTACCACATATCACCAGAAGAAGCTCAATTCTTGTAACTGTGGGCATTCAGTTTTCTGGGAATCAAGTGTCATGTTGGTCCATTGGCCGTCATCCCACTTCTACCTCTTTAATGCAGTTGTAGTCTGCAGAAAGTTACACAGAGATGTCTTTGGGGTTAATGTCCAAATTTAAATTGAATCTGAAACTATTTAGGTTCTGAACCTGTGTCTACTTTGAGTTAAAAACCCCAGAAATGAAAATTGTCTGGTAAAATCAGTATAAAAATAGGATGCTACGTGAAAAATTTTATTTTTTCATTTTTTTTCCTTGAAGCATACTGAGCCTAAGGAGAAGAATTTACCCCAAGTTAGTAGCTCTTGCTGGTGTCTCATAGTTCTGCTGCTGTGGCTGGCTTAGTTGGAGATGAACGGTTGCATGCAAGTCCTCTCCAATTCCAAAACCATGTGGAGTAACTGAGTTTTTGTTTGCTCCATTTGCATCCCTTGATCCATAAACCTAATACCCAAAATTTTTTATGGTTAGGTTTAACTAGATTTAACTCTCAAAGTCTACCTTAAAAGAAGCTACAAAAATCAAGTAGTAAGCATATAAGCTGTCCTGCTGATACTTGGAGTAGTCAAAACCAATACCTTCTTATGTAGTTCCATGTTTTCTTGACAAATTTGGTTTACCTTCTTGTACAGTTCCATATTTTCTTGATGGACGAGGTTCCCCTGCAATAAAACTCAATGTGGTTAGCTAATGGTCTTGAAATTGCTATTGAAACCATGAAAATATGATAGAAGAATTAGCAGTTGCTTTTGGAAAGACCTTTTGGTTTAATTCTTGTATTTCATCGGTGAGCATTTTGTCCTGTAGAAGTAAACTCCCTCATTAACTTTCTTGCATGTGCTGTTCTTGTGGGATATTTCAAATATAAGCATGTATGAGGATTACGAGTTCATACCTTTTTCATACGAATGCCACGCAGACTAGTCTCCAATTGATTTTCCAGATTCTGAAGCTCCTTTACAGTCAAACCAGACAACTCTTCTCCCATCAGTTGCCTGTGATTGTCACAATAGAACATCATAGACAACTTCTACCTTCAACTACCTCTTTTCTCTGTTTTATAGATTAAAGTGTTATTTATAGTAGGGGTGAAACAAGATTGAACATACATGAATGACAGTTCCCACTACAAAATCAGTAATACTATTTACCGTGATGCACAAATAATTGCATTCATTAATCATTACTGTCTTAAAAGTATGGAGGTCTAATCTACCTCCACTTTCTTTATTTATCTTTTGAATGTTCAGGCTTTTGTAATTTCGGTGTATTTGCTCCTCAACTCTCCTCACGCTTTTTTTTCCTACTGCAAGAAGGTCCAAGCCCTAGAAGGCACATGGGGCCTTGTAAGTTAGGTTGATCAACAGAGCAAAATTAGATATGAAAAAAATCCTCAAAAAAGGATCTAATTACCATTTTATTATAGAAGCTGTCTCCCCCGAACTCAACAAAGATGGATGACCCTATTTCGTGGAGCTTGGAAATCTGGTCAGTTACTTTAGCACTAATACTGCAAGAACCACCGAAGTTCTGAGGTACAAAGATGACTTTCTGAAACATTAGAAATTGTGCCAAATCTCAAGTATGATGGCACAATGGAGGGGGAAATGATTGATTCTCCGTGTCATTTTTTGCATAAAAATCGTGTTCACTATTTGAGAGCGTCTTGATTATCAAATAACCAGCAATGAATATTTCTTTGTGAGCTGACCAAAGGAAGATAGGCACCTTAGATGGGTTGTGAGGCCCCTATTGTGTGTGGCAAGAAATACTATGCTTTCAGACTATTCTTCCGAATTACAACATGGATGCTTTTTCTATCTGGGTCTGCGACTCACAGAAACAGCCTCTCTGCTAAGTGGGGGGTAAGGTTGCGTATATTATGACCCTCCCCAGACACTGCAGTGGCGGGAGCCTCGTGTACTGGTACGCCCTTTTTTTCTGTTACCACAGATATTTAACTCCTCTCTGGCCCGACCAAGCCTGGAACCTTTGATCTCTAGGTTGCAGACATTTGCAGCACATGATTGACGCAACCCAAGGTGTTTGTGATAAGTGCAGAAAAGATTGGCTACCCACAGTCGTGCGCCCAACATTGCTATGCCCACACGGTTGTGCAGGGCATAGCACCCATGCCCACGGGAGGGGGGAGGGACCATCGTATGTGGGCATACCCGCGGAAGTGCGCACTGCAGGCGCGCCCGCAGCCATGCACACAGCAACGTGGGCGCACCCACGTCGCCATACAATCGGCCATGCACAACCCTCATAGCACCCATGGTCACAGCATGGCTGCACTGCCACACACAAGGCCTGCCCAGCATGGCTGCAGTGCCGCGCACAAGGCTGCCCAGCGTGGCTGCAGTGCTGCGCACAAGGCTACCCAGCGTGGCTGCAGTGCCGCGCACAAGGCTGCCCAGCATGGCTGCAGTGCCGCGCACAATGCTGCCCAGCATGGCTGCACTGCCGTGCACAAGGCTGCCCAGCGTGGCTGCAGTGCCGCGCACAAGGCAGCCACGCACAAGGCTGCCCAAAGTGGCTGCAGTGCCGCACACAAGGCTGTCCAGCGTGGCTGAAGTGCTGCGCACAAGGCAGCCCAGTGTGGCTGCACTGCCATGCACAAGGCCGCCCAGCGTGGCTGCAGTGCCAAGCACAAGGCAGCCCAACGTGGCTTCAGTGCCGTGCACAAGGCTGCCTTTTGCAGTGTCCGTTTACCTATTAAGTGCATTATGTGTGAATCTGATGTACACAAAATTTTCTACAACTATTCCTTGATTGTTGATTGCAAGAAAACTCTGGTTTTTACTGAATGGGGTGATTTTACATTGTTTGGGCCATGCAAGCACAATCAAAGAAGTCTTAAACGAGGCCTTGCTGAACTTTAGGTGATATCCATAAGAGAAAATTAAGAGAATATTTGAATGAAGTTAACAGCTGTTAAGAATATTTAAAAGACATTGGTTCTTGATTGTGGTTTGGGTTTCTACTTCAAGCGAGTGCTATGGAGCTGATGACCCTTTTGGGAACAAATTTTTTTGTGGAAAGTTGGTGGCACAAGGCTGCTGTGTTGGGCCTAGCAGAATGGGAAGCTTATAATTGCTAAATGGCCCCTCAACTTGCACCAACAATTGTTATACAGGTAGGTTCCATCTCCCATCCTTGTTTGTCCGTGTATCAAATTTCAAGCCAAAGCGAGCTTGCCATATGACTTCACAAACCATTGAAAAATGTGTGAAAATGCAGGAGAGAGGCATGACACTATAATGGCCGAACAAGGGGAAATTCACATACGAAGTGAGCCATATAGTTGAGTTTAACCACCAAATTTGATCCATGGCCGACTTGGGAAAGTCCTATCTACCAACGGCTCAAATTTGCCACTTAACCCTCTGTGTTGTAAAACCAGGCACCCTTTGTGTTAGGGCTAGCATTACGTGGCTACAGTTCTGCTTATTTTTATTGCATGCTATAGGATGGTTTATTGCATGCTATAGGATGGAGACCTTTGCCTGAAGGATTTGTAGAAGTTTTTCTGTTCCTGCGCATTACAAAGTTTTCATGACAATATTACCTAGGGAGGAAGAAATGGTGTTGCGGCAGGTTAAACAGATTTGAAGGACTCTTGCTCCCCTGGCCCCCAAAGGTTGCCATTGTATGGGTCATGGCTTTGGGTAAAGCATTCATGCTGGACAACCTTCAATCAAGGGGTTGGCACTTTGCAAGTAGGTGCTGTTTCTGTAGTAAGAATGAAGAGACTTGGTGTGAGAGTATTGTTTGGGAATTGTTTGGACTATATTGGTCACGAACATGGGATGTCAAACAGATGTTTTTCGCATTGGCTGAAAAGACCTTTTGGTATAAAAAACATATGATGCCGTGAAATCTGTACCCATATTCTATGATACAAGGCTTATGAAGGGAAAGGAACAGGAGGATTCTTTGAATACCAGTCAAGATCTGTCGCCAGAATTTTGCTGATATTGGCTCTTATCTGTTCGATTGGGCTCTTGCTACGAAAGATTTTATTATAGTTCTAAGGAATATTTTTCTTCCCGCTGGTGTCCCGTATTAGATGATTAAATTTTGTAAAGGGGTATATGTTTTGATATATTAAGTTTTGTCTAGACATATTTGGGGGTTTCTTTTTGTAGAGGTTCAGGTATACCTGTAAATCTTCACAGTTTTCCATATGAATGAATGAAATTTTGTTTTGGTACTTTTAAAAAAAAAAAACCTTCCCGACACCAATTATCCCTTTAGTTCCTGTTTTCCAAAACATTAACTCCTTGCAGATCTTTTTTCTTTTTCCGTCATCCTGTCCCTCTTCTTGTCTTCAAACCCTAAATTTCTGTTTGTGATTTCTGCCAAAACCTAATTCTGATCAGCTGTTCTATTTATTATGCATTAGTTAAAAAAAAAAAAGGGCATATCCAGTGCACAAGGCTTCCACCACTGCGGGGTCTGAGGAGGGTCATAATGTACCCAGCCTTATCCCTGCTTTCGCAAAGAGGCTGTTTCCAGACTCGAACCCGTGACCACTTGTTCTTTTTTATTATGCATAAGTATTCCCCCCATAATCATATATCATGCATCCAAACTACATTATCTACTTGGCTTGTGTCTTAGGGTGTCTGCATCAAGGTCCCTCTTATGTGCCTTTTGTCCTTCATTTATGAACGTCTCTTCTGGTGTATTTAAAATCGAATGCATACAAGGACATTGCTATCTCTGTTAGCCTGAGACTACTTGTTGCTTACAACATCAGTTGTTCTTCCTCATCATCAGGTTATCTCGTCTGCTGTCACCCCTTACTTTCCTTATGACCTTTTGGTAGACTGCCAAGCATTTCAAGAGAAAACTCTTCATCCCCCAGGCCTACAGCAATTGCCACCCACCACAGGTTCTGCCAACCCTAATGGATTTGGATCTACTTCCTGTCCTATAGTCACATAAAGATAAAATTGGGTCATTGGAACCTCCATGAAAAGTCAACTTGGCACACTGGGAGGGAAATCAACACTGTCAGTAACTGGTCATTTTATGATAATTTGCCCATCAAAATCTGACCTTTGGCTTTTATCAATCCACTACAAGTTTAAATCTTTTGTAAGACCTATCCGAGGAGAAACTGTTGAGCATTCACTTTCACCACCTGCCTTGTATAAGTCAGAGCCACATCCCCATTTCTCCCAACTGAATTTTGCATTTTAATGTGAAGGCCTCGGTGGATGACATTTTATGCCATCATTGAAAGCGTAAAGGCAACAGATCACCTCCAAGTCTCTTAAAAGTCTCCTCACCCCTGGTTTTCAAGCAATTAGTAACCATTATGAAACAATTTCCCCTGGATCAATTTGACCAGATTGGTACACCACACATTGCTATGGGACCAATGTCCTGTTTGCTGTTCCATCTCATACCTTTTTTTTTTGGGTGAATAAGTATATATTACCAAACCCCAGGAGGGGGCAGGAAGGAGAAAGGGGGGGGGGAATGTACAAGGAGAGGGGAGAGAGAGAAGGGGGGAACCAAAAAGGGAGGAAAGGACCAAAATCAAGTCCTCCTTAAAATGGAAGGGGACTGTAAAAGACTGCTATCGAGACCCCAGGTAACAACAATGTGCCTGTTCCTTGGGGAATCCATGAAAGAACGATGAGGGAAAGTACTGATCTTGGTGGAAACTTTGAAGGATATGTCTTTCCAAATCAAGTCAAAGGATCTAGATTTGGAAGTCCATCTCCTAAGATTCCTCTCCATCCAGATGTGATGCACAACAGAGCCAAAAACAAGCTTGCCAATAGTGTCATAGATGGTGCTCCCTTTGAAAGCCCTGGTCAACCAAATACATTCTCTGTCAAATGGAAGATGTCTCCTGTTGCGGTGCCAGATGGTTGAGAGGCCTTTTTTCCAAATGGTTGAAGAAAAAGGGCATGCAAAGAAGAGATGGGCAGTGTCCTCAAAACCGTTCCAGCAAAAGGTGCAAAGGGGATGGACAGGGATGTTGCGATGTAGGAGAAAGGCTTGGGGTGGAAGGCAAAGGTTAAGCGATCTCCAGGCTGTGAGGCTATGGCGAGGGATGTAGCCTTTGAACCAGACTAGGTTGTGCCAGGGAATGGGGGTGATGGGGTTACAGACAAAATTCCAAGCTGACCTAGTGGTAAAGCGGCCAGAGGGGGAGGGGAGCCAGATTGCCTTATCCGCAAGAGCAGCGGGGGAGAGGTGGAGGGGGGGAAGGGTAGGCCAAATCTGGGATAGGACCATGGGGAGGGGAGAAGGAGGGGACCAGGAACTAAGAGAGATGATGTAGGACAGGGGGCAGATTTGGGGATGCTCGAGGAATAGATTGCTCTAGCTCTAAAGACATTGTATAGGATGCCTAAGGGGTGCTAGGGGTCAAGCCAAAGAGAGGTAGAGGAGCCGTTGACAATGGCAGTGCAGGTGGCTGTAAGCGCAAGAGGCCGAAGAAGGAGGATCTTACGCCAAACCCAAGACAAATCAGGGCGGATAGGGGCAGTCCAAATGGAATCATTCTTGAGGAGATGAGAGTAGACCCAGTTGACCCAGATGGAATCGTGCTTGGAAGAGATTTTCCAGATAAGCTTAAGAATTCCAGCAGTGTTATAGTCCTGAATGCGGCGAATGCCTAAGCCTCCTTCTGTCTTAGGGAGACAGACGGATTTCCAGCTAATTGGATGCAGGAATTTGGAGGTTTCTTTCCCTTTCCAAAGGAAAGCACAGAAGAGGTTCTCCATGGCTTTGATGGTGGCTTTAGGAATGCCGAAGATGCCATACCAGTAAATGTAAGAAGATTGGAGAACCGATCTAATGCATTCAAGCCTACCCGCTTAGGATAAGAGTCTGCCCTTCCAAAGTTGGAGGCGCTTGCGGATATTATCAAGCATGGGGGTACAATGATGGCTGGAAAGCCTGGTAGGGATGAGAGGCAGGCCAAGGTATTTGACAGGGAGGGAGCCAAGAGAGAAGCCAGTGAGACGCTGGAGGGTGTCTTTATCTGACTCAGAGACCCCTGCAAGGAAGATTTTGGATTTAGGGTGGTTGATGCGGAGACCGGAGAGGTCTTCAAAGAGGCGGAGGGAGGACATGATGGCAGAAATAGAGGAGGGGGAGGCCTTTGAGAAGATCATCAAATCATCAACAAAGGCTAGGTGGTTGAGGTTGATGTGCTTGCATTTGGGGATGCGGGAAATGAGGTGGAGATCAGTTTTGGATTGAAGGCTCCTAGAGAGGACTTCTAAGGCAAGGGCGAAGAGAAAGGGGGAGAGAGGGCAGCTTTGGCGGATACCAACTTTGGAGTTGAAGTACTTGGCAGGGGAGCCGTTAACAAGAACGGAGTAGGAGGGGGAGGAGATGCAGGCATAAATCCAACAGACAAAAGCATTAGGGAAACCCATTTGGGTGAGCACGTAGCAGATGAAGTCTCACAGGAGGGAATCGAACGCTATGTGCAAGTCGATCTTCATGAGAGCAGTAGGGGAATGGGATTTACGGTCAAAGCCACACACAATCTCCGAGCATAGGATAATATTATCTGCAATGCTACGACTAGAGATGAAGGAGGATTGGTTGGGGCTGACCAGATCAGGGATGACTCGCTGGATCCTATTGGCAAGAATGTTGCAATGAACTTGTAGAGAAGATTTCAGAGCAAGATGGGTCTGAAATCAGACAAGGAGGAGGCTCCATCCATTTTGGGAATGAGACAGAGGAAGATCTGGTTGATCTGGGCAAGTTGTTTGGGTTTGAAGAAGAAGCTACGGATAGCTTTGAAGAGCTCTCCTTTGATCGAATCCTAGCAACCGAGGAAGAAACCCATACTAAAACCATCGGGACCAGGAGCTTTGATGGATTTACGGGAGAGGATGGCTTTAGAGATCTCATCATCCGAGGGGATAGACAGAAGGAAGTCAGTTAGAGGAGGGGGGACAAATTTGTTGATGAGATTCGAGGGGAGGGTGGGGAGGGGGGGTTGAAAAGGGAAGAAAAGAAGGAGGCAGCTTCGGCCTTAAACCCAGAGACGGAGGAGATTGGAGTCCCTTCCGTAGTAATGAGTTGGGTGATGGAGTTAGAGTTAAGCCTGGCGCGCAAGGAACGATGGAAGAAGGCGGTGTTAGAGTCTCCCAACTCTAGCCATTTGATTCTGGATTTTTGGCGCAGAAAGCTTCCTTCAAGGAGGGAGAGAGAGGAGAGCTCCTAGAGAGCTTTTTCTCCTCCAAAGCAAGATCCTGGAGGGAAGATTGGACACGGGCTAAATCAGAATGGCAGGAGGAAAGACGGGAAGGAATGTTGCCAAAAGTGGAGAGATTCCAACGCTTGAGAGCCGCTTTGGTACGACAGAGCTTAGAGGCAAAGGCAAGAAGGGGGAGGGAGGGATAATGGACAGGAGGGCACCAAGCTTGGAAGAAGGTGGGAAGGAAGTTAACACGGGGGGTCCACATGTCGAAGAATTTAAGAGGCTTAGGGCCAAAAGACGATTAGGGCTGGATAAGGAGATGGCAAGGACTGTGATCTGATAAGCCCTGGGGATGGAAATTAGCATGGGAATGGGGAAAGGTGGAGAGCCAAGTATCGTTGATGAGGAGGCGATCAAGCTTACTAGCAACACGATCAAGGCCAACCCGTCTATTATGTCAAGTAAGAGGAGACCCTGACCACCGAAGGTCGTCGAGACCGAGATCTTCAATACAATCATTGAAGGAGTTGACAGAGGGAAGGTCAATGGGACGACCTCCAAATTTTTCAGATTGGAATCTGACAACATTGAAATCACCGCCCACACCCCAATGAAGGGAATTTGTCCTAAGTTTGAGGAGAGAGAGATCACTCTAAAGGGCTAAGCGGTCGGTTTCCAAATTTTGGGTATAGACCACAGTGAGGAAGATGGAAGAGGGGGAGTTCGGGAAAGAGAGATGAAGATGAAGGAGTTGGGAAGTGGAATGAGAAATGGAAATGTGAATTTTGGAGGGATTCCGAGTATCCAAATACGACCATTTTTTGAATGGTTATAGTTGGAGAGCAAGGACCAAGGAGGAGGAATGGATGCTTCAATACGGGAGGCGTTCTCTTGGAGGACGCGGGTCTCAAGTAGAGCGCAAAAGGAGTGAGAGGAGTTGATGAACGATCTAATTTCATGGTGCTTTGCTAGGGAATTGAGGCCCCTAACATTCCAAATGAAACCAGCGGACATGACTAAACGGTAGAGGGCAGGGAAGTCCTAGGAGGGACACTCCGGTAGCATCGACGGGAGAAGACAATAGCTGGATTGCGAACAAAGGGGCTCCAGGGAGGGGAGGGTCTTGCAAGACCAAGAGGCGGGGGGGCTCACAACGGCTAAAGGCAAAGGCTTCGAGATGTCGATGGGAGCAAGAGGGGGGTCCACAGGAGGGGTTAGGATGAGAGAATCTAAAGTGGATAGGGTTAGGAGAGGCCGGGAGGGGGGGTTATGGGAGATGGGCTTGGAGGAGGTGGGCTGGGGGGGTAATGATAGGAAGGTTGTATGAGAAGTATGATTTGATGGGGGGGAGGAAGGTTCGGTTGAGAGGGGGAGGTGGAAAGCAAGTTGGAGCGGGTGGGCTTAAGGGGTATGGGGTTAGAGAAGGTTTATGGGCTCGGGAACAGATGGGCCTAGGAGATGGGGAGGGTAGGCGATTTGTTTGCTTGAGAGGGGGTGGGCCTGAAGGGGATTAAAGGGGATGAGGGTTTAAGTTGTGGAAAGGTGGAGGAGCTGGAAGATAAGTTGAGAGGACCCGTAGATGGTAAAAAGGAAGTGGGACCGGGAGAGATGGAAGGAGATGGGTTAGAGAGCAGGGGGTAATTGGGAATAGGGGAAAAGTGAAAAAGGAGGGGTACTGCAAAAGGGGGAAAGGGGTTAAGGGGGGGGATGGGGAAGGTGAACCAGACGTAAGCACCGGAGGCAGTCTTTCTTCTCCAAAGAGGGCAACTTTGACCAAAGCTTCCGAGGCAGTAACAACGTCAGCGACAGAGGAAGCAAGAAGGGTGGCGATGGAGACTTGTCTTGACGAAAATCTTCCGCGATTAGTATTGGAGTCCTCACGTTCTAGGAAACCCCGCAGTACAGGCTTATGTGACACCAAAGGGGAAATCGGGTCAGCAGGGGAGCTAAGGAGAGTTGTTGGAGAGCTCGCTTCAGCCAGATCAGAAAGGTTGCAGGACTTCGGAGAGGACAGGGGAGCAGAATGCAGAGCTTCCTTTCCACTAGTTGCAGCGTTAAGCGTCACAGAGGTTAGAGGCACATCAGCCTTCGCAGAGCAAGCAAACGTCTGTGCTTCCTTACCAGTACGAGGGACAGAAAGTTGCAGGGCTTCAGTGCGTCGGTGATTGGTACGGCGGCGAGAGGTTTTGCAGCGGCGAGAGGAAGATCGTCCCCGAGAAGAGAAGTCGGGAAGGGATTGCGGCGGAGGTGCAAGGTCTTCAGAAGTGGACGTATCGACGGTTGGAGCTGCAGGGACATCTTCAGGCGAAACAGAGACTGTAGGGGCTTTCCCAAAGCAGGTCTTGGAATGATGACCGAAAATTTTACAATGGATGTAGTGTGGAGGCAAGCAGGCGTATTTCACAGGCGGTTCCATACTGAAGCCATCATCCTCAACAATGGTAATGGAGGAGGGAGGGGTGCAATCGGCAGAGATGTCGACGCAGATACGGGTACGGGCGTAGGAGAGTCTGATCATCTTGGAGGTGCGGTCGTCTGAATAGAGCGGGACACCAATGACTGAGCCAAGACGGCTAAGCCGCTAAGGCACTCTTGGCTCCAGTAGTGCAGAGGAAGACCAGGGAGAGTGATCCACAAGGGAGTAGTGCTGAGGTCGACCTTGTGGAGCTGCATGAAGATAGTCCATTGGTGAAGGAAGATCTGTTTGGAACCAACCATCCAAGGTGTGCCAGTAAGGGCTTGATCTTTGACATCATAGGAGTAAAATTTGAAGATGAAGACTCCATTATCAAGGAGAAAGAGGTCCAAAGCTTCAAGTGCTTTCCATTGCTTGGAGAGGGAGGCTTTGACAGCGTTGAAAGAGGGTCTGGCCCCAAGGAAATGGCCCACGGGACAATTTTTCCATTTGGAGGTTTCGGGAGCTAGCAGGTTGTTGGGGCAGTGAGCGAAAAGAGCGCCATTATCGAAGGATGGTTTGACAAATGAAGGGAAGTATCAGAGGAGGAGGTTGATTCTCGGTGGAAGAGGTGGTTGGCCCAGTTATTTGCAGGAGCAGGTGTGGCGGATGGGGAGGGGGCGGTGGTGATGGTGGGTGAAGAGGAGGAGGGGGCAGAGATGGTTGATGCAAGGGAGGGTTGAGTGGTGGTGGTGGTGGGGATGGTGGAGGGAGGAGGGGTGGCCGGAGGGAGTGGCGCTAACATCTGCCGGAGTTCAGCTCACCACAAACAAAACTCTTCTGATGCAAACTCCATCTGAAATTGGTAGTCCATTGGCTGAAAGAATTGAGCTTGGAACACAATGCTTTGCTACACTGCAAACTCCATCTGAAAATTTTTTCATCTCATGTGGCAATTGCCCATCTCATACCTTTAATTGTCAGCTTGCTGGGGATGGAGGTTCTCTGTTAGAACCAAACCACTCCTTCCGTTCCAGAAGGATAGCTTACATTGATATGACACAATCTCCTCAGCGAGAACTAATAGCAATTATTGTCACTAATTTTCTGACTGAATTTCTGTTGAAGTTTCCTCCCTCTTTACTTGCTCACCAGGACCAAGATAAAGATAACAATAGATGTAGATGTCACTTGCTCTCCATCACTATACCTTGTTCCTACGAGTTTTGGTTCATTCATTGATTTATTGTCAAATCAATGGTGGGAGTGTGTAACATGGTTATAACTTGAATGAGCACCTAATTTCATCCTGCATGATCGGAACTGATCCATTACCAATGTGGTAGGACTTGTATGGAGCTACTACTATTTCTGAAGGTCTCTTTTGCATGATTAGGATCCAGAGAACTCAAGTTCAAAGGCGTGGGATTGTACCTGTGGTTTTCTTGCAAGTTTTGCAATTGTTGCCTCAAGCTAGCAGCCTCCCTTTGCCAAAACTAGCAAGCACAAAAACATAGTTGTAGTTAATGCAATATTGGCTGTAATAGTTCTGGTCTCACATTGTTTACATTGAAAGCCAAAGCACTAGTTATTTCCATATACATCTTTATTCAGAAATTATGAGAGCTTTAAATAAAAGCTCCTATAAAAAGCAATCTTTTAATTGGTAATAATGATCATAAGTGGAGAATCATATGTTTTACAAACTCAAAAACAATTGTAAGTGACATTTCAAGGCAATAGAGTATAAGTCAGGCATGGAAACTTTATTTTTTGTTGTTTTTGTGTATTTTCCCCCTGTTTTGGATTGTGCAACTTCTTTTACATTCATCATTTAGAGTATTTATTTTTGCATCCTTGCATTTATAGAGTGGACTTACTACTGATGGTTGGGTTCTAGGGATTAGGTATATTGCAAAGTATTGCCACAGTGTTGATTTGTCCATTAGTCTAGTATGAAGTGCTCAGTATGAAAGGTGAGGAGTCTTAGCAACCTAGACCCAAAAAGGACAGGATAATAAACTTGTGCAAGAGAATTATTTGCTCTGAACAACAAACCTATGGCTTGTACTATGCTGATAGCTTTAGGGTGTGGAGCAAACAATGATGAAATCTGATTTCATCTTAAAAATAGATTTACCTGCCCTGGCTACTTTGCATACATCAGACTCTTATCAATCCTATCAATGTGACTATATGAAATAAAATAAATTCATTTGATTGTGCTTTCATTATCTGAAGACATGAACTTGTCATGATGTAAGCTAATGTTGTGAAGAAAAGATTGCATTTTCCCTCAATTATCTGTCACTTGATTTTTCACAAAGTTAATGGCTTTTAAACATACAAGATCGTGTTTATGTGCCATACGCTATTGTATATTGATGCGTATTGCTTTAATGAGCCTTTATTTTTTTAGTTTTCAAATTATAAAGAAGTTTGACAGTTGCATTGGTGGACTCTGTAAGAACTTAAAACCATGACAGGAGATATATTTAACCTACAATCTGAAAGTTTGCTGGCAAGATAAGTGAACAGTGGCCTTTATGGTTTAGGCATCTAGTGCAAAAGCTTTCCTGCCGACATGGGAAGGTCCATTGCGCTATTTTTTGTTGGTAGACTCTGTATTGGACTCTTGTGGGAGACCTAGTAAGGTGAATGTTTTGCCTATATCTTTTCTGGATATATCATGTACGTCGTGGTGTCTCTCTGGTGCAAATGTAACATGCAGAAAAATAGCTATTGGCATGGTTCTTAGGCTAGCCATAAGGACTGTGCATTTGACTTATAGGTGACCCTCTAAGGGGAACGGTTAGAATGTTAGATCTCTTCTAGATATCCCTGTGTGGTGTCTTTGTGGTCCAAATGGGACATGGTGAAAAATGCCAATTGAAATGGTTCTTGCTTCTTTTTATCACTGCAGCTTCATTACTGTGAATCTGGGAACTGTTGAATACTCGCTCTATCACTTTGACAATTAACTCAATTGACTCGAGTGATCTGCATAGGTGTCTGTTTTTTCTAAAGAACAAAAGTAAGAGAACCTCAATTTGGTCATAAACTAACTTAGAATGTACTGATGTGCCTATTTAAAGGGCTGTGGTTTGAAAAGAAATATGAAGATGTTGAAGCAAGGAACTCTTACCTGAAGGCCTAAAGAAGCAACACTGGGCCAGACACAAACCTAATTGAGAGCATGTGGTTGAGTTGAGCTGTGACAGGAGATGGTGGCTCTTGAAATGAGATTCAAGATCTGAATTTGAAGGCTCAGAAACTAATTAATGATCCGAAGAGAACTAGCAACTGGCAGTCCACTGATGGGGAAAACCTGCAGAATAGAATGTGAGATAAAAGAGAAGCACATGAAGCAGTCAGGTGATGGCGGCTCTTGAAATGAATGTTGGGGGTATATATCACAACTCGCAAGCCAGATGTTTGTTTGCAAGGTGGCATATCTGGTTGTTTTTTGGTTTTTATAGTTGTGTTGAACTGAGTTGATGTTGCCCGAGTTCCTTTCTGTAGAACTGCAATGCCAGTCGACAGATTAGTGCCCTCTACCAGCCTTTGAAAAATAAATTTGGACCCTACATGTTTGGGATGCTACTGTGCGGATTCTTGGTAATTAGTAAACTTTTGATGAATCTCTTTGATATGTAAAAAGGCTTCAACTGTTAATTCTGTTTATGAGTTCAGAATCATGAATTGTTTTAAGGATTGAGACTTCATTGGAGGTGGCTGGATTTGCACTGCCTTGTTTGGTTAGAGAGAAGGAAAGTAGATGTCGAAATCTGTTGGCCGAAATTTTAGGATATTTGGCAGGTTGCCTGGTCAGGATAGTTTCAGAGATTGAAACTTATCTAGAATGGCATTTCATTTCCAGAACTTGGCTCACACCGCAGGCAAGTATGTTTCCGTCTCTGTGGGCGGAAGTGCCTTGGCTGATTGCATGGTCAATATTTTTCTTGTAGAAGATAAAACGAAAGGAGGAGGCAAATGTATGAAATTTCGATGCTCTTTTAGGCTTCCCATTTGGTCCAGTCCTCTTTCTTCATCCTTGTCTTTTTTTTCTTCTTGCTTTATTTTCTTATATCTATTGACCAGCAATTTGTAGCTGAGAAGGCATTGCTCCATTGTTTACTCAAACTCTCCTGCTAGTTCCTTATTTATTGCTGTAGGGAATGCAAATAGCATGAATTGGATATATCAGTGCGTTGTCTTGAGACCTTGTTGCCGAAATAAATCAAAGAGATTTATACAAAAAGAATGTCTGCAATGATAAAAGCCCACAGTGATAAAGAGAACTGTCTAGGACCAAACCTTTATGCCAAAAAGCATGAGAAAGATGAGTGGAAGGCTCACTCAATAAACTTCTGGTCATTGAATTTAATGGGCAAATTTGTAAATTTACTTGAAGGATTCACGTATAGGTAGATAATGCTGAAAGGTACTCAATGATTTGTTATAGCTGAGAGGATAATGTCACCAGCACCCTAGCACTGTAAATTAGGCTAAGCCTGTTTCTGGGAGCCTACAGATTTATTTTCAGTTGTGTTGAAGTGCAGGAAAAATTTCCTGAATTAAATTTTATCTGCTCGAGTGTAATACTTAAACTCCTATAGAAAAGCTAGTGTAACATCAGTGGGTGGGTGATAATCATAATTGTCTAGGCGTCGTGTAGGTGACACCTAAGCTAGTGCCTTGGACACCTTGTTGGTGTCACCTTGTGTCCTGGCCTCCTCCTTCGCCTTAGGTCACCTAGTTGCTTTGACAATTACGGTGATAATTGCTGATGACCTAAATTCATTGCTTCAAATCTGAAGAATTTCGAATTCCATGAACTGAAACATGCAAACTGCACAATTCCCCCCTTCCGAATGTGGTTTAAATTTTGAACCTTGGAGAGGTAAATCCACAGAACAGAAAAGTATCCTTTCTGGTATCTTTGTTAATAATGCGGAGCTATTTGGTTGAGAGGACAGAGTAAATCCCCAAAACAATCTGGTTTGGTGGATCATAGGTTCTCCTTTTTTTCAGAGTTCCAATGCTGTTTAAGGTGCAAAAGATCAGATCTGTGATTTTCTTTGCTTTACAGAATTGATGATTGGAATGATGAGTATCCTGTACTAAAAGAGCTTAAATGCATTCGTGAGATAAATCTACAGGATTGACACATATATTTCTAATATACTTTCACCTTTTGTTCCTTTTGTTCAAGATATTTTGAGTAAATTTGTGTATTGCAACTCTTTCGAGGCACAAATGTTGCCATTTATCTTGGTTTCAGGACCCAAATTGCCAATTTACTCCGTGGTAATAAAATGCTTCTAACTTGAAATAAAACTAAGCTAAACTCTGTAAACGGGACTTTTTTCTCATGCTAGCCTGTGGCTGATCTTTGTTCTGTGGATTATAAGTTAAAGCCTGAACACGGCTGTGCTTCACTCTTCATGGTTTGGCTGTTTGGGAAAGCATTCCAAATTTGAGATCAAGGTGTTATTGTCATTTCATACAAATAGATATAAGGGTGGTGTTCAGGTTTTGTAGTGGTGAATTCAGAAGATGTCTAGGAATCGTGCATGTCTTTTTTTGGTTGGGGATCTATTAGACTATTAGTGAGGGAAGGGATGGAAAGAACAATTGTTGTGAAAAGAACTTCTTCTACAGCTTGCTTTTGTACCCCTCGCTCAAGTTATAACTAAAGAGTCTCAGCAGAATTTCATTAAATATTATTTTGTACATCACGTTGCCATTCTTTAGCTATTGCTTTGCATTATCACTTGGCCTCTATGATAATTCACTTTAGCTATTGCTTTGCATTGTCACTTAACCTCTATGATAATAGGCCACAAGCTTCAATTCTGCCATTTTGTCTACTAACAGAAGGTTAGATCTTTTTTTTGGGTGTATAAGAGTGTTCAATACCAATGGGAGAAAGAGATACATGGGGCCCCCTAAGAAGGGGAAAAGGATAAAACATTATAGGAGAACAATACAAAGCGAAGCAAAACCCAACCACCAATGAGCGGAGATAGGGGTCTGCAGGAAGGAAATGGACAAAGCCCAGGACACAACAATAAGCTTGTTCGTTGGGGGTTCAACACAACGAGAGGAGACCGAAGACTTGCATCTGAGACATCGAAAGCGATGTACTTCCAAATCTTCTGAGTTTACAGCCACCGCCTTTGCAATCCCCCTAAAACTCCATCAACCAACTTCGACAACCTCCACCTCCTATCTCCATAACGGCCTTAAAAACTTGGAAAAACAAGACCAAAATGGGGAGGAAGAAGATACAGTAGCAAAACCAGTAAGGAAGATTTAAGATTTCTTCTCCTTACATAGCAGGGCTTTTTCTCCATGACAATTAAGCTTCAACTTCTTGCTTGCTTTTTCCCAATCTGCTGGTTCAAATTCATATTCAACCCTTAAACGACCTCTATTCTCATATTTTGCGAAGTAATTGGCCCAACAATCTTCCCCACCTCCTGGCTTAGTTGGGCCAAGTCTCGTCTCAACCTCCAGAGTTCCTTGAATGGATTCTTCTGCAAGAAGCCTTTTCTTCTCAAAATTCCTGGATTCTTTCTGTAATGGGTAGTTCAAACCACTCATAGTGACTCTTAAGATGGGCCAGATCTGATCAGATTGATGGGTCGGTTGCATGAGTTGAATTTCTTTGATGCAGATCAATCAGATCTGATGGATATGTGGGTAATAGTCCCACTAATGGAATGGGTGAGATCTCGATTTGACGGCTAGCTATGGGATAGATCTTAAAAGGACTAAAGATTTGAAATCCATGGAGTAAAGTTGAGTGGAGAGAGAGAGAGAGTGGTCAATTGGTGGACAGAAGATAGGGAAGAAATAAAACCTTTGCTAGAAGAAAAGGATCTAAACTTTAAACAAAAAATTAATGGATAGAAGGGAGAGAAGAGGAGGAGGAGGCTATCGATTTAACAGCTTAAAGAGAGGAATAGAAGGAGAAAAAGGAGCTGAGCTGTAATCTGAAAATATCAGGCAATCATAACCAAGATTCAAGCAAGCATGATCAGTCTTGGAATTGGTTGAGGCTGATTCCGATTCGATTGGATTCATCTAGAATTGGCCCGAATCAGCTGATTACCGCCCATTGGTACGATTATTGGATCCACTTCTGGATCAGTTAATTATAAAATAATAATTTAAAAAAAATGAAAACAATTCTAATGGAGATGGGGTTCAACGAAGAACCGCTCTATAGTAGGATCGATGATAGGTTGCAGCAGAACATCAAATTAGAAACAAAATCAGAATTAGTAACTTAGTAAATAAGAACCAAACCAGCCAGCAGAAGGTCACCAAACTTGGGTCGAGTGGAGGTGATGTTGAACAGGTTCTATGCTCCAAAATTCATCCAAATCTGATGGTTGGATGCTGAGATATGAAAAGAACTCCAAAACAGAGGGTTATGGAATATCTCACAAACAGTACTGTATTTGGGGTCCAATGAAGATCTAGTGTAGGTCTTGATGGAGAGAAGCTTTGCTGCAAGTTTGATTTAGTTCTGATGATCAGAAGTGGAGATGGGAGTTGGGAATGAAGATAGAAGGTTGGTGGTGTAGAGCAATCCAGCCGGCAGAATAGGCCAAGATTGGGATTGAGTGGGGTGGTTGATGGTGGATTCTGTGCTCCAAATCTCCACAGGTTCTGATGGAGGGATGTGAAGTTATGGATTCAGGAGTTGCAGCAACATATCAACTTGTAGGGGCAGCAGCAGGCTTCAATCGATGGCAGCAACAGCAGCAAGAGTCTTGGAGTGTTTGGGGTTGGTTGCAGCTTTTGAATGAGTCTTCACAGCTCTGAGATTGCTCAACAGAGAACAGCAGCAGTACGAGGATCAATTGCAAGGAAAAGGAGAATAGAGAAGATAGAAATTAAGGGATAAACTGATAAAGAGATTCCACTCTCTCAGCCCTAGGGGTTTTGGCTCTCACCGGCCAGGCCACTCAGCCCTTCATCCACACAAAGGATAACAAAATCTTCATGCTTCAAAGCAAATTCCATTTAACTATTCAAATCGTCAGAAGGCTTCTAAAGAATATATAGAGGGCCATGCTTGCACCTTAAGTTGCAGAGAAATAGAAACTAATATTTAGAAACTAAATATTACATAAGAATAGAAACTATCTATGCTGCAGCTGGATTATTCTTCATGTGGACCCCACTTGATGTCCTTCAAGTCAGTGGCTAAGTCATGTGGTCCTCACTAAGATTCGGTCAGCACTTGAAGGCAAAATTCTGTCAATAAAAATTGACCATAATATCCTTCACTTAAAGATTTGAAGTAACTAATAATTAAAGACTGATCTGCCCCCCCACGATCTTCTAGAAATATTCTTACCAAGTCAAATATGGGGCTGTGACACTGTTCAGGTGAACAGTAACATGAACAGTATTTGGCCTCCTCTTCTTCAAGTTTGATCTACAGCAAATTTTTTCTCTCTCTTTCTCTCCCTACCTCTGCAACTTCCCCTCTTTGGCTCTCCCTCAGCTATCTCAAGCTCTCTCGCCCTTGCCCCTGCAACTCTCTTTTTCCTCATCCCTGCAGAAACAAAGGTGGTGATGACTGCAAAACTGAGTACTTACCACCTCCAGGCACTCTTCGGTTGTCATAACCGAGGTACCGTTACGGAAAAAAGGCAAGCAACCTTCTTCTTCGTCCATAATTGATGACCATCTTTTTACCACCGTTCTAGCCAACGGAGCTCCCCGGTACTGCCTTCTCTACCGTCTGTTCTTTCTTCTTGCAACTCCCAAAAATTTTGAAATTGGTTGAGTTCTACCAAGCCTATAGTGCTTTGACAGAAATGTATAACCATGCAACTGGGGCATTCCGTCAAACTCATCCTACCATGGCTGAAGCATTTCCTAACCAAGTTCACTTTTGTCTGATATTTCAACTGTAGGCTCTTCCAACATTAAGGCTAAGCCTCATACCACACCTTATATGCTCACTATATGAACCTGATGACGCGCATGAGGATGCTCTCAAGCTTTCCTCACCACATTTTCAGATTTGTCAGTCTTACCTTAACATTTGATCCGTTCAAAGTCTCTATCGGCTATGATCGTTGAGGATTAACCAAGAAACCGGCTGGGGTGTGGTGCAGGATTGCCAGCTCCCTATTCTCTCCTCTCTAGCTCGTTGTCCCTCTTCGGTTTTCCCTCCTCTGATTCCCCCTCTCTCTCCGCCGTTCCCTGCCCCTCCCATTTCGCTCCTCTACACTTCCTCCCTCTCGGCTCACCCTCCTCCTGCTCTTTGGCTGTCCCTCCTTTCCCTCTCCCTCTCCCTTGCAACTCTACCTCTATCACGCTCTCTCTCTCAACCCCCTACAACATGTGTTCATAATGCATATGATAGAATTGGCCAGAATGGGGTGGTGCTACTGCTGTGTTTCACCTGACAAGAATCGTGGTTGGATTGGGATCAGCTGATTCCAATTTGAATTGGCTGATTTTTCCGGTCTAATTCTGATTCTGATTCCTTAGGTCAGATTTGGTATGATTTCTATTTTGATTTCGGATTGATTTCATGAAATGGTCAACAAATAGATTTTTAGTCAAAAAATTGAAATTATTTTGGTTGCATTAATCTGAAATATTTGAAGAACAAGAAAACCATTTGGTAGTTCAATTTCAGAGAATAAGTTTTCTATATTTCTTTGGGAGAGGGTGGTGGTGGTAGTGGTAGAACTAATGGTGGTGGGTTGGTAGTGGTGGCAGCAATGGTGGCTGGGGTGTGGCGGCAGGGTGGTGGTGAGACCATCAAGAGAAGAAAAATGGTGGTGTTTTATTTTTAACATAAAATTACTGCTTTGCCAATCAAATTAACCACGTGCTCCATAGTTGTCAAGGCGGCAAAGCGACCCAAGGCGTTGGAGGGGTGTCTAAGCGCTTAGGCGGCAAGGCGCCTGCCTAGGCGACCAAGGCGCCCCCAAGTGTTATTTTTTATTTCTCCCGTTTCTAACATTATTTAGTATGCTACACTATTTTAATATGCTACAATATATACCTTATATCATAAAAAATCAACATTAAGCCACATTAAGTCACATCAAGTCATCAAAAATCAATATTAAGCCACATCAAGTCATCAAAAAATCAACATAGAATTAGAAGACAACGGAACTGAAGAAGCAAGCTATTGGAAGTTTGAAACAATCAAACATACATTTGGTTTATACTGTTCTTAGAAAATATGATCTTATCTATAAGTAATTAAATTGTTCTCAATTTAGAGAAATTTTCTGGTTCTCTAAGAAGTTTGATTAGTCAAGTGATTTTATTTTTAAATTAGACTTTTAGTATTAGGTAGAGCACAAAACCAGCTTTCCAATAAATCCAAGATTGCTTAAATCTGATTTATATTGAAGAAGTTATGCTTTGGTCAAACCTTATTTGGTATGCGCGAAAGCTATCAAAAGCGCTTTGAATAAAAATATTTTTTTAGATATCAAAACAAATGAATATTGTACCGCACTTTTGGTTTTTAGCAATGTCTTACCATACTAAGATTTATAGAATTTTTAGATTTGAGAAAAACTTCAGCATTAGAAAGTTGAGAATTTTACCTACCGTAAAAAATCCAATTTTTGTTTTTGAACTGAGGGGTTGACTTTTTATCCTTTTGGAATTTGATTTTTTAACTATTTTTATTGGATTTAAATAGGGGGTATTTGCTTATTTATGAATAATATCTTAAGTAAATGAAATTCATTTACTTGAATGGTATTTGGCATAAATAAGGGCCAATACAGGGTCCGATACCAAAAAAACCAGTGCAAGGCGCCTTGCAATAAGGCAGAGGTCGCCTAGGCCCAAACAAAACCGCCTGGACGCCTAGGCGGTGCCTTGACAACTATGACGTGCTCGTTAAGATTTAGGGTGAAATCAAATTCAATTTCAAAATTGAAACAGCTCCTCAGCTATTTCAGAATTTCTATTCCATTTGATTCCTATTTTATTGAAATAAAGTACAAAAATCAAATCAAATAATTTCCAAAATAGAAATCACCACATGATATTGAAATAGAAATCATACCAAATCAGGTATTAGACCATGAGCATGGCAGCCATCAATTTAAAAGAAGATAAGGGAACTAAAATAATCGATAAAAAGAAAGACGGGAATATAGAGATTTGCAATGAGAAAACATAGGATGGATATAAGGGGAAAGAGTAATAGCCATAGGAGGGTGAAAGAGAAGATAATGAGATGGAGGTAGATAAAAGAAAACGAGAAGAACCAAATTGAGGGGATGAGAGAAAATCTAGTAAGGCCATTGCCGAAGCAAATAAATTAATCCCTTAACCATAATCGATTGGGGGGGGGCTAAAATAAACTAGTAATTAAATATAGGGAAATGGTTATCTGAGCAAGGGACATAGAGGAACTCACCAACGAGGTGTAACAAAATGGTATCGCATATTAGAGAGCAACGAAGTCATTTTATGTGAGAAGAGAGACAGAAACAAAGGTGCTAGCATACCCTACTTTAGCAGTTCAGATAACCTTTTCCCTTAAATATAATATCTAAACTTTCCTGATTAGGATATTGACCATAAGGAATCTAGAATTTTAGATTTCCTTAACTCATAGACTAACAACTAGTCTCCTAACCAACTAAGATCACCGCCATATAGGATTCACCATGTAAAATTTTAATTTCGTGTAAGCCTTAAATCCCCCACTTTTGGGCTTTATAATTAAGCCCATTACAATAATAAAACCTAAAATCTAATGCCTAGCTCAAATCAGTACGAAAACCTGCCTGCTTTATTCTATTTTTTTGGATGAATAAATTTCATTACCAAAACCCCAAAATGGGGGGGGGGGTTGGTTGGAATACAAGAATCAAGCCCTAAAGAGAAGGACCCGAAGGCTGAGAGAAAGTAACATGTGAACCTTGGGAGACAACAATACGCCTGTTCCTTGGGGTGTCAAGCATAGTACAAGGGGGAAACAAGTGCAGTTTTGAACTGACATCGAAGAAGATGGCTTTCCAAATCATGTCAAGTGACTGAGAGTTGGAGTTCAATCTTCGAACGCTCCATCCCGAGGTGAGAGATAGTAGCATAAAAAATAAGCTTCCCAGCAATAGCACAAGGAGATCTCACAGAGAAAGTCATGTCAATCCCGAGCCACTCCCTGGAGAAGAGAGGACATCTTCTAGGATGAGGCCAACAAGTGTCTAGGGTTTGATTCAAAATGGAGGATGAAAAGGGGCAGGAGAAGAAGAGGTGGTATGTGTCCTCTATACCATTCCAACAAAGAGCGGGTGGGGGAGGACGTGGATCTGTCTGTGGATGAGGAAGGATTGGGCGGGGAGACAATGGTTGAGGACTCTCCTTACTATAAAGTTGTGGCTGGGGATGTGTGTTGATGAATACATGGACGTTGCACTTCCCTAATAGTTCGAGCTTTTAGGTGAAATGGTAGCGACATAGTTATCAGAGCAGGGAGGTCGAGAGTTCTACTCCTGGGAAGTGCATCGAAAGAGGTTTCTCGACATTTCTTCTCTCGGTGCCGTGCGAAGGAAATGCCGTGTGAGCTCCATGTGCAAAGACAATGGGATCTTGGTCTGCACGTGCGGGGGAGTGTTGATGTACACTTGGACGTTGCCCTTACCTAATAGTTCGAGCTTTTAGGTGAAATGGTAGTGAACAATGTGTCCCTTGAACCAAACAACCTTGTGCCAAAGGACCAGGAGGGCAGTAACATGGACAAAATTCTAAGCTGAAGAGGAAGAAAATAGGCCATTTGGGGAGGGTGTCCTGGTAGTACAATCCGAATGGGGGGGGGGAACCGAAAGGTAGGGGGGGGGGGAGAGAGAGAGAGAGGCTCAGATCAAGGCTAGGAGAGGGATAGAGGAGAGAGGTAAGGACCAGGAACCATGGGAGATAACTGAGCAACTGGGGCGAATTTTCCTATACCTGAAGAGTAGATAGTTCTGGCACCCACCACATAAAAGAGAATCCCCATAGAGTGCCAATGGTCAAGCAAAAGGAAGTGGAAGTCCCATCAACAATCTTATTGGAGATGGCTCTGATGACGGTGGGATGGAGGAAGGATTTTACGCTAGACCTAGGAAGCATTAGAGAAGTAAGGGGCTGTCCAAAGAGAGTCATTCTTGAGAGGATTGGAATGGATACATTTGACCTAGGCCGCCATCCTTTTTGGAGTCCTTGATCCTTCTCAGACCTAGGCCGCCCTCGTTTTTGGGAAGGTAGGTAGAGGCCCAGCTGAGAGGGTGAAGAAATCTGTAGGTTTAAGCTCCTTTCCAGAGGGAAGCACATAAAAGCTTTTCCATAGCTTTAATGGTGGCTTTTGGCAGACCAAAGACCCCACAACAATAGATGTAGGAAGATTGAAGAACTGATGTAATGAGCTCTAATCTCCTTGCAGAGGATATTCTTGTTCATGTTGAAAACTTCTTGGTTACTCCCCCCCCCCCCCTCCCCCCCATCCTCAAAAAAAAAAAAGTGAAGACTTGAAACCTAAGAGGCATGAGATAAGACATGGATTTTTGGGCAATCCAGCCAAGTTAGTTTTCATGTTACTTTTTAGTTATCATGTCATATGTTTTTTATTTTATGTTTCAATTGAAGTGAGAGAAGTTGCATATTGGTGTATTTCTCATGAGCCGTGAGGGCCTTTTTTGGGGGGGGTCGATTCAAGCAGAGTTGTGAATGTGTCTCCAATGCATCACCTAGGCATCCATGTGACTTGTTAAGCCCAAAGCGACAACACACCTTGTTCGATGTAAGAAAGGCAAACATCCTTGGATGCCTTGACGTCGCCTTGTGGCCCTGTGACAACACGCCTTATATTATATATGTTTTTTTACATTTCACGAGTTTACGCCTTAAAGTTATGGAATTTCTGATTTCCTAAAGCTAATCCTTGATGATTCTAATCAATAGAGTGTACTTTCCGACTGATTATCAGTTATAATACTAACCACGATATAGAACTTTAATAATAAGTCACCATTAGCTATTCAAAGTACAAAAAACTTTAAAGTGTATCAAGTCGAAATTCTATATGCCTGTCCCACTTGTTTCATCCATATATGTCCAAGTCAGGAGGCAGTTGAAAAAAATGATGTAAGTGGTAGTTGTGATAAAAGAAGAATATGATCATGTTTCATTGACACAATTTTTTTGCTTTCAGTTATTTAGTCCTTTGGTTGTAGTGATAATAACAAAGCCAGCTCAAAATAGGGATGGCTTCAAGATGTGGTTAGGTACTTGCTAGTGCCCTACTTGTCATTTAGGTGTAATTTTAGATTTCTCTAGTCAAGTTTTGAGTTCTGAACATGTTATAATGCTTGGTAACATCCTTTCCCCTTCTTCTTTGTAGGGGTGTTAATTTTCCATTCCCCGCCCCCCGGCTTTGCAAATCTCTTATTTCGATGAAACATCCTTTATTTGGATAGTTTCAGTTAAATATCTCAAAATGTTCACAATTTCTGTTAGAGATTTTGAAGAAGAAGGGGGGTACCTAACTGTCCGTGCAGCTGTTGGAATTTTTTGAGTTTAAGGAAATAAGTTTTAATTATTAAATTAATCCCCCCAAACTTAGTATTCCACATATAAACCTCTCAAAAACTTATTGTTTTACATAAACCACGTTAAAAACTCGATAATTTACACAAAACACCCTACTCTTTAGGTAGCACACCTTATCTTTTATAAACAAAGGCTTCATCTCTTTTCATCCCTTCTCCAGAAATTTTTCCATGAAGTTCATTGTGACTGGCCCCAAAAAAAGTTTGTGATTTCTTCTTTTTATTTTCTTCATTTTTTTTCCCTTTTGGATTAGTGTTTAAGAAAAAGAAATGAAACAAAGAAAAAGGCTGCTAGAAATATTGGTGCTGCCACAATGGATGTAATGTGGTTGGCTACTGAAACGGTATCAGGATGAAACTTACCAGCAGTCACAATTGTAGCAGTATCCAAAATCCAAGCTCCCTATGGCATTGCCGCCTTTTCATCTGAAAGGAAACTCGCTTGTCCTCACACAGGAACTTTATTCTAGAACTGATTCCTGAAAACCAAGAAGCAGCTTCTCAATTTGGGGAAACAAGTTCCTTAAATATTTGGACCAGATGACAGTTTGCTGTGTCATTTTCTTCTCTTTCTCAGAGATTGACTTTGAAATAGTTATCTGTAAGGTCCCCCACATTTTGCTAATATGTTTCCTGGATATGGAAACATTTTTGGGATAGGGAATGTGTTTCCACGCATACAAGTCTAAGATACAGTTTTCCGTTGCTAAGTGTTTGAATCTCTGAAAGGATTTCTGGAAAAAGGCTCTGGCAACATTGGTACTGGAATTTTTTAGGAAACTCCAATTTGTTTCCATACCATGCTTGTAAAAGATCATGAAGTTGAGCAGTTATAGCATGTTCAAAATCCGTCTCATCTAAATTTGTTTCTGACATATGCTTGCACTAAACTTCAATGTCACATTTCCCGTAATATCCGTAACATGTGTGAGAACTACATCCAGGCATTATCTCCCTTACTGTATAACTTGCAAAAACTTCTGTCACTTTGAATCATTTTTTCAAATGCCTTAAGTTGCAATATTTTAGCACTACTGTTCAGTCAAGACAAACAGACTATCTTTCAATGGAATAGTGTTGAGACATTCAGCCACAGAGACGAGCTTCTTGCCAAAATATTACGTTGATGCTTTGGACTTCTTGCCAAAATATACAACAAATTAGCTTATGGTCTTGGCTGAAGCAAACAACATAACCCTGTAAGCAAGATAACTAAATATTGGATTTCTTCTCAAATCTGATCCATAATATTGTTCTCCATCCGTTCCTCTGAAGATGCCCTTTGTGCTTTTCACTGATCAAGTCATCAAACTTCTAAAAACTCTTTATGAATATAAAGCACAAACATCAGGAATTTGTATAATTTGTTGCTGTGGTTGCATGCAACTCCCAGTTAAGAGATTTCTCTATGAGTTTAACCAGAACCTTTGTGTGAATGCTGTTGATCCCCATAATTGGCCAATTTCTTTGGAAGAACTACAAAGTACCAATGTAACCAGTGGCCTAATCCCTCATTACTTGAAAACTATTTGAACCACAGGATGTAGATCTAGAAGTAGCAGCAAAGTAATACAATCATTAGCTTATGCGGAGACATTTGGTCCCAGTAGTAGAATGCATGCCATGGATTCTTGAGTAGAGGATTCCTACTACACTAGAAACCATCCCATTTTCTGCAACTAATCTCTCAAATGTGCCTGAATGGAATAATTCATTGTAGGAATAAAAAGCTTATTTGTTGTCATTGAGGATTAGAATATGGAATAGGGATCTAGCTCCAAAAGATATTGGTCTAGTGCCACTTTTAATTTCAAAGTGTAGAGCTTTCAAGTAACGCCATAAATTCCTGGATACCAAGAAGTTTGTGACAGTAAAAACCATTTTAACTATTTGAAGACTAAAGTCCACTTTATGTTGCAAATTTCATCTTCCTCCTGAGTTCTGTCAGCTAAATGATTCCAGGTCAATGGGGTTTATTTTAGCCATTTGGAACATTTTCTCCTGTTATCTCGTAACTTTTTTTTTTTTTTGAATTATTATTTTTTTTTAACGTGAACACTTATCCTGCTGAATGTTTAAGTTTTAAATGTTTTAATTGCTTAGATAGCATCCAGCGCTACATCTTTCCAGATTTAAATTTACATAAAGGCCTGGGTATAATGGGCAGAACTCTAATGTCAAGGTATCTTTGAGGAATAATCTAAGCTTGAATTTTTTAATTAAGACATTTGTATTTTTTCCTTTTCATTTCTGAAGATTTTCTTCCCCCTCTTTTTTTGGAGGCAAAGGGAGATTTCACGCTAAGGCTTGAACCCTGTAGGAATTCCTATGGTAATAACGACAGCTTTAATGAATAAGTTGCTATACATCATTTGGTTCCTGTGTAGCAGGTTTCCTCTCTTTCTAATCCAGTTGTATCCATCAATCATGCTGCTACATTGGTGTGGTCTCTGCTAGATACTTACCCTGAAATTTGGTCAAATTTGTTCACATCTTCATTCTTAAGCTCTGTTGCTGCAATTTTCTTTAGCGGTTCCACCACTAGTAGTAATCAGAACCATGGCTGCTGGGCATTCTTGATTCACGTCATTGCTAAATTTTAGAATTGGCAGTCCTGACGTGTTTTTGGAGATGACATTATTTTCGTCTAGTATCTACTTATGCTTTGACGATAGCTACTGGGTCTTCAAGAATTATGGATCAAATTTGAGAAGAAATAGTGTACCCGAATATCTTGCTTCCAAGGTTATGTTATTTGTCTAAGACAAGTCCTTATGCCTCAGCTAGTACCGCCCCCAAAAAAAAAAAAAAAAAAATCATATTACTCAGCACTGGCATGTTCTGCTCCATAATGTATGGACCTGACTGGCAGTAGTAGTATGCTGGGTTTGCAACAAGGAGAAGAGTTAGCCATTGTTGTAGTAGCATGTATCCTTTAAGTGGGAGTCATGATGCAACAATCAACATCATAATATGGACAAATTGACTGAGATCCTAATCAGATGGCCATATTTGTTCACATATTCCATTAAAAGATAGTTCGTTTGTCTTGGCTAAACAGCATGCTGGAATATTGCAACACTAGCTTCTTTGCGTTATGGTAGAGCCAGAAACTATACATTACGAAAAACTGGAAGGATATCACCTGAGAATCATGAGTTTTATAAAGACTTCTACGTGCTATTGTTGCCTCAATAATTGTAATATTGTTCAGTAAGTCGTATAGTACTTCTAACTCAATACACAAAGGCAAGATCTTTCTACTTGTCGCTAAGGACTTTTTAACATATATATCTTCAATGGTTGCTCTCATGAAAATCATTGAAAAAATTTCCCCCCTTCTGGCCCTTTTTCAGGTACTGCAATGGTAGTTTGTCACTACTGAGCTTATTTTGCTCCTCCGAGGACTCAGGTTATCTCACAACAACTACTGTTCTTATGGTCAAGTTCCAATGATTCAGGTTTTGGGGAAGAAGAAAGTTTCTGAAGTTCTTAAAGCGATTGACTCATCTTGAGCTCCAATCAACATTTCGTTTGGAGGGGTCCTGGACGTCAAAGCGACACCAAGGCACTTAGGAGATGCCTTGAGGCCCTTGACAACTATGCTGAAACGCATCTTCCTCCTTGGTATTTGTTCATTCTATCATAATTCCTTTGTTTTTATAACTTCATTTGTTTAGAAATTGCTGTTACTGAAAATAAATAGTTTAGGATGTCAATGGACATGTTTTATTAGGATATCTGAACAAAGCAGATCTGTAAAATTTAAAACATTCCCCACCCTCGAAAAAGTAAAAGAGGAAATCCCACTTACTATAATGTCAAGCTAGTAAGTAATATGTTTGTAGTACCGACTGTACTTATTTTCCACAGAAAAAAGGTGTTTTCCCATCTTTTACTTTGGATCTTTATGGATTAATGGATACCTAGCAGGCTTTAGATTTTGAAGTCCCTATGGCAAAGGGTAGACCCATCATTCCCTTTTTAATTTGTAGCTGGGATCAACCTTGGAATCAAAAGGTTTTAAGATAAGTAGAACAAAGACGGATTATATGGTGTGTAACTTTGGTTGCACTAGGACGGATAATGAGGTGGTGAAATTTGATGAGAGGGAGATTCCGCAAAGTGATTATTTTAGGTATCTGGGCTCAGTCATAAATAAAGAAGGTGATATAGAGAATTGAAATAGGATGGATGAAGTGGAGAGGTGTGTCTGGAATGTTGTGTGAACGGCGTATTCTTTTGAAACTTAGAGCAAAATTTTATGAGATAATTATATGACCGACTATGATGTATGGTGCAGAATGTTGGGTAGTTAAGAAGCATCAAATAGATAAACTCAGTGTAGCGGAGATGAGGATGTTGAGATGGATGAGTGGTAAAACTAGGAAGGATAAAGTAAGGAATGATCATATTAGAGCTGGTTAGGAACTAAAAGAGCCAGGGGCATACCTAAAATGACCTTAGGAGAAGCAGTGAGGAAAGACATGCATAGCTTAGTCCTTGTATAGTTGTATCATGACAAAGATGGAGTATATGATGTGTAACTATAGTCACACTATGATGGATAATTACAATGGGATGGATGAAGTAGAGAGGTGCGATCGGAGTACTGTGTGGTTAACATATTCCTTTAAAGCTTAAAAGAAAGTTCTACAAGATTGTTGTCTGACCAGTTATGATGTATGGGGCGGAATGTTGGGCAGTTAAGAAGTGTCATATAGCGAAGCCATGTGTTGCAGAGATGAGGATGTTAGGATGGATGTGCGGCAAAATTAGGAAGGATAAGTGAGGAACGAACATATTAGAGCTGATGTGGGAGTAGCCCCGATCAGCGACAAGCTTCGAGAATGCCAATTGAGGTGGGATGGCCATGTTCAGCGGAGGCCTGGGACGCACCTGATCTAACCCGATTGAAGGTGCTAAAAGAGCTAGGGGCAGGCCTAAAATGACCATAGGAGAGGTTGTGAAGAACGACATGTATTGTCTGGGCCTTATTCCAAGTATGACCTCTGATAGAGCCTATTGGAGGGCACTGATCCTAGTTGTCGACACCATGTAGCTGAGATTTTCCTGATTTTCTAGGCTATCCTCTTTCCTCTTACTTTGACTTTCCTTCCATTTTCAATTTCTCACTTCTCTTATCTCTGTTCTTCATTTTTACTCTTCATTCCTCTTACTTTCATTTCCCTTCGTAAGGGCCTTAGTTTTCCCTACTTTGTTTTGAAAGGATCCATGTAGCTGACCCCATTTAGTTGGGATAAGGCTGAGTTGTTGTTGCATTGACAAATTAAATTAAGTTTGGTATCAAATTTATGAGAGGAAGTAGAAAGAATCTTTCTTTCAGTTGTCAATTCAGAAGGAAAAAAAAAAGGTCAAAGCAAGGTTAAGGAATTGCTAGTTATAAGACAACTAGGATTACCGACTTGAGGGCAAATAGGTAACAAATGCTAATGTTAAAGTTGAGAGTGTGATTTTGTGTTGGCCAATTGACTAAAAAGATGATACCTTGCTGCAGGTCACAAAAAACAGCGAGGGGCTAGGATTCAAGTTAATAAAATTAGGATTCATGAAGAATTTGATGGGGGAAGAGTTGGTTAAGAGGTGCATCCAGGTTTATTTGCTGCTTTAAAATTTTAAATAGATTTCAGTGGTCTTGAATTTTCTCCTAGCCATGTGCATCATTGTATCTAAACCAGGTAGTCAAGTGGTCATTTGGTCAGGAATTCAAGTAACGTTTGTAGGTTCCCTTCTATGAGGTCTGGTCATTGGAGACGAAATCCAGATTCAAAACAGCAATGGAATTAGAGTAGAATCCAAAGAACAACAAAACAATTAGTAGGGGACATTTTTCCTACTCAGTGTAGCAGAGATGAGGATGTTGGGATGGATTTGTGGGAAAACTAGGAAGGATAAAGTAAGGAATGATTATATTAGAGCTGATTTGGGAGTAGCTCCGATACATGATAAGCTACTAGAAATTCGTTTGAGGTGGCATGACAATCTTCAACGGAGGCCTTGGGATGCTCCAGTACGGAGGAGTGATTTCATTCAGGTTGACGGAGCAAAAAGTGTCAGGGGCAGACCTAAAATGACCCTAGGAGAAGTGGTGAGGAAAGACATGCATAGTTTAGGCCTTGTATCTTTTGTCACCACGAATAGAGTTGATTGGAGGGCAAGGATCCTTGTAGCCGACCCCATTTAGTTGGAGTCTGGATCACGTCCTTGTACAACGACAACAACTACTGTCCTGCTACACTGATTGAACGGGGTGTGGCAAACGCAATACCCACAACCTTCTCCTTAAACTGTGCTTCTTTTCAGTTTTTCAGTTATTTTCAGTTTTTCTTTTTTCTTTATTAACTTTCTTGTTATCTTTTTTTATTTATTCAATTGACCTTTCCATCTTTTAATTTGTTATTGAACCTAGCACTCAATTCACCTCTTCCCCACTCTTCTTGTGCTCCCACTTCTTATTCACGGAAGGCAATTCGATAGGAACATCACCGCTGCTGTCAAGATGGTTCACACAGGAGGATTGGGTGGCAGAGGAAACGTGTCGAGTGTTGGGTGGGGGTTCGCAGAAGGGGCTGGAGAATAACAGGGTTGGTGCTCGATTCCAATCACTAATTTAAGGTGGGGATAGATGATTCCAATCACATCGATGTGTAGCAGGGGATGGGGCAGAAGGTGGGGCGGGGTTCTTTCTTCTTCTTTTGGAGACAGGGATGGGGTGGGAGGATTGCAGAGAAGGGGCGTGAGGAAGAACGGGGGTTGCGAAGCAGGAAAGGGGGTGGTGCCCACTGCAATGCATAATACCTAAGTCACTGTATGCCGCTGCTATGTAAACATTGTTCCAAATAATCTCTTCGCTTTTACTGATGGATGGTGGGGCGACGTTGCTGGGGAGGCAGGGATTTGCAGTGGGAGGGGGTGGTCTGCTGTTGGGCTGGGGACAGGGTTGAGTCCATCGTCGTCCATCATCAGGTTGCCTTCTGCAGAGGAGGAAGAAGAAGAACGAGAGAAGCTCCGTTCCAAGAGGAAGTAGAAAGAGAATGAATACAAAGTTTAAACAAATAGAAAGATTGAATAAAAAAAGTGAAAAAAACGAATGGAATAGAAATGATAGAGAAGAAGAAGTGGGGTGCTTTGTTGAACACGTTACCGGTCAATGGTCTGCCACGTTTTGTTCAGTCAGTGTATCAGGACAGCAGTTGCTGTCCTTGTACAAGGACGTGATCCGGACTCTTCAGTTGGGATTAGGCTGAGTTGTTGTTTTTGGGTACTCAAACCTTGCTGGGTTCACTGTTCTTGTATTATTTTTCTTTATACAATGCTTCCCTTTCATAAACTCATTACAGGGTTCAGTGATCACCAACTTTTTTTTAGTGTATTTTGGGAATTTTATCAAGCTAGTATTTTCTTTTTTGGGTGAGGAGATGAAAGGGTTGGAGTGTGGAGTAAATGTTCTAGATCATTAGAACTAACAAATAACAAATGACTGGAAAAAAAAGCATCATAATGCCTATTTTTAAGAATAATGCATGTATTCAAAGTTGCATAAACTATTGTTGTATCAAGCTTATGAGCAACACCAAAAATTTTCTTAAATTGATTGAGCAGAAACTAGGATGGGTGACTGGCAAAATGGATCAGTTTGGATTTTTTTTGGGAGATTGACAACTAGTGCCATGTTCTGGTTTGAGAAATTGATTGGAAGATGTTTAGAGAGGAAGAAAGATCTTCATAGTATTTTATTGATTTAGTAAAAGCACTTTAGTTGGTCCCTGTGGAGAAAGAGGTATGGAAATTTTACCAAATAGACACATCGACATTCTTGGGAACAAGTATGATGGATAGCTAGCATTGGAACTGAAAAAACAAACACATTTCCAATCATCTGTTTTACTTGGGTGTCAGTTTTTTAAATATAGGCTATGGATGAGCGAACTAGGCATATGCATGAGGTAACATGTTATAATTGCTTGTTGATGGGTATAGTTTTGATTGATGAGATTGGAGAATGGTAAATGTGAAGTTCGAGATATGCAGAATAACAATTAAAAGGCTCAAATGTAAGCCAGTATGAGATCGAATATTTATTGAATTTAGTTTTGGTGACAATTGAGTAGAAAGGAGGGAGTATTTTAGATTGAACATCTATAAGGAGTGAGAGATTGTGTAGGAAATTCTTCATAGAATTAAAAAACGTTATGAATTTTAGATGTGCTTTGGGGGAATCAATGAAATGGGTCTATATTATTATACCTCTGGGTTTCATAATACGATTAATGCTTCGCATTTCACATTTTGAGGCTGTTGAATAAGTAGGTCAATAGCTGTTTACTCTTTTGGTTGGTAGATCCTTATGCATAAACTCTGTATGTTTTATTGCAGTTTGCATCTAAAATTGTGACACTTTACATGCCTCACATTTTGGAAGTTAATTATTGATCCAATTACAAATTCTTAAGCATAAATGAGAAGATCTGATAGAATAAAAAATTTCTGGGCGATCCTTCTGTGATTGCAAAGAAAACTTGAAAGTTGTAAGGAATACCTTGACTTCTGAAGTCGGATTCAGCAGTTGGTGCTGCTCTTCCTTTGCTTTGTTGTATCGATCAATTATTGATTTCATGCTGGTAGCAGTACATGTAGACGCAGTCAGCTTTATGCTCCTTACATTGGTAAACATTTCAATAGAGTGGATTAGCAAAATGTAACATGAGAAGGAGAAAATAAGTTACAAAAATTGCATATTAAATTAACAACTCTCGTAGTCTTTCTCCTCCTCACTGGCTTATGTACTGATCTTGTACTAAATGTTTTCAAACTGGAAGTTGACAGTTTAAGTTGCCATTTTGTGAACTTCCTGCTGAAGTTAAAGTATATTACTGAGATAATTGGAATTGATGACAAGCCTACCTTATTACCTGATGTCACCCCCTCACCTGTTTAATGATGTTTGTCATGGTTTTGCTTAAGCTTAAGGTTGAGTTATGCGAAGTGTCACCAATATTTATAATTTGATTACTAGTATTAAGACTCGTGTGTTCTCTTTAACTCCTAACAATATAAAAGACAATGAGAATGTAGTGAGCGACCTTTCAACTAATTTGAAAACATAGTTGTCACGTCGTCATGGCGATCCAAGTCGGTGGAGGGGTGTCATGTTGATATATCGACATGTCGCCCACCAATGGCGATCATATCGACCATGTTTTATTTTTTGTTTTCTCTATTTTTAATGTCATTTAGTATGCTATAATATATACCCTATAACATCAAAAATTAACATGAAAGTGTACTACTAATCTACTATGGTTTAATTCATGAAAGTGTAATAACCATTAGTGTATATGAAATCATGGATTATCAAATAATCGATAGCAATAGTCTTGCTGATAATAAAGTTGAAAAATCATGAGAGTTGAGATATGATTCATATGAAAGTGACTACAAAAGTAACAAAACAAAAAAACAATTACAAGAACGTAATTTATATTGAGTGAATAAAGCTAATAAACAACCCATTTAAGTAAAAAAAAAAAAAAAAATTGCTGATGTGAATATGTGATTGTGTATTAGTCAATAGTGTATTAGTGTTTTCTGTTTGATTTTTTTTTTTTTTTAATGTTAAGGAAAAAGCATTAAAATAAAAAATGGTTAAAAAAATTATTGTTAAACAATTAAGTTTTATAATTTGAAACAACCATGTCGCCCGATATGGCCATATGTCGTGGTATGGCGTCCATGGCGGTGCCATGGCGACGACATTGAGGCCATATCGGTCGATATTCTTACATCATCCATATTGGTAGTCGATATGCCCACTTCTCCAACGATATGATGCCATGGCTCTGCCATGGCGTCGATATGGCGACTCCATGACAACTATGTTTGAAAATGTATCCCAGTTACTAGGAATTGGGGGAGTTTTTCTATTCGATCACTAGCTCTTGTAGCTGTTGTTGACATGCTATTGTACAGACATGATATGTTATCAAATTCTGGGCGTGAAGCCGTCAACTAGACTGCCATGCTGCAGAAATAGAACGCAATTTGGTGGGTTATCCAAGCTAGTGAGATTGTAAGAGTGAAATCATAGCATGCTGTTCCTGAATTCAAGTTTTCAATAGTACTTCACATCTTTATCCCTTACAAGGAAAAGGATGATTTTATTTTTCTTGAAGATTGGTAGGATTCACCAGTAATCCTGTCTCTTTTCCTATGCAGTAACTCCTCTCTTACCTAAGTGTGGCAACTGACCGGTACTCGTTGCCCTGATCTCCATCTTGCTTGCTACTCATCCAATCCAATGCAGTCTACTGTTACTCAGCTGTTGTGTGTTAACATGAAAGATATTCAAGGCTTTTTCAGGCACCTATGTGATACAATCAATCATGCAGGAGTTCCTTCAGCTGTGTGACTGGCATGTTTTGGGGTTCCAATAAGAATGGACAATGCTGCGGTCAGAAGGCGGCGGGATAGCTCCGGAGTTGGCTCTGACCCAGCTCAATTTTACCTCTTACATAACTCCAGTGATCAGCAAAGTAAAGTGAACTGCAACATCCGTTAAAAAAAAAAAAGTGAACTGCAACATAAAAAGGGAAGTGTTTACAAAAGTGAAGGAATTTCCGTTTTTCGCGGGTGAAGTGATGGAACTGAAAGCACAAGGAGAACCAGAAAAGGAGGAATCAAAGCTTTTAAAGCAGCAGAATTAATTAAAATAGAAGAAATGGAGGGGATTAGAGTCAACCCCATTATCGGACGGCTGTATGGTGTGTCAGGTTACAATTTAGTAGTCTATATGGAGCATATCAAACCATTCTTGAAGTTCTCACCTACACAATGGGGACAAGGTTACATTGATTTTATGGTAAAAAGATGAAGATTTTGGTGTCAGCTTGAAGGTGACGAAAGAAGAAAAAAAAGAGAGGTTAACAGAATGCCCTAAGTTGGTCACTCTGGTGTTTCATTACTGGTCTCTGGTTCCATGAGGTTTTGAGGATCAAGAAGCAATTTCGTGGCTATGCACGTTGGCGACTTATTGGGCTTCGATCAAAATGTTGGAAGGAAGCTGTATGATAGTCGCCGAGCTTGGGTGAAGGTAGAGGTCCCTTAGAGAAGAAAATGCCTTCCTGCGGTTATACCATTGATTGCTAAGGATCAGGTGATGGGGGTGGCAGAAGTCAAGTATGAAATTTTTTTTTAGCTGATCTTCTTGTGGTATCCTATCAACACCTGTTTCATCCCGATCACCAGAGACTGTGCAAAGCAAAGGAGACGAAACTGCAGAGTTTCCAGCAATGGGTGAGTAAAGAGTCGAACCAGCTGTGTTTGGGTTTCAACAGTGCGGATGTTTCCACAACAACAGCACTCGCTGCACTGTTCTCAAGGTGTCTAATTGAGGCTGATGAAGTGGACCAATGGCTGATATGGTAAGGCCTGCTTGTGATCATCCTCAGAAGTTTTCCCCTTTACATGGCGTGCTTTAATCCTGATGCACCTACCCCTCAACCACCCGTACCATTAATGAGAGACTTGGAACCAGTTCTACCGCAAGCTGGGCAGGTGCAAGTCTAACCGTTTTTGCAACCTGGACAAGAAGAGAACCGGTTCACTTATATCCCCACAAATTTTAGCCCTTCCAACCCCCACTTGTTTCTTAGAACCCAACCTGGAGCCGAGTTTTTGGCCCTTGATCCCAGTTTGAACACAAAATGTAGCACAAAGATTGCCGCAGTTTATCTAGCAGATCTCAGACTGGTTGGCCTTCAAGCCTCTGGATGAGACTGCAAATCTCGACATTCAAACTCTGGGGTTGAGTTTTTGCCTTTGTGCATCCGAGTAGAAAGGAATAGGCATGCTTGTATTTCACCGGAGGGATAAACATATTGAAGGGAATGGTCGAAAGAATTATAAAAGGCTTTAAAGGGGCCTCAGACCATTCCATTATGAGATCTAATGATGGCTTCTTTTTGAAGATTTTCCGGCCTGGTCATCTGAATCTTTAGAAAAACAATTGGGTGCTGGAATTGGAAGGGGATATAAGACATGCTCACCATTATCCTGGAAGCTAGGAAAAAACTAGCTGATCAGCCTCAAAATAGGATTTTGAGATCAAGGGAGTACCATAACTTAGACCGTCACACTCAGGTAACCTTTTCCTAGTCATTCCTTTCATTATTTTATTGTTCATCTACTATTTGCCTTCCTTTATGTTTACTGTCTATTGGTCTTGTGCATGTCTGTTCTACCTATCTTCACTTTATCAGAGTTTACTCATATGTTTCGCTAATTTCGTGGTTATTATTGGTTGTCTGCTCTATTAGATTCCGTCTGGCCTGTTTCTTCATAAATTAAAAAAACCATCTTGCTTGTCATACTGCTAATGTCTTGATGTGTCAATCCCAGTCCTTGACTAAGCTTCACTGTGATTTTTAATTTTTAGTTGATTTGTCTACTCTTTTACTCTGGTCAGTCCGTTTCTTGGGCCCTATAGTTAGGACTTAGGTGTTAGTTTTTGGGTTTTTGGTATTTAGTGTCTTATATCTGCAATGAAAACGAACACCCAAGGCTTAGGCAATCCGAAGACTACAGCTCTCTTGGAAATTTCACACTAAGCTCTTTCCGCCAGCTGAAACAAATTGATGACCTGTTCATGGTACCAGACCCAATCATCTCCAAGCATGTAAGGCTGTGTGCTTTGTAGCCATGGCTTGAGGAGTGTTTTATGGCTTTTCGTATCAGATCAGACAATCCCGAGTGATGCAGTTGCATGAGACATTAATCTGGTAGTTATATTATAGGTAGGCCTTGTATTTTTTTGAGTTTCATTGTAATATGCTTAATTTATAACTCCATAATCTGGTGATAAAGTTAGTGCACGAGATTAGTAATTTAGTGTTTGAGTTAGACTAGGATACATAATAATAACATTTAAAGTATTTTTATTCCTACTTTTTTTTTATAAAACTTGAGGTCGAGTTTTTCTCAATAGTGCAGTAGACATTAATCCTGTATGGAGGAGCCTATGCGCAAGCTTGGGAGGGCCATAAGGTATTTGTTGGTAGGCCAATGGGTTGAAATTGACCTTTGGGTAGCTATATGTAAACAGCATTGGAATGAATGCTTGAGTGATTAGAATCGATCACCCAAGCCCCTTTATTTATAGTAACTTGAAGTAAACTGATCAAAGTACAAATAGGAATAATAACACCTTAGACCTAGTCCTACTAGGAATTCCTAATACAACTAGGAATGCCAGAATAGGACTCAGCTGAGGATAAAACAATAAAAATAAAATAAAAGAAAAGAATCCAATCTGACTAGTACTACTCCTAACATGACTAGGACTAATCCTAATCAGCTAGGACTAGTAGGACTAATCCCAATCCAACTAGGACTACTTACCCCAATCGGGTAAGCAGCCTATTTCAACACTCCCCCTCAAGTTGGAGCAAAGATGACTAGATTGGGATGAAACAACTTTCTAGACAATCCCTTGGTGAAGATATCAGCAAGTTGATCCGCAGATGTCACAAAGGGAATACAAATCAGCCCAGCTTCTAACTTCTCTTTGATGAAATGCCTATCCACCTCAACATGCTTGGTACGATCATGCTGTACTGGGTTGTGTGCTATGCTGATGGCAGCCTTGTTGTCACAGTACAGCATCATAGGAAGACGAATAGGAACACCAAGATCTTGTAGCAAACCTTTAAGCCATAGTAACTCACAAATACCTTGTGCCATAGCTCGAAACTCAGCTTCGGCACTAGAACGAGCAACCACATTTTGCTTCTTGCTACACCATGTGACAAGATTTCCACCTACAAAGGAGCAATACCCAGAAATAGACTTCCGATCAGCAGAACCAGCCCAATCAGCATTAGTGTATGCTTCTATCCGTAGATGACCATGCGTAGACAAAAGAATTCCTTTTCCAGGAGCTAACTTCAAATAGTGCAAGATACGAAGAACAGCCTCCATATGAGAAGAGTAGGGATCATGCATAAACTGGCTCACAGTACTCACGGCGACAGCAATGTCAGGACACGTGTGTGAAAGATAAATAAGCTTCCCTACAAGTCTTTGGTACCGGCCTTTATCAACAGGCTCACCCTCTTTCTCCTTGAGTCGAACAGTAGGGTCCATAGGAGTATCTGAAGGATGACAGCCTAGCAACCCGGTCTCAGCCAATAAGTCTAGGACATACTTCCTTTGGGAGAGAAAAATGCCTTTAGAAGATCTGGCTACTTCAATCCCAAGAAAGTATCGTAGTTTTCCTAGATCTTTAATCTCAAATTCTTGTCCAAGGAAGGTCTTCAACCGTCTGATCTCATCACCATCATTGCCAGTAACCACTATATCATCAACGTAGACTATAAGAACATTGAGTTTTTCACCAACCCTCTTTATAAAGAGTGTGTGATCAGCATTACTCTGCTTATAGCCCACAGAAATCATGGCCTTGTGGAACCGGCCAAACCATGCTCGAGGTGACTGTTTCAGCCCATAAAGTGAGTGTTTTAGTCTGCATATTTTTCCTTGGTTTCTGTCACAAGGAAACCCTGGTGGAATGTCCATATACACCTTCTCATCCAGTGTTCCATTTAGGAAGGCATTTTTTACATCTAGCTGCTGCAAATCCCATCCAAGGTTGACTGCACAAGATAATAACACACGAACAGTATTTAACTTTGCAACAGGTGCAAAAGTTTCCTGGTAATCAATGCCGTATGTCTGAGTGAGCCCCTTGGCCACGAGTCGTGCTTTATACCTATCCACAGTGCCATCCACCTTCTGTTTCACTACAAACACCCATTTACATCCAACGGTTTTCTTCCCAGGTGGAAGAACCACAAGCTCCCATGTGTTATTTTTCTTCAAGGCGTCCATTTCTTCCATCATAGCTGCCTTCCACTTTCCGTCTGATAAAGCTTCCTGCCAATTGTTAGGAATACGAACAGAAGAAAGAGAGGAAATAAAGGCACGAAAGGATGGGGAAAGGGAATCATAAGAAACAACATGAGATATGGGATGCTGAGTGCAAGTTCTGACACCTTTGCGAAGAGCAATAGGTAAGTCAGGATCATTACCAGGTGGAGAGGCAGGTTCTGGATCCGGGTTCGGCAATTGGATGGGTACTGGAGCAACAGTTGATTGAACCTGCTTATGTTTCCTTGCATAGGTCTTCACATTATTGGCATCAATCCTCCTTTGAAATTCACTAATAGTCCTTTGGATAGAAGTCTGGACCGGGGTAGATTGCTCCCCCTGAATAGAAATGGTCTCCCCCTGTGTAGGAACCTCTTCCCCTGCCTCAGGGGAAGAACTAGGGGCAGGCCGAACTGGTTCAGATTCATGGTAAACAGACTGAAGTGGAGGTGGAGAGTCAATAGTCAGCACATCTTCACTAACACTCTCCCCCTGAAGAGGTGGGGACACATAATAAGGAACATGTTCATGAAAGACAACATCCATGTTGACAAAAGTCCTGCGGGATGGAGGGTAGTAACATTTGTACCCCTTTTGGCTAGCAGAATAACCCAAGAAAATGCAGCGGAGGCTACGTGGGTCAAGTTTACCAGGGGACCTTGTATCCCTAGCATAACAAATGCATCCAAACACCTTAGGTGGGACTATAAAGGAAAAAGAGCCAAGTAATAGCTCAATAGGGGCTTTTGAAAGAAGAACCCGACTGGGCAGCGTATTAATTAAATAGGCTGCAGTAAGGACAACATCCCCCCATTAAAGGGAAGGGACAGTGCGAGCAAACATAAGGGCCCTAGCCACCTCCAGGAGGTGGCGGTTTTTTCTCTCAGCCACACCATTTTGGGCTGGAGTGTCGACACAGCTGGTCTGATGGAGGATTCCATGTGCAGCAAGGTATTTTTGGAACTGACCTTCCATATACTCTTTCCCATTGTCACTCCTCAAAATTTGAAGAGTGGCATTAAACTGGGTCTTAATCATTTGATGAAAGTGTTGAAAACATAAAAAAACTTCACTCTTTGTGTGCAGAAGGTAAACCCAAGTGAACCTAGAATAGCAGTCAATGAAAGTGACATACCACCGATGGCCAGTCAGGGAAGCTTTCCTACTAGGCCCCCACACATCAGTATGAACAATATGAAATAAGGAAGAGGATCGTTTATTAGAAATAGGATAAGTTGAACGCGTCTGTTTAGCCAAGACACGAGGCTCACAAAAAAAATCTTCTTTATTACAGTCTTTAACTAATGCTGGAAATAAATTTGATAAAGTACCTAAGGGGGGATGGCCTAGTCTAGAGTGATAACCAGAATTTTGCAAGAGTCCCATGGTAAATAAGAAAGTAATGGGTCATGTAAGGAATTAGATTTATAAATGGGGGACAGACTTGGAAGGGAAAACAAGTAAAGACTATGAAGTAATTGAAGGCAAAAGTAAGGGCAAAAGTGGGGGCAATAATGGGATTCAGAAAACATAATAATAAAGACACCACGTTTGTGGTTGTCTTCAACCTTCAGAACCTGAGACGGTAAAGTGAACAGAAAAGCAGCACCGTGGGGGAGAAAAGGGGCATGATGTTGTTTTCTCTCTTCGATCAGCAAACATAGATAATCACACCAGATTTGAAACCCAGATTCAAAATCAGATTCGAAGGAGCAGCAGATATCAACATCTTACTATAGCAACGCAGAAGAATCACCACCACTTCAAGAATCAGCTTACTGTTTGTGGATTCTAAGAGAAATAAATCAATTCAAACAAATCTCCAGCATCTGGTTTGAAACCAAGAGCAGCAGTGACACTGGTTAGCTGAGCTTCGATCAAACAATTTTCATTGATCAATTCCCAACAAATTATAGGCAGAATTTGAGCAGAAAAACAGCACATCAATAGCAACCAGAAAACCAGCAAAACGATTTCAAGTCTTCAACCCATGAGCAATAAATCAGCAAATAAATTAGCAGCGGAATCGATTCAAGTATTGATCAATCGAGAGCAAAGAAGGGATCCCAGTCTCCTTCGATAACTGCATTACAGAGCACAAACCAAATAGCAGCAGAAAATAAATCTTGCGCTGTCGGAAGAAAAGAACCCACGAGAGGGGTTTCAGCTGCAGTCTTCAACAACCGAAGCACACCAGTAATATGATAAGAAAACCTTTTTTTTTAAAAAAAAAAAAAAAAAGACTTGCAGAGATCTTCCCTCTTCTTAAACTTACAAATTTTTTCTTCTTCTTCTTCATAGCTCTGAGCATGTAAACAGCATTGGAATGAATGCTTGAGTGATTAGAATCGATCACCCAAGCCCCTTTATTTATAGTAACTTGAAGTAAACTGATCAAAATACAAATAGGAATAATAACACCTCAGTCCTAGTCCTATTAGGAATTCCTAATACAACTAGGAATGCCAGAATAGGACTCAGCTGAGGATAAAACAATAAAAATAAAATAAAAGAAAAGAATCCAATCTGACTAGTACTACTCCTAACATGACTAGGACTAATCCTAATCAGCTAGGACTAGTAGGACTAATCCCAATCCAACTAGGACTGCTTACCCCAATCGAGTAAGCAGCCTATTTCAACACTATATTATAAGTTGGGCCTTTTTTTTAAAATTTTTTTGGGTTTCCTAAACCTGATTTCTTCTCTCTTCCCCCTAAGAGGATTGATCTCGTCTCTTTTTATGTCTCTACGACTTGTGTGTTGAAGCTCTAGATGACGTCAAAGTTATTGGTGGGTTTTTTACCTGGTCTAATTACTATAAGGGTAGAGGAAGAACATTTGAGAAGCTTGACCGTTCATCCATCATTTGAAGATTTGTTTAACTACTCATGGTTACCCAATTGTAAGGGGTTAGTGCCAAAGCTTTATTCTCTTATTCCTATTCCCTAGAATTGGAACAGAGAGGTGTTTGGGAAGATTGATGTAGTTAAATTCCAGCCATCAGTTGTGTGGCGCCTCAGATTTTTCTATTTCATCGTATAACATGGAAAATGTTACTTCCCATGACGAGAATTTTTCGTCACTTGAATCATGAGAAAAAAATCATTTACTTGCTGATGTTTTGGAAACAGAAATTTAGTGAAGATTGGTTGAGGGTGTGGGGTGATAAAAACAACTGCTATTTCCATGCGGTTACAAATCTTTCCACTGGATGGATTTCCAACCCAAGAGACATAGGTATCCCTTTTGGGAATATCATTTCAGATCCATTTCACCTCCAATTCACTTCCTGACCCTGAACCTCTTTGTGAGTTGTTTCGTGTGCAATCAAACCATTAGAGAACGAGTCAATGGTCCAAGTCTCTTCAGCTGATTATATTAGGAGTGTGGTCTTTAGTATTGGTGCTAGGGGTGCAAGTTTGAGCTCTCCCAAACCTGTCCTGAGCTCAACAAAGCTTGGGTTGGGTTTTCAGCTTGTGGGTTGGGCAAGGGTTGAGACCTTCAGGTCCAGGGTAGGTTTGGGTCGAGCCGAGGATGGGTCTTACCCAGCAAGGACTGGTATATATAATTTTATAATATACATTTACATAATAAAGTCTCTAGGGATTATGTTTGTGCTTTACTTCCATTATCCTTTATTTTTAATATATTCCTGTTTGGATGGAGTTTCCTTTCACCCTTGGTGGAGGAGGAAATCCTTCACCATGAGCATACTATCAGATGCCCACGGTGATGGGTACTTTCGACCCCAAACAATGAGTGGGAGTTTGCTTGTCCCATCACATGGTCACATAATTAGTACCCCCCCCCCCCACTAGTAAGGGAAAAAATTTGCCTCCTTTTATAAAAAAATGTTAACAACAAATGCAATAAACCTCCATTATCTAATAGTAGAGGTTGTTGGTATTTTTTTGTAATTTTCTATAGGATTGAGTTCCTTGTACGATTGCGTGGCATATGCTAGCGCCTCCTTGTGTCTATCTCTCTCCTCCCACAATAAGGAATGAGTTTCAAAAAATTGACTGGGGGGGTCCAACATCATATTTAGAATGCGTGAGATGTCATTTCATAGGAGGGAGGAGAGAGATGGACACAAGAAGGTGCTAGTGTACGCTAGGTAGCTTGGCAACATTCTTTCTCCCTTTTCTGTAACATCTCGCTCATTGTTGACCCATATAGCATTCTTATTTTCGGTTGGCATTGGACAACCGTTCCTTTATAATAGGGACCCATCCAGTATCTTACCCATTGCCTCTACATAGCGACTTAACCTTGCTGTCCCCTGGGGGTGGCATATGTATTCTACTATTCTATCAAGATGAAGAAGTCAGGCTAAAGCCTCTCACATAAGATATAACTCCCCCTCCCCCCCCAAAAAAAAAAAAATTAAATAAATAAATTAATAAAAAAAAAAAAAAATGATCCACCTAGTTACAAAAACAATGTATGTCTTTATGCTAGCTAATTGTTACGGTCTGAGACTTGTCCCCTCAATCCTTAGTGGGCCACAGGTCTTGGGGAGTACTTAGGCTTATAAACATGGAAGGGAAAGTGATGCAGTACCATAGTTGTCATGGCGACGCCATGGCGTCCTGGCACTGGAGAGGGTTGCATGGCGACCCTCTTTGATTTCTTCTTCCTGTCTCTCTTTCCCTCTTCGATTTCTTCTTCCTGTCTTCGATTTCTTCTTCCCTCTTCAATTTCTTCTTTCCCTCTTCGATTTCTTCTTCGATATCTTCTTCCTGTCTTCTTTCCTTCTTCGATTTCTTCTTTCCCTCTTCGATTTCTGAATTTTCTTCTTAAAACTTGAGAAACAATAGAGAAAAAATAAAACATGGCTTGAGTATACATCTATTAACACATTAAAAAAGAGAAAATAAAAAATAAAACATGGTCGACATGCTTGCCATGGCGGGCGACATGTCGATATATCGACGTGACACCCCTCCACCGACTTGGATCGCCGTGACGCCGTGACAACTATGTGCAGTACAGAAGAACGAAAAGGCCAACAACAAACCAGGCCATCAGTTGGATCAAATTGGGCAAAGATCTGACTATTTTGAGTTTTCTATTGTAATTGGTTAATTCTATAAGCCCAAATATTAGGGATATAAGGCCTACATGGGATTAATGTTGGTTTCTATATTAGTAAGTTGTACTCTTTATCTTAGTAGTGTTTCGAGAGAGGTTAGATCAATATGCTGTAATTCAACTATAGGTTCTGTTTTGTTAAACTCTATTGAAGTTATTTATTTGCTTAGGAGACTAATGAAAATATTTAGAGAATGTAAGACAAAACTCCATTGGTCTTTTTATTGACTTGGAAAAAAAAACTTATGATAAAGTTCCTCGAGAGTTAATTTGGCAATATTAGAGAAGAGAAATGTTTCAAGTAAGTATATGGACATAGTGAAAGATATGTATAATGATATGGTGACTAGTGTAAGAATTGTGAGTGGACATGGTAGTAAATTCCCAATTACAATTTGATTACATCAACTTTAAGTTCATATTTGTTTGCACTAATCATAGATGAGTTGGTTAGATACATTCAAACTCAATTCCCTTGATGTTTGATTTTTACTGATGATATTGTTTTGGTGGATGAAGCAAAAGCAGAGGTAAATGCCAAGTTGGAATTATGTAAGTCAACTTCAGAATCAAAAGGTTTGAAGTAGAACAAAAGCAAAATATATGGTGTGCAACTTTAATAATAGGACTGAAAATGAGGTGGTGAAAATTGATGATAGAGTGTTACTGCAAACTGAAAATTTTAGGTACCTAAGTTTAATCATAAATAAAGGAGTAGAAATAAATGATGATGTTATGTAGAGAATTAAAATAGGATGGTTGAAGTGGAGGGTGTGCCCTACATATTCCTTTAAAACTCGAAGTAAAATTTTAGAGGATAGTTATACGATTAGCAATGATGTATGGAGTTGAATATTGGCAGTGAAAAAATAACATACAAATAAACTCTGTGTAGCTGAAATGAGGATAATGAGATGGATGAGTGGTAAAACTAGAAAGGATAAAATAAATAATGAACGAAGTAGCATTAATTTATGAATCACGCCAATACATGGTAAGTTGCGAGAAAGTCATTTAAGGTGGCATAAACATGAACAACAAAGGCCTTTGAATGCTCCAGTACAGAGGAGTGATTGAATCAAATTGAAGGAGCTAAAAGAGCCAATGGTAGGCCTAAATGACTATAGGAGAAGTTGTGAGGAAAGACATGTATAGCTTAGCACTAGTTACAAGAATTACTTGATTGGAGGGAAAAGATCCATGTAGCCAACCCCATTTAGTTGGGATACAATTGAGTTGAGTTGTAGAAGAGTGTCCATTTTGTGGAAAACGTGTTGCAAGGGAATCTCCCTGCCATGAATAGGAGGTTTCTTATTTTGTGTATATCATTGAATTTATAAATAAAATGTAGGGGATTACACCACCCCGAATGATTTGAGAGAAAAAAGATCAGCGATGCGCTTATGTGAGATTTGTGAGAGACAGAGTATGGTTTTGTGGTATTTAGAATTGCTCTACTGGGGGATGCAATAGGAAAACCTTGGTGGTATGCTGAGGTTGGTGTTGGTGGGATTCCTTCTCCACACTTGGTTGAGAGGCCTAACACATCCTTCATTCTTTCTATCATCTTCTAGTGTCTATTCCTATACTCTCATCTTACTTTGTTCCTTGGTTACTAATTTCATTTCTTCTTTCAATTTTGGTTTCACTTGATATTTCTCACACTAGTTGTTTTATATGTAATTAAATTTATGTTTCTATTTTTTGCAACATACCATGTAGTAACCTTTTGATTTCTTCAAATCTTGCTCCTGCTTAATATTTTTTTGTTAATTATTCAATCTGGTCTCTTTTTTGGTGACTTGCAATTTTTGAGACTACTCCATACCTTCAAATCTGAATCTGATAATTAGAACAACATAGATTTTACAGACTTGTTATATTTGATAAGTGTGGAAGATGAGGTCCCAATAGAAGTGTGGAAGAGCTTAGGAATCTGTGGTTTATCTTGGCTCACCAAGTTGTTTAATAAGATTGTCAGCACAAGGAAAATGTAGATGAATAGAGGAGAAACATTGTGGTTCTAATTTACAAAAATAAAAGTGATATTCAAAGCTGCAATAAGTATAGAGGCAGAAAATTAATGAGTCATACTATAAAATTAAGGGAGAGGGTTATTGAAACCCACCTGAGATTAGAAACTACTATTACGGAGAACCTATTCGGTTTCCAAGAAGATCCACGACAGAAGTTATTTACTTAGGAGGCTCGTGAAAAGATTTAGAGATTGCAGGAAGGATCTCTAATATGGTCTTTGTTGACCTAGAAAAAGCTTATGACAGAGACCCTAGATTTAATCTGTCAAGTGCTAGAGATGAAGAGTCTTTCAAGTTAATATTTGTGTACATAATTAATAATTAAAGATATTTGAAAAATATAAGAACTGTGGGAGGCCAATGTAGGGAATTCCCAATTACAATTTATTACATCAAGGATTAGCTTTAAGCCCTTATTTGTTTGCGCTTATCATGAATTATATTTCCGCTTCTCACAGCTGCTCTTTCCACACCTCCAGATATTTGGTGCCAAATCATCACCCGTTTCCCTATTTCTTTAATAATATAGTTGGCTATCTCTGTGGCATCGATTGTATAGTTTGAAAAAATTTGCGTAGAAATTGATCTGAACCAATCTCTTGCACCGTTAGTTCTCTTAACGGAGGATAACCTCTATCGACGAGTTCGTTGCAAGTATGAGGCGTTATAGAGTGTATGTTTTCGTTGTGGCAAAGTAGGCCATAGGAAAAATGCATGCACGAACTCAGAACCCCTTTCCCGATAGTCCAACATCGTCCTATCCACCCCCTATCTCTTAAATTAAAGGACCTAGCCTCTAATTATGGTTATTGCACTCTCAATCACGCTATCCCTCATCATTGGTTTACCAAACTGCCCTCTATCTTATTTTGCATCCGAAAGAAGTGACAGCCTGGAGTCATTCAAGATGAGGTTCTTTGGTGTATGTATTTTGCTGATGATGTTGTTTTGGTGGAAGAGACAAAAGTAGGGATTAATGCCTAGTTAGAGTTGTGGAGAACAACATTGGAATCAAAAGGTGATAAGATAAGTAGAATGAAGACAGAGTAGATGGTGTGTAACTTTGGCTACAATAAGATAGATAATGAGGTTGTGAAAATGGATGAGAGGGAGATTCCGCAAAGTGGTTATTTTAGTTATCTAGGCTCAATCATAAATAAATAAGGTTTTATAGAAGATGTGTTTCACAGAGACTTAAAATAGGATGAATGGAGTGAAGAGGTGCGTTCGGAGTATTGTGTGATCGTCGTATTCTTTTATAACTTGAAGAAAAATTTTTTAGGGCAACCAAATGACTGGCTATAATGTATGGTACAAAATGTTAGGCAGTTAAGAAAAATCATATTGATAAACTTAGTATAGCAGAGATGAGGATATTGAAATGGTTGAGTGGCAAAACTACGAAGGATAAAGGAAAGAATGATCATATTAGAGCTGAGTTGATAGTAGTTCTGATTCAAAATAACTTGCAAGAAAGTTATTTGAGGTGGCATGACCATGTTCTACGGAGGCCTTTGGATGTTCTAATACGGAGGAGTGATTTGATTCAAATTGAAGGAACTAAAAGAGCTAGGGGCAGACCTAAAATGACCTTATGAGAAGTGAGATAAGACATGCATAGCTTAGGCCTTGTATATAATATGACTTCGAATAGAGCTGATTGGAGGGCAAGGACCCATGTAGCCGACCCCATTTAGTTGGGGTAAGGTTGAGTTGTTTGTTTGTTTGTTATACTTGACAAATAAACGTTTCAACCATATTTTCATATTTGAGTTGTCTTGACACCTGTGATGCTGTCCCAAGCTGATCTCCCATTGTACTTAATGGGTTCGAGGTTAGCACTGTAATAGAATCCCCCCTCCCCCCAAAATAGGTGTACCTTTTAGGGTGTGGATCGGGACGTGATAAGTAGTATCTAACCTGGTATGGGGGCACTGCAAATGTGGGTTTGGGGGATGCCAGGGAGAAAATGAGGAGCTATAATTGTCTCAGATTCCCAATCCACCAAATCCCACATTGGCCAGGTTTGGGAAAGATCTTGGGATAATAAGCGTGGAAGGAGAACCCTAATAGCTTATAACATAATGCATTTTTTTGGGCCCTTTTCAGACCTAGAATGCCCAAGTAATACTTTTACCTCTTTATTCTCTGGAAGGACCTAAAACAACAAATGACTTTCGATGGGAAGGGTTTTTCAGCTTTCAATTTAAATCTTGGAGAAGATATAGCTTATTTGTTGTGTACTTGCTAACATGATCTCTCTTATGCATGCAACAACTCTATTAGAAAAATGAATGTCACACTGGCAAAATAAAACAGATCTGATTTGGTGCAGTTCAATTTGTTATTAATTTTTTGAAGAAAGAACACCGCTCGTTCATGCGTCTGTGCGTGTACCTATGCCCAGACACAACGGGACGCGAAATGACTGGCACACCGCTGACTTTCCATGGTGGCGGGGCGGTCATTCGTGCCTGGCTGTGTCTGGGCGCAGTTACACGCCCAGACACACAACCAGGTGGTGTTCGTGTTCCCTTAATATTTTCATGGAAAAGCAGTTACCAACTTATTTGTTTCTTAAAATTTCATTTCAAGAGATTATTATTTGTATTACAGGGGAATTATGGTTACTTTGAAGAGTTGAAAATGTTAATACAAAATAACTACAATGTCAAAATCCAGTCAGATGTTATTTAAAATTCTAATCTTGTATTACCCAAATGTGCTAGTCTACATATTATACTTTTCTACATAAAGGCCAATACTTCATTTTTTCAAATTTGAAAAAAAAAAGGGGGAAAGGAAAAAGGAAGAGGTACGTAAAGCATACCCGTTAAGTTAACTCTTTGACAAGCTTGATAAATGCGATTGCTTTTTTAACATACAGATATATAGATTTCAACCATAAATTGAGGATTATATTCAGGTATATATAGCTTTCATAAGACATTGTTTAATAGGGGATGACAGATGTTGTCATCCTGTCTCGCTTGCAATCGTAAAAATCAGTTGCAGTATCATGAGCAGGTGCACCATAACCCCCCAAACACCCAGAATTGATCTGTGATAGCCACCCAAGAAGGTTGAGGGTTAGGCTATTCGGCGTGCTAACGCATCAAAGCATGCTAACGCTATGTAGAATTGAAGGAAGAAAGAAAGTGATTTGATCTTCCATTGATGAAATAAGTTCCAACTAGTGCTGGAGTTGGGAATGAACATCCATTCCTGTGAAACGAGTTCTCGTCTTTTGCATGATGCGTTGAAGGACACAACTTGAATTGATGTCTTGTTGTGGCTCAGTTGTTCCACTATGGCCAGATTTGATACACCTTGCAAACAATGCTGAACCTCCTAATATGGTTACTGAGTCGTTCAGAATGTTGGGGCATCCATGCAATTTCCTCCCAAGAGAGCACAACATATCTCGTATAACCTCTAAGCTAAAGAATGTTATTCCGTATTGCCACTATTAATGGGCATGGACAAAACTTGTCTGTTATTTTTGTAAAGCTTTTGCATAGAAAACATGTCATTTGTGATGCCCTAAAAAGAAATCCTACTCCATGTGTTGTCTCTGTTGAAATGTCAACCAAGTTATAAAAGAGAACCTAGGGTTAGTGTAGAACCATACGATGGACTTAAACTTCAGGATAGAGATGGACCAGATGGAATGCTTGCTCTACCACCTGTGCTTTACGAATAGTATCCAACAATTGGATGAATTGGTAGCAATATTCCATGTCAGTCTCATTAAAACTGCTTCCTGAAAATCATCTAAATGTTGTAGGCCCAGTCCACCTTCATTCTTTGGTTTGCATAAGGATTTCTAAGCCATTTTTTGTGCGCCAGTGTTTGAGTAGCCCTACTGGCAAATAAATTGTGTCATCATTCTTTCTAACCTGTTGAGAATGTTTTGTGGAACACGAAAGTGCCTTTGCCTCCATGATGACACTGCCTTGTTTATAATCTCTGCATAGTCATGAGCCCGAAGAGATTTCGAGGACAGTGGAACATCTAAATATTTTGATAGGTAGGCTACCTACAACAATGCTTAGAGTGGTAGAAGTATTCATCAATCTCTGTAGGGTAATTTGCAAAGAAGATGTTGGATTTTTGTTTATTAATGGCGAGTCCAGAGAGCTATGAGAATTGGTGGAAGAGCTGGTCCAGTTGGTTGGCATTCGTCACACTTACCTTGGCTCAACACAATTGTCGGCATATCGCCATTCTACGGTCTTAAAAGTCGGATAACTTTTGGGATTTGTGTGGTTGTGTTTACACTTTCATCATAAAAAAAAAAAAAGGGTGTGTGGTTTAGTCTCACATTGGGTGTGTGTGTTTGGTATTCCGCCATTTCATGGTCCTAAAGCGGTTAACCTTTGGATTGTGTGTGGTTTGTGTGATTACACTAAAAAAAAAAAAAGAAGAGGTTTGTGGGTTTAGTCCACATCGGGTGTGTAAGTGTGGTGTGTGTTGTGTATACCCGTCATTCCACAAACATATGATTAGTTTTTCAGGAAATTTCCAAACGAACAATGTCAATGAAATCTTTCAATTTCTTATTTTACTATGTCGGTTTTGTTTGTGTACTCAAAGCTACTCTCCAAGGGGTGCTAAAATGATGAGTAATCCTAAACTCCGTTTGCTAGCATGACGGTTCGGGTATCAAAAGTCGGTTAACCTTTTGGGATTGGTGTGTTGTTTGTGTGATTACACTTTCATCAAAAAAAAAGAAAAAAAAGAAAAAGAAAATAAAAGGACTCCTAATGAGCTACTCTTTATCAGTCATTCTTCTTAAAAAGTGGGCCCTACACAAGGATGAGGTGCCCTAACCTGACGTATCCTTCCTTTTTTATTATTGATTCTAAAAATATTATTTAAAACATTATTCAGAAAAATAACCATGTAAAATTGTGTTTTCGTTCATATGAGAGATGACCATCTTACAACCTTCTCTCTCCATAGAAAGACATTTTTTTAGGGTTCATGCATCAACAGTGGCTTACCTATCCCAGACATGGCTTACTGCACAGCCAATCGAGATTGAACAAGAGAACAGAAATAAGGGAAGAATTTCAATCATCATAACAAGCCATGTCTAATCGGTTAGGAATTCAAGGAAGAAAAGAGAAGAGAGTGCTCACGTGCTTTTGAAACTCGAATTGGCCAAAGCTATGAACCTGATTTTGCACGTAAAGTGCCGAGTCGAGGTGAGTTGCCCTGATCCAGATCGATTCCTAACAATTTCTGACTGGAGATCTTATACACTATTCTGAGATTAAAAGCTTGGCACCAACTTAGTAGATCGGCAAACCAAATAATGAAAGACAGCTCGTAAGGAACTGTGTGGAAAGTGAAGCTGTTGTGGGATAACTGAAACCTAATATGAGTCTCACTTATGGATCCCTCTAATCCAAAAATCGTATTGGGTTTATGCAATTGTTTGGAAATGTTAATATTTTAATTCAAAACTACTGTGGCTTTTCAAAACTGATACACCCCTCCCCGTCAAGCATTTTGAAGATAAAGAACTGGAATTCAATATCCAATGTTAAGGATCAGGTCATGGATCAACTCTCTTGTTTCATCCGTAGGGTTGGATTAAATAAAATTGGGGAAAAGATTGTCACACTGCCCTTATGCAATTTCTTTCTCACTTATTTTTTTTTTTCTCTCACCTCTCACCCTAAAAAATCTGGGGAATTCTCTCCAAATAATATTATTTTTTCTGCAATGTTTGGGCTTCTATTCTAGATTAAGTGATGAGCCTGCATGCTGGTGAAATCGGTGACCGAGCAAATCATCCTGAAAGTCTAGAGGTATCAATCATTGAAATCTAGAAATTTGCCAGAATCTGGTCATCGGCTATGTTAAATATCATTGTTCTGGTCACTGGAGTTGAAGACAAGGAAGAAAGAAGAGGAAAGAGGAGAAGAGCCAGTGATTAGAAATTTTGAATCGGATCTGATGGAAAGAAGAAAGGGTAGGCTTAAAATATGGTCAAATATGAAAAAAAAAATTCACATGCTGGGAGATCTAGAAAAATTTCGTCTTGTAAGAATCACAATAATTTTGTGCCAATAAGAAGCTCTCTGATTTTAGGCTTAAAACATGGTCTAATGCCATCATTTTAACTTCTAAAATTATATATTTTAATATAAAATGGTGAACTAAATGTGTAATGGCTAATTGAAAATGGCATTGAATTTGAACAATATTAATCAACTTCAATTGTCTGAAAGTTGATTTAATTTAACAATTAATAAGCTCCTTTATGGAACACATACTCATGAATAATGAATTTTTGGGTAAAATATGAATCTCTCTCCACATCTGGGACCTACATAAAAAATGAACCTTTCCAGATTACCCAAGTTAATAAAATTATGTTTACCAAAAATAAAAGTTAATAAAAATTTTCAATGTATGATTCAAAATGTATTAATAATGTATAAATATGCTAATTTCAAAAGTGCATTTTTAAACCTTGTGAAAGTGAATTTTACTTGAAAGTATCTTGTCGAATTTTTCCTATCACAATTTCAAAATTTTTTTTTTGGGTGTTCAGTTTCAATACATTAGTAAAGTCTTATTATAATTTTTTTTCTTTCATTTTGAATACATAGTTAGGGCATGCACTGTGCCTCCTCACATCATTATTATATTACTTATTATAAGGAAAAAAAAACAATGATTTAGAAGAAAAGAAATAATGTGAGAGGGTGTAATGCACTCTGCTTGCTAAAAGGACCCTCTCCCTAAAAACTAAAAAGATAAACCCAAAAAAAGAAAAAAAAGGATTGGAAGGGGAGAGAGCGGAAGAAAGCACCTCTAATTCTTTTCTATTTTTGGGGTTAACATCTCTAATTCTTTGGAAGAGTAATAACCTTGGTCTGTAGATTCTCTATGTGAGGGGATTGCTAGTTGAATAAAAAATAGAGAGTTGTCCATATTTTATGCATTTATCATTGACTATACTAATCTGAGTAATCTTAGGGATATAATTGAGAGATTGTAGTCTCAGGGATATATACTATATACATTCCAACATAACAGTTAGATTGGAAATACAAACCTTCTATCATATCTATCATGGTATCAGAGAAACACTCTTTTTTCTAGTTTCTCTCTAACTTCCCTTGAACTTTCCGCACTCTACACCTTCTAGACTGTATACTAGATTTTTTTCCCTCCTTCTGCCCCCACTGATATTTCTCTCTATCGGCTCATGAGTCATGACTGATATTTCTACAATAACACCACCTACTCTTGAATCTCCTATTATCATTTCGCTTCCAGACTCACCAGTTATAAACTCAGTAAGTCCCTAGCCTTGTGGTAATGAGTTGTCTATGGATTCTTTTAGCGGCGCGGCCCTTCTCATCATTATCATGATTGGGTACGAAAATAGTTTGTCCATCTTCATAACTTCCATTGTTATTTTTCTATCCTTGTTTCTTTACATGAACCTACTTCCTTCCGTGAATCCTCTACTAATCCTCATTGGCAAAAAGCAATGATAGATGAGTTTGATGCTCTATGAGATGAGGTGTACAAGATCAAGACTCGATCTAATGGATCGTTTAAGTGATATAAGACATGTCTTGTTGCAAAAAGGTATAATTAGGAATATGACATTTGACTATTACAAGACATGTCTGTCCGGACTCTTATTGCATGACATCTGTCTGTCAATGATCCCTTTTTTAGATGGATGTTAAAAACACCTTCCTGGTGATCTATTGGAAGAAGTGACCATGAAACCACCTCTAGAATATCGGCATCTCCCTCATTAGGTGTATTGTTTATGGCTGGCCTTAAACAAGACTCTTCTTGCACGGTTTGCCAAGTTCAATCATACAATCTCTGAGTTTGGTTTTTCGTGAGCCCGCATAACAATGTTGTTTTTATTCATCTCGTTGTGCTTCCGAGACTTTACTTTTACTCCTTTATGTGGATGATATGCTTATTACATGGATGACCTTGCAGGGATACAGTCCTTAAAACTCTTTCAATCAGTATTTTTAGATGAAAGATCTTGGTGCTTTGCGATATTTTCTTGGTTTTGAAAATCCCCTTTCCCATTGATGGATATGTCATGTCTCACACCAAGTATGCTTCTGATTATTATCCCATGCAGGGATCACTAATAATAAAACGGTTGATACTCCTTTAGCTTGCCAGTAGCCTTGCGTATTTAATAGTCACTCATCCTGACATTACTTATGATGTGCATCTTGAAAGTTAGTTTATGACTAGCCCATGATCCACGCATTTTGCTGCAGTTATTCAAATTCTTCGATACATCGAGGGCATTCTTCTTCATGGCTTACTATATGCCCCAATTTCCTTTCTTGAGTTGAGGGCTTATTTTGATACTTTTTGGGCAAGTGATCCTATTGATTAGTGTTCTACAACACTCTATTGCTTCATCCTTGACAACTCGCTTGTCTTTTGGTGTAATAAGAACAAGTGTTTTTGCTTGTTCCAACACTGAAGATGAATACCGTGCTCTTGTTGATACAACTTCTGAACTTCTCTGACTTTGCTGGCTTCTTTAGGATATATGTGTCTTTTTCTCAGTTCTAACTCCTCTATACGATGACAACAATAGTGCCGCCTAAATTGTTCACAATGACGTGTTTCATGAACGCATCAAGCAGAAGTAGATCGAGTGCCATTTTCATCATTTGCTACGTGCAGATCTATTTATCAAACGCATCCTTATTGTTGTTTTCGTTCATTGGGGTCCAAACTCAAGTTGGTTTTCTTCGATCCACCTTGAGTTTGAAGGGGGTGTCAATGTATATCATTTTATTTATTTTTGCTAAAAGTTAATGTATTTCATTGACTATAATGATTTTAGGAGTAATCTTAGGCATATGATGAGACTGATTGTAATCTAAGGGATATGATTGAGAGTGTTTGTGATCTAGAGGTTATATATATTGTACTCATACACAATTGAATACATAGATTAGAAATACAATCCTTTTATCATTTCTATCATGCATAACATTACATGATAAAATATTCATTGAAAAAAATAAGTGGAAGAATAAAAACTTTGACAACTAAAATTAAACATAGCCAATATCAGCCCTAATGCTTAATAGCATGGGGCAGAAAAGAGCACTATCTATAGAACTTTTCTAAGGTAAAACTTCAAAAATGTTGATGACCACAATAACAAGGTAAAAAGTATAATATATAGTAAGTCAAATAAAGTAGGGTATGCTTCGAAGGAGAAATCAAAGGATTTATAAAAAAATTTCTATTACAAGGAAGAGGGAAATTTTCCCATGACGCTATTGTATTGTTGTCCTCTCATATGGATTTTTTATTATTATTTTCTCTCTTTTTTCCTATCCATGTGGGTCCCATGTGATGATGCCATTCTCCATGCCGCCATTGGTGTGGCATACGAGATTTCCCACACTGTGTTGTGGGGAAATCCTCTACCTAAAAGGCATTAGATGTAAACAATAATTTGACCAATTGAATCAGCTTTCAATTGTTACCAAAAAAAAAATCACCTTTCAATAAATTCCTTCCTTTTCATCTCTATCAAATCTTATGTACTCTACTTAATGTATTCATTGCAAATCACTCTTATTCCTCAAATCTCTTGCACCATTAAATTAATTAAAATTTAAACATTTTATTTACTATCTTGCACTATTAAATTAATTTCTTAAGATTATATAAAATTTACATTTTTCATTACACCCCTTTATTTAAAATGGAAAGAATAAATGAATATATTTTGTTATAATATTTCATCTTACAACACCTATTCACACACATACATGCACCCTACTAACCTCTGGTCATCTAATACTATCTCTTATCCTTCACATCCTAATTACTTAGTATTGAATAAATTTTACTATAAAGTTAATTGTGATGCAGTGCTAGAAAATAGAACTTCAAAAGGTAGCGTAGGTTTCATTTTCAGAGATCATAGGGGCTATTAGGTGAAGGCGATCTCATCTCCTCTTCGCTTTAGATCGACGATTCAAGGTGAAGCTATTGCAATTCGAAGTGCTCTTCTAGAAGTTGTGGCTACTGGTTTCACTCAACTTCAAGTAGAATCAGATTGCAAGGAGGTGATTTGTAATATCCATGACTAGAACTGAATTCCACCCTATGAAATTTATGTTGTAATTTTAGATATTAGGAGACTATCCTCTTCTTTTGGTTCTATTTCTTTTCCATGTATTCCACGGCTATGAATGGTGTTTCAGATGCCTTGGCTAGGAAAGCCCTGCCTATTATATGTGTGACAATTTGACCAAATTCCATTCCATGACTTCATGATCTTTGTAAATCTGAAGCTTTAAGCTGTACATATTCTATCCTTCAAAGAATTCTTTTTCTACCAAATTTTTTTTTTTTTTTACAAGTTTATTAATCAAACATTTTATTTAAAATAAAAAATAACATCTTTTTCCAATATGTCATCTTTTCGTTCAACTCACTTTCCAGCACAAAACTTTCTCCCCAATGATATCTTTAAGGGAGAGGGATGCCTACGACGTCAGAATGTAGTTTCCCACCAATAAGGGGGTTGGAAATCAAGTTGTCCAGTAGGGGGTTTAATGAGGAGAGAAATGTGGGGTCCACAAGTGGGACGAGACAAAGCGTGCACATGAATCTGCACTTTAGTGTCATGGCAATCTTTTTCGCTATCTTTAAATGTCTTTAAGGGTCTCCCTCCAACAGCTCTTGAAACGTTTTTCCTTATCTATAAACCATAAGTAGTGCGTAACTTAGACACAATGATGTACTTTAATTTTCTATCCTTCGTAATCCATTCATATAATATTCTTTAAAGATAAAGGTTAATTTTGACATTTTATTTTTCATCTTCAAAAATATTAAAGGTCACTGCCTAGAACCTAATAAACATTTGGGAAAAGGTTGGCATGCTGCCTGCATGCCGCACGCTAGCGGTCGTTGTGTCTCAATGTCTATCTCCCTCTTTACCCCTTTGAAATGACTGCCTACCCCTCCAGTATTCTCCTCAATTGTCTTTTTATCCTTTGATTTAGCCCAGTTTTCAGTTCATCTTGCATATTTGCTTTATGCACAGAGACAGAGAGGTTTGAGACACAAGTACTTGTAGTAATTGCAGTGAAGAGGCAAGGCTGACAATTTTTTAACCATATAATACGTATTATATGTATTGTATGTGCTCAATACATATAAGAAAGAAGCCTTTTAAAACATCAAAGATAGAATCCTCAACAAGTTTGGGAGATCAAAGCTGAGATTTTGAAGAGGTGTCGATTCCATTACCTTCCAAGGGAAGCCTTCAATCCATAATAGTAGGCTTATGGAACAGTGGGGGTATCCATATTACATTTGAATCAATGTCAGTTGTGGGCATCTCTCCTTTCGTTCTTACGTGTTGCCTTATGCTCTAGGGCCTCTGTTGTTGTTTAGTTGGGTCCCTCACCTCTTGTATATATTTCTTTTTCTTCTTTTGCATAAATGTGATACGATCTATCAAATATATATATATATATATATATATATATATATATATATATATTGCAGGATGGACAGAGAGCTTATTATCTCCAACTAGGAGAAAATTCAGGTTGATGGCAGGTTGATGGCAATGGCAGTTGCAACTCTCATGCATGTACACCATGGCTCATTTCAAAATTCCAAATGTAATTCTTCAGGAGTAAAAGAAAGCAAGATGCAGATTTTTATGGGGTTAGAGACAGCATGAAAGGAAAATCCATTGGGGGTGGTTGTGACTGTCTCTGTAAGTGCAAGCTTGAAGGTGGAATGGGTTTTATAGATCTTACTATTCCGAATGTGGCTATGCTTGCCAAGCTTGGGTGGCATCTGATTTCCAATCCAAACTCTCTATGGGCAAAGCTTTTTTAGAGCATCTATTTTCCAAATAGGTCTTTTATTTAGGCACAACCAGGGGATAAACCTTCCTGAGCTTGGAGGAGTATTTTGAGCTTGGAGAAGTATTTTGAAAGACCTTCTCCAACAGGGCTTTCTATGGATAGTTGGTAATTGCAGATCTATTCATATATGGGAAGTCCTGTTGATTCCACATCTAAACCATTCTAAGGTAAACTCCCCTAGGCCTCTTGATTGTAATGTATGGTGGTTTAGGAGGTTATTGTTATTGGTGAAGCCTAATTTCGGTTCAGAATGTGTGGTTGAGATCTTCGAAGGGTCATTTCGGCCTCAAAACAATCTCGGATTGCCGAAAAATGACGTACATCAACTCCAAAGGCGTGGTGTTGTGTTGGGCTCGTCAAAATCTTTGAAACAATATAGTTTGGGATATATGTTATGTCTTGGTCCGACCCTGTCCGGTTTGGCAATTTCTGGGTTCAGGGGTATTTCTGTACTTCCTCTGGTTAGGGCTTCTCTATATAATGTTCTTATCTCTGAGAGGGCTGTAAGAGAGGCTTTGTAACATTTCCATAGAATAGTGAAATTCGTTTTGTTGTTCAGCCATGGATGTAGCTTCCACTTTGGGGGTGAACCACATAAATCCTGTGTGTTTGTTCTTCTTTGTTTTTCGTATTTCTTCTGCAAATCGCCACTTCTGGGTATTGTTTTCTTAACACTTATTACATCATCAGCTCAATGGGATGTCACAAAGTTAGGACAACATTTTGTACAGTTTGTGGTTGACACTATTTGCAAGATTCCTCTAAAGTTCTGAAGGATACTAGGATAGGATTTGTTGGGGCCCGCATCCAAATGGACAGTTCACAGTGAAATCTACATATACGCTTGGTGCCTCCTTTGCCCCTCATTCTCACTAAGCGGCCCGAAGTTCCAACTTATCTAGACTGGTTTGGAAGATTTTTTGGAATTTTAAAATTCCACTTAAGGTACCACTGTTCCTTTGGAAAGCTTGCCTTAGTGTTATTGATGTCATAGTTAATCTAAATCACCGGTAGATTTTTCTATCTGATGTTTGCCTTAGCTATGGACTTGCCCCCTAAGACTATGGAGCATGCACTTGTCGAGTGTCCACTAGCCAGTAGGCCTAGTTTGCCTCGTGTCTCCATGAAATCCTCCTCTAGCCCAAAATTTTCATTTCATGCTTGGATTATTAAGTGGGGGGAAAACCTTAGAATTATCAAAGTAAGAGCGATGGAGGTGCTTCTCAGCGCATGCAATAATTGTTTTGAAGATTTGGAAGCAATGAAATGTGAGGGTATTCCGTGTAACCCTTCTTCCTTTTGGGTCTTATATTTCTATAAATAACCATTCAGTGGAGGAAATTAACCAGTTAATTGACATAGATCCTAAGGTCATCAAGCTCTCAACATTCTGTTCCCTCAAAACATTGTGATTCTCCTGCCCTTGTAGTGTTCCATCTCATCTATTCAAATGCCGCCATGTCAGATAGGCCAATAGCCATAGGGTTTGGTTGTTTTGTTCTGGATTCTTTTGGGAAGCTTGTCTTGGTAGCCACTGGTCATCTGTTCTCCAGTTCATCATTGATTGGTGAGGTCTTTACTCTAAGATTAGGTCTTCAATGTGTTATCAGAGCTGGCCCGGGCCGAGTTACTCTCCACTTAGATTGCCAGGTTCTGATCTGATGCCTCTTTGATCCTACAACCTGGACGTCAAACTTACAAAGATTTTCGCCATAGTGTTGACTATCTTTGTTCTATAGACTTATTTTGACTGCTGCTCTTTTATTTATGTAAATAGGTCTGTGAATGTTGTTGTCATGCCATTTCTAAATGGGCAGTTTTGTTATCTAGGGAATATATGGAGGGGATCGGAAAATGTTTTTTGAAGTGAACTATATGTGAAGCATATTTATTTACTGACTATAGGAAGCACCAAAAGACTATCAAAAATTCAAAATACTAGTCAATCTATCCTAGTTATAGCTAGCAAATACCCTTGCCCTTTCCTTAATTTCTAAAATGGTTAATTTTACCCTTGCCCCTTCCTTACTAATTTCTATAATGGTTAATTTATTATACCTCTTACACAACATGCTCCATAGACTCCACCACATCTTTGGCACTGGACTTGGACTTGGCTCCTTTTCCTTTTAAGGGTAGAAAAGATTTCCTAAATCAAAAAAAAACAAACACAACTAGTACGGCCGATATGTACATCGACTGGAAAACCCTCTCTCGACAGTTGTAGCTAAACTCCAACCTCTCTCTCTCACATGCTGTAATGTTGAAGGACATCAACACAGTTAACTTCGATAGGCTGATGGTTCTTTTTCCCATGTCATCATCTTATGAATTAACTCTCCACAGCCCAAAAGTAGCTAATCCAGCAAGGACTGTAAGGTGGAACTGACTTGTATGTCAGTTCCCAACTTAGTGAAGAAATGGAAAACTTGTTTCACGCATTAATGCATACATTTATACTGCATGCATGCATGCATTCATACATACATACATACACCTCAACCAACTATCAGCTTTAATAGGAATCCCCAAAAAGCTGTATCAGAGATTCGCAATTTTACGGAAGAAGAATTAATTTCACTTAATCAGAAAGAATGTATAGAAGTGAATTCCTAAATATCTCTGACACCATCAACACAAAGGAAACTCATTCATCAATAATAAGAACTGAAATTAAATTCCAATTTCTGAGGATCTCAGATGAGTCTCAGTGCCATGCAATGCGTTAATCACAGCCAATCTAAGCACGCTTCAAAGACTTAAAAAAGTTTTAACTATTCTGATAGAGAGACAGTATAGGAAATTTGAATTATTTCAACAGAAAGTAATTCGATCAACAGATTTAGTAAAGAAATTAATACCAATTCTAACGAGGATATGATTTTCAAACATTCAGCTAGATCTTTAGATTTTCTATCAAAACGAGAGAAGGTAGAAGCGAGAATTAAAAATATGAAGAACTACAAAAAAAAAAAGAAATATTATCAGACCTGGTACTTGCGAAATCATAGAGCTTTCCAGTGCTGGAGAAGATTATCAAACCGACTTCGGCATCGCAAAGGATAGCTAACTCCTTAGCCTTCTTCAGTAATCCATTCCTTCGTTTTGAGAAAGTCACCTGCCTGCTTGTCGAATTGTCGATCCTTCGGATCACGATCTTTCCTCTCCCCATCCCTACTGCTTCAGATAGTTAGGGTTTCACTCTCTTTTTCTCTCTAAATTTGCGGTAAGAAGGAGAGTTTCAGCTTTAAGATCTGATTAGAAAACATCATCAAAAGGAAAAACGAAGAAATAAAATATTAAATCAGAGAACAGTAGAGGAACATATAACCTAGTGAAGATGAAAAAAATAGCGATCCGAACAGAAAAATTGAAGTTTTCGGGGAAGGACTTTGGGTTTGTACCTGTAATGACGGCGATCAGAGCTTTTCTACATACAATGAGCTCTTCGTCAGTTTGGTGGCTCTGAGATTGTTCTTTGTGATGTCTTTTGTTTTTTTGGTAACAGCAGCTTTTAAAATTATAAGGAAAGGCCAAAAAGCGGTTTTCAGGATACTGTAACCACTTAGTTTGGAAAAACCAGAGTGGTATTTGCTTTACTAAACCGCTTAATGGTTTTGATTTCACTGTAGAATCCCAAAATGGTGCAATCCTGTCAGTATTATAATTCTTGTATTTTTTATGGAGTACTGTTTGTCATTTAGATCACCGACACGTGGGAGACGAACACGGCAGCTGTAATTTTCAGTTTCGATGTCGGAATGCCCCTATCTTTCTTAAATGACAAATGCATCCTTATGCGGTTTAGCAGGTTGCACGTCTCTGTCACCAATTTTAAAAAAAAAAAGAAAAGGATAAGAGTCCTACACAATAAAGTAAAAAATATATATATTATTTTTAAGGAATACAATGTGCAAACCCTAGCTATCACCAAGTGCTTCACTAGGGCTTACACCACATTATGGAGCAAACTCACACCACAAATGATTTATTAGGGTTGATCCTGAATCCTCCTGAACAAGGTAAAAACACTATCAATAAGTTTAACAGTGGAAATTATTAAAAAAAAAAAAAAAATTAGAACTCCAACATGTCAAAACCAGGGGAAGGCTATATGCTAGTAGTCCAAATTATTATTAAAAAAAGAGAAAAAGAACGTTGTTTGATCGTGTGGCTCCTATGCCCAAACATAGGGGCACATGAAGTTACCGCCTCGCCCCCTTAAATAAAAAAATAACATCTATGTTTATGCCCCTACGTGCATTCTCATTATTCTTCGTGCTAGTACAAAGTCTACACAACCAGGCAGTAATCTCTTGCCCATAAAAAATCATGGCACATATCTGTTGAAGAATTTGGATCCTTGGTTATGCTCATCTCCTCGTGCAAACTTGCACATGTTTAAAAGAGGTAAGAAAAGCATTTTGAGTTTTTTTTTTTTAATTTTTTATCATTGAGAAATCTTTTTCTTCTTGGCATTAGTGGGAAGGCCAGAAGAAAAAAAATCTGTTGAAAACCCTAGAACCTTATAAACATGAGATGCCTTCAAAAATTTTATGACATGCATGATTTGAGTTACTTTTAGAGATCATCACATGTGACCCTAGGGAGCATATTCCTTAGAAATTTCCATTATATTCGTTATGTATCCTATTAGTTTTTTTAATGACATAAAAAGTAAAAGAAATTGTTAAGTTCTATAGTTCTTCCTTAGTCTGATGATCATCTCATATGACTATTAAGTCCAGCAAGAAAAATAAGAGAATAGAGAAAGCAAAGGGGCCTACTAGTGGACTCTGGCTCTCCTTTCTCATTTCGCTCACTGGACCGCTCTAGTTACTAATGAGCACCTCCATGTTCTACATTACTAATCCCCGGTTAAGGAACATTTGGGTAAGCTCTACTAGCTTAGATTATGAGTGAGAAATAGAAACTGACCAAAGTCGACATGTTCAGCTAGCTTCTCATGCGCAGATTGTAGAATTTTCATTTTTTTCTTTTCCCTTGCTGGGGTATAGAAAATAGAAAGAAAAAAAAAAAAACAAAAAAACAAAAACAAAAACTTTTTCCCTTAGGGCATAGAAGCTCAGGTTGATTACTATTGCTATAGACATTGGCCCTTAGTTGCAGAAAAAAATAGATTATTTTCCAAAATGCAATTCCAAAGGGAAAAGATAGATTAGTCTTTTTTTAGGTAGAAAAAAAAAGATAGATTAGTCATACAGTAATAATCTTCAACCTCAACGGGGAGTCGGGGACTATAACAGGGACTCAAAAGGCAATGGCTTTAATGGTAAGGGTAGATCGGTCTTTCTGACTTCCCAGGAACTCGAATTCGTTAAATCGGTCAGAAACTGCACGAATCAAAAAGCAAATAAGTTTGTGCGTGACGACTGCGTCCAAGGAATGTGGGAGAAGCCACGTGTCGAACAATACATGTTACGATAAAGACCGGTGAGCGAAGAAGAAATAAAAGGGTAGAAAAAGGAAGTTGGGGATAAAAAGGGATTTGTCCTTAGTAAATTGACGGATTAAGGTTTCCAAATTGGGCAATTTAGTAAATTGACGGATTATGGTTTCTAGATTGGGCAATTTAGATATCGTGCATGTGTCAAGTGAAAAAGCCATCTCCCATTTTCTCTCGCTTCCAACAATGTTTCGTTTTGGAACTTTGGGTGGAAGTAGAGAAGACCTGGTAGTGTCAACCATCAACCCAACCAAAAATTCCGAAATATAAAAATATATTAAGTAATTATGTTTTATTTTTTATTTAAAAAAAAAAAAACTTCTATCTTAAATGTGAAACCCCTCCCTTCTCAGTCTTTCCCGGGAGTGTCAACCATCAACCCAACCAAAAATTCCAAAATATAAAAATATTTTTGTAATAATGCTTCATTTTTTTATTTTATTTTAAACAACTTCTGTCTTAAATGACAAACCTCTCTCGTGTCAACCATCAACCCAACCAAAAATTCAAAAATATAAAAATATTTTGTGATAATGGCTTCAATTTTTTATTAAAAAACAAAAACTTCTATCCTCAATGAGAGCCCTCTTACTCTCTCATTCACTAATTAATTGTCACCCACTTTCCCTTTGGAGAAGTCCGAAAATAAGAAACAACATGGTGGAATAGAATGCAATATTTTGTACTAGGTAAGAGGCTTATTAGCTTATACTATTTATAATATTTCTTTTCTATTAAATAAACCATCAAAGTGCGGAAGCACACATCTCTTCTAATTGTTAAACCCTTTAAAATCAAGTAAATATTCAAATGTTTCCTTCCATATATACATAAAAATATGTATGTATATTTTTATTGTTGTAAAATGATGTAAGGGTAAAATAAGAAAGAAGTACTCACTGGTTGGAAATTTTTTTGCTTCACTCCATCGAATCAAGATTCTTCGATTAAACGATTATAACAATTAGTTGATCCATTTGAATCAAGATTAATGAGTTGAATCGTTGAATAACTTCAATATGAACAAATTCACACAAAGAAGCATAATGATTAATTATATATTCAAGAAGCATAATGATTAATTATATATAATCACAACGCCAACAAATTAGAACCCATGACAATTGTTAAAAATGATATATATTTTGTCATTAACAAAAATAAAAAGATTATGGTTTGAAGTTCTACTTCCGAGGGTGGGGGGTTGAGCTCATGGAATATACTAGATTTTGAGAAGAAATCCAATTAGATTCTTTGAAAAATATTGACCTAAATTAATATTAAAATGAGATTTAATCCAAGCCTAAGGATTGAAAAAATAGATCAAATGTAAATTTCATCTAAACTTGCTATTTTTTGTATGCTAATATGACAATGTGGTATTTTCTTCTTATTTTGCTTCATGGTAACTATAAATCTTAATTGACTCGCATTGGATACCTATCATACCGTTTTGTCCAGAAATCGACTGGGGCCTACCACTTGCCTAATCACGCTTCGAGCTGAACCACACCTATTTCATGTAATATAATATGATAAAAGAGTAAAGTTTGTTTGTCGGCAATGCAAAATCTGAAATCTTTTTGCACGATAGTAGTCCATGAATCATTACTCCCCCTATTTGCAAATATCCAAAAATACCCTAAAACTCGCGATCTTAGGTAAAAAAACGCCCTAAAAGTGAGTCGCTCACCATGGTCGTGCCAATTAATGATCCCTTACCCAATGATAAATGTAATATTTATTTGTATTGTATAATATTATATTTTGGTATATTATGCTATACTTATCTTGTATTGAATCATATTATAATATGATGTAAGGGTAAAATAAGAAAGAGGTACTCACTTGTTGGAATTTTTTTTGCTTCGCTCCACCGAATCAAGATTCTTCGATTAAAAGATCATAACGATTATTTGATTCATTCAAATCAAGATTGATGAGTTGAATCGTTGAATAACTTCAAAATGAACAAATGCACACAAAGAAATATAATGATTAATTATATATAATCACAACACCAACAAATTAGAGCCCATGCCAATTGTTAAAGATGATATATATTTTTTGTCATGAACAAAAATAAAAAGATTATGGTTTGAAGTTCTACTTTGGGGGGGGGGGGGTTGAGCTCGTGGAATACTAGATTTTGAGAAGAATTCCACTTAGATTCTTTGAAAAATATTGACCTAAATTAATATTAAAATGAGATTTAAGCCAAGCCTAAGGATTAAAAAAATAGATCAAATGTAAATTTCATCTAAACTTTCTATTTTTTGTATGCTAATATGACAATGTGGTATTTTCTTCTTATTTTGCTTCATGGTAACTATAAATCTTAATTGACTCGCATTGGATACCTATCATACCCTTTTGTCCAGAAATCGATTGGGGCACACCACTTGCCTAATCACCTAGCATCCCATACCTTACGCCGTTGAAGGCGGCACGCTTCGACCTGAACCACACATATGATAAAGGATTAAAGTTTGTTTGTCGGCAATGCAAAATGTGAACTTTTTTTGTACGATAGTAGTCCATGAATCATTACTCCCCCTATTTACGAATATCCAAAAAAATCCTAAAACTCGCGATCTTAGGTCAAAAATGCCCTAAAAGCAAGTCGCTCACCATGGTCGTGCCAATTAACGATCCCTTACCCAATGATAAATGCAATATTTATTTATTTTGTATCATATTATATTTTGGTATATTATGCTATATTTATCTTGTATTGAATCATATTATAATTTCATTTATATTATACTATATGAGGTGGTGTTCCTTGGTTTCTATACAAGATATAACATCCATCACTACTGAAGATCTTTAAAGTTACATATGGTTATGACAATTGGTATAATACCCTACTCTTCTAATATTTATACATCTGAAAGAAATTTTAAATATATGTAAAGTACTTATAACTTTATTTGATGTAAAATTGTGAAAGAAAAATAAAACAAAATTCTTATCAAAGGTTGTACTATTTTATGATAAGTACATTAAGGTGTAAATTTTAATGTTATTATGACATTGTTTTATTAATGTTAGGATGATGAGCACAAACAAAGAAAGGTATTGGCACTGCTAATGTGGATGTTCCCTTATTCGTGCTTCGCTTCACTTCTACGTTTAAACAAACATGATTCGTTGCAAGGAAAAACAATACTAAATAACAAAAACAAAATGATGAAAATGAATACCATTTGAACAAGAACATCTGATAACACTGCAAAATTTCTTCAACATTTGAATTCCAAGCTATAAAACAATGAAGCCATCATAACAAACTTAGTTAGAAACATTTCATGGACTTACCTCATTGAAGATCCAAAGTATACATCTAGCAACAACACTACATCTCTTTCACTTCCTCCTATTGAAGCTAAAGGAGTTTTCAAAATTCTCAATGTGGCACTTGAAAGAATTGGATCTATATAACATTACTAATATATTCTAAACTAAGACATAGAACAACTAAAACAAAGTAGATTAAGTTTTATATGATAATTCACTAGAAATTCCTTAATTAGCTTGGATTACTTTACTTAGTAGAATGCTTTATCCGTACCATAAGTCAATTGATTATAATCAAACCAACAAACAATCACATGAAATAATGTACTTTACTATCTTAAATCATGTATTAAATACCAAACTGGTGGTTTCCTTTGAGTCCATAGTTAAACAAAACCTCTTGGAGTTTGAAGGTTTCTGTAATTTTGTTCCTTATAGGAAATGGCTTGACTAAGCTAATGGTTGAGGTTAATGGCTTTGGGGGGCTCGTATTAATTCAACTGCAATTAAGTACAAGAGAATCAAATCAAATTCCAGATAGTTCCTTAAAGACAGCGCCGTCAACCTTAAAAATTGGAAAGATAAAAAAAAAGAAAAAAAAGCCCATGTGTGTTCTTTGAAGTCTGAGAAGTTATCCTCTCTCTCTCTCTCTCTCTCTCTCTCTCTCTCTCTCTCTCAAAATGTGTTTGTGCCATGTTGGTTTCTTTTTTCAATATGGATGGTAGAAAGGTTGAATATCTGAATAACTAACTAAACACACCATTAGCTCTTGATTCCTGATTTCAAGTCTTGGTTAATTTGTTATAAATGATAAGCATGGGTTTTTTTCTCTCTTTCTTTTTTTTCCTTTTTGAAAAATATGACTTCATAAATTAAAAAAGGTAATCGCCAAGGCAGCCAAGTAGGAGAAGTTGCAAATTTATTAGGGCGGGGGATCGTTCAGCTTGCATGGCCTTGCACCAGTGCAGGGGCGGGGGTGGGGGTGGGGTCATCATTTTCACCCCCTTCTGTGTCTTGGTGCTCCAGGGCCACATGACTTGGTAGGGATCTTTTTCTCAATTTATTATTAGGTATACGCCAATCACTTGGTGCCAAGGTTTGAAATTTAAATTAAGAATTAAGTATGAGATTAGTCTCTAATAATTCTAATTTCTATTATGCAGAAACACTTTAGGACTCGATCGGGTCAACCTAAGTCAGCCAAATTGAGGTTTCAGAATTCTTGTAAAAAAAGAGGGTTTTAGCTAGAATTTTTTCTAGTGTCGGCTGTCGACATGACGCACCAATCTCTTCTTGTATGCGTGCTTGGAAAACCTTAGTCATTCAAGCTGAGGGTTTGGAATCCATGTAAAAAAGGGGTTTAGCTAGGATTTTTTCTGGTGTCGGTTGCCGACATGACGCACCAATCTCCTCCTTTATGCATGCTTGGGAAACCTAAGTCAATCAAATTGAGGTTTCAGAATCCATGTAAAAAAAAGAAGGGAGGACATAGCTAGAATTTTTTTCTGGTGTCAGCTGCCGACATGACGCACCAACCTCCTCCTTTATTCGTGCTTGGGACCGACAACAATCGCTGAGGAAAATAATGATTCCGATTTCAATTATGCAAGAACACTTTTAGGAATCAGTAGGACTCAACCAAACTCAATCGAACTCGCTTAGTAAATAAAGACTTGGAGTCAATCAAATTCGGTGTTGGTCTATATTGAATCAAATTGATTCAAATCTGATTTTTGAAACCCTAGTTAGAGCAACTGAAGAGGGAAAAAAAATGAAACTTAAAGCATAAAATAAAAAAAAAAATTGCAACTAAAGACCTCCTAAGGGGCCAATTCTCTATTAAGCCACTCCATTGGCGTGGGAACCCCTATGCGCGTGGCAAAGCTCGATTGCTCGACACGCACGTGCAGGTAGCAGAGGGTACAGTACTACAGTCTCCACTCTCCAATTGGAAAGTTGGAACTTGGAATTGCACAGATTACTAATCTCCTTCGTGATGCGATAACTTTAACAGAGAACACTTGAGAATATTTTTTGGCTCCCTTTTTTATGGAGACTCATTCTCATGCTTGGTAGTAGTGCTTAGGGGAGCGGACCCAGAGTTTTTTGCATTATGTAGAGTTTGGTAAACGTGTAACTTTTGGTTGGCGGAAACCACGTGATCACAGTTTCTTAGACCAATTAAGATTCGATCTTTTCCTTCTTTGTTTTTTTTTTATTTTTTTTTGGTAAATCGATCTTTTTCCTTAAAGGTAGGGCCCAGGCCCCCAAAGGATCAGGTGCTGAGATTAAATAAATATAATTTAACATCCTTCTCCAACTAAGAGCTTGACCAAGTGTCATCATCGTCAAATGATAATGGGTGCAAGTTCCAAAAAAGGAAAATTGAATTTGTAGATAACTGTATTAGTGGGACACCTATCACTCCACCAAAGGTCGTGGACTCGTGGGGTGCATCGACTGTCTTGCTTAACGGGAGGGAAGGGTTGGAGTTAAATATTATATTTTCTGACAAAAGGCCACAATATTTACAAAGAAAAATATCCACAGTCCCACGACGTCAGTGTGCATATTCCATCCTACACCTTCTCACATACTATGTAATTCACCTTACTTTTTCTTTTTTTAACATATACTCTTTCTCTTTACATTAAATAAACAAAGGCCAATTGCAGTGCACGTGGGAGCATCAACAGGGCCGTTTATGTGGATGAAGTGGTCGTTTCGACTCCTTTTGTGTTTGGGTACAAGGGTCATGCTGTTAGGTAACCATAAGTAAAGGATTGAGTTTTTCCACACCTTTGATCAAGAGAGATCAAGGGGTTCGAGAGTGGTTGAGAGAATATCGCACAACAGTGGGAGATAGTGTTGACCATTCATAAATAGGGGACTAACATTAATGACCCGTGATGGGTGTTTCCTTTACCGTGTGGTGAAGGAAAACTTCCACTATAAATTAATGTGGTTTTAGGTATCAGGATCGGATTAACCATTATCGATGCCAATGCCAATGCCAATTCCAATTCCAATATTTGACCGATATGGTCTGAATAGTATCAAGAAAGGGAGGGAAAAATGGTCTAAGAAATCTTATACCGGAATTTTGAGGGTCCAACCAATTGAATCTATCCTGATATGGCTGATCCATATCAATATGAATATTGATGGTAACCCAAACTGGTGTCAATATCATACACCAAAACCCTTATTAAATCCTTTGTACACAAACCATTTCCAACGATACCTATTGATCGAAAAGTGGACTTTGGCATCATAGGAAAGCTCTCCCCTATCTACAAATAGGGAGAGAGTTCTCTAAGCAAGCAATAAAGAGAGAGAGAGAGAGCCCTCACTTGGCAGCTCGGAGAACTTTTTTCCTTGCAAATATATCACTATTTATAGGAAAAAGGTTAATAAACCTAAGGCATATATTGCGCCTCCTCTCATGAATTATTATATTAAAAATTTTAAGAAGAGAAAAATAATGATTAAAAAAAATAGAAGGAGAGGGTGTAGGGTACCGTGCTTGTTCAAGTAGAGTGTAAGGTAAGTTTGGATATAGCAGGACTTGGACCTGCGACCATTAGGTTAAAAGCCTCTCCCCCTAATTTTATTAAGGAGAGGCTTTTCTGATCTAATTGCGAAAGATACACCAGCAATCTCTCTCTCTCTCCTCATGAAATGACCTCTTTACCCCAAAGTATGATACCATTTCATCATTCGTCATTGGTGCACACCTAAAATGTTAATGATAGTATTTAGATTTAGATTTTGATACAAAAGAACTCCTCAATTCAGATATTTCAAAAAGTTTCATGGGCTACCCATAGCACCAGAATAAGCGGGGGAATTTTCTAAAAATAATAAGAATAGACCACATATAATTATTTTAAACTATATAAATCGACCCAATTTGCAAATCTATTTTAACTATCAATAAACTGACAAGATTTTATATGGGAAAAGGTTCTCTGAACTGACCACGGAGGTTACACTAGCACCCTCTTTCTCTCTCACTTGAAATGACCTCTATGTTCCTCTTCAAAAAACCATACCTTAACTCTTCATTTATACGCTCCTTATGTCATATGCTTAGAGAATTCTCTTTCTATTATTATATTGAAAAAATGTTCTCTGTAGGGGGGGGTGTAGGCCATGCCCAGACACAGTGCGGGGATAAATGACCACCCCGCCCCATGAAAGACGGAAATCACGCGATCACATCCCTCGAGATGCCAGTGCGTGCATGTGGCCCCTGTGCTCCCCCATAGAGAATACTCCCCCCAATATATTATAAGTCTATGGTATTCTTGGATTTTTTCAAAATTTTGAATCATTGTTTGACCCCCATTATATACTTCATTAGACTGAAATATTACTAATACCATATAACATAGGACCCACCCCATGCCAATCAATCATTTCTTACCACTTGGCAATTGATGAACTCACCTACTTGGTTGAATGATAACATTCCCCTCTCCCAAATTAAGAAGAAAAAAGAAGATGATCTCCAACCTAAGTCACATTATTTTAAGTACTCCCAAGTTGGGAGATGACTCTTTAATGAGTCATCATCTCACAATTCGAATATTGGATACTTTGCCGTCTATATTTTGTGGTCATTGCTTCAACCCCCACCCAAAGTAAAGGCGATTTGGGTTTTCCGGAAGAAGGAAAGGGCATGTCCATTACTCACTCCACTCGTCTATGCCGCCTTCTTGGATCTAGATCCTCTCTGGTGTGCTGTTCGTAGTGGTCTGTGCGGTGTAAACTGAATTGTGCATGTAAAGACCGTCTTACCCTTGTCTAAAAGCCTTTTCCAAGTAGGGGTAAAATGATCATTGCATGCGCGGCCCAGTCTGTGCTGCACAGACCGCTACGGGCAGCTGGGCCGTAGACGATCTGAATTGCTTCTTCTTTGTCCATTGTTTCAAAAATTGGGATCAGAATCAGCCAAGACCGCTCCTTCTTCTTTCCCCATTGTTTCAAAAATTGGGATTGGAATCGACCAAGGCCACTAGTAGGGTTAGGGCATTTTTGGTGGATTCTTATCGTTCCTGACCGAATTGGGCCAATCCAAATTCCAATTTCAAGTTTTTTAAACCTTTCTCCCTCATAGAGGCGGGATCTTATTTTTCGTACAAAAACGACTCACAGACGTACAGATGGAATCCACTTTGTGAGTCCGGGAGACGTTCTCGTACAAGAACAGGATCCCAACTCTCTCGGGATTGGAATAAAACCCAACCAATAGTTTGAGGTGTGAAATATATATACAATAAATATATAGACTCTTTCAGCTACATGTGTGCATGGATTTTATCATTTTATGGGGTAACAGTGAGACTAATATATATACAACTGAAACATCTAATTAAGGAAGGTTAAGGCAATATTATACTTTTAAGCGAATAATATTATGCCACTTGTGATGTGATACAATAAAATGTAGCCCAAGAAAAGGAGTTGGCCATCAAATCCATAAGCTTTTTTGATCAGCATCTTTTCTGCACTGGCAAATCACGTATGGAACTGAATTAAAGTTGTCGATGAATGTGAAGCTTAATGCGTCCACTTTAAGAACAACCTGTATTGTGCTATTATAATTAGGTATTGTCTGCAGCTTTGGAAGGCTCAGTCACCCCTTCCCCATATACTGTTAAACTGTTTCATATTTAGATAAAACCTTCCTTAGGTATTGAGGGTCGAGTTCTAGACACAAGGAAAAAAAAAATATATTCTCATTGCTCTACCTTCTTACTTGTACCTTTCAATTTGACTTTGAACTTCTTGTGAGTCTTTTTGTTACTTGATCAGCTTACATGGGTTAGGACAATTGGAATCATGGGGCATTTATGTTAAATAAAAGATTGAGGTGCGGGTTCGAATCAGAAACTGTCTCTCCAAGAAGTAAGAATAAGGCTGTGTACATATGTCCTTCCCCAGATCTTTCAGTAGCAAGAACCTCATGAATTAGGTATGCCCTTTTTTAAACAGGTGAAAAATGAGTGAACTCTAAATAAAATGGTGTATATCACGATAGCAAAGAATCGAGTTAAATCAATAAATAAAAAAAAAAACCCTAGAATCAATTCAAAAAAATCCTAGGAATAACGAATCGGATCAAATTAGCTGAAATCGAATAACAGCCGTCCTGATTCCTCAAACCCTAGTAGCAATATACTATCAATTACATTCTATTAAAAAGTATTTCTGACTCAGAATTATTCATATCGAACAGAAACATTATCATACAAACCCTCATTGTAACCTAATAAAAGGATTAATTTTTTTTTTTTTTTTGTAACTGTGTGAGGACTTGATTGTCAAATGGGCAAACAATGTGGGCATTTTTTATGCACAAAAAAAATGGGGCCAACTTACACAAAGTTCTCACCAGAATTAGGGTTTGTTACACCCATTAAAGGAAGGAATGCCCCTTCCTTTGTCCTTAGCTTAAGTCAGAATATGTTTGTAGTTAAAACTTCTAACTATTAGTTGTTTATTAGTATTAAATATAACATATTTAGATCCATAATTCCATATGTTCCTCGAAGTCTAGTCGCACCAGCAAGCATAATTTTCCATTTAAAGTGGAGGACAATTTTTTAACTAAGTCAGCTTACCCATATGCAGATATAGCAAATTTCTTTAGCATAGCCTCCATTGTTGGAGCTCCAATGTCATTTACAAAACAATTTCAGTTTTATATTTATTTGTTTGATAAAAATGGTAAACTACACTGGAGTTAAAAGTTTTATCCCTTGATCTCATTAATCTTGATAAAATAATGAGAAAAGGTTCTCTGAGCCGTTGGGGGTAGGATACACTAACACCTCTGTGTCTGTCTCTCTCTCTCTCTCTCTATCTCTCCCTCATATGAATTGACATCTCTACCCTCCAATGTAGGATATCATTGGACTGATTAACGACTGAATCAGGACTTGGATCTATTCATGCTAGCTTTGGATTTTCCATACATATTCGTGTTAGTGGTTACAGAACCAAGTCTTGGGATGCTATCTGGATGTGCTGCTGAGTTCCTATATGCCGCTTGCACAGAGAATCTTCTCCCTAAAATAATATACCTAATTTTTTTTCTCAATCATAATTGGACAACTCTATGCAGATGACCTAAGATTATACATAACAACAAACTAATACATGCTTATAGTTTTCACCAACAAGTGTGTACTAATAGGAAGGCCAAAGGTGTGACTTACTTAAATATCACATCACCATCATTTATGATTATTACCTTGTTCTTAATCTATAATAAATTTCAGATATTTGAAATTAATTATGAATTAGAGGATAGGGCAGCTTAATCACATGAGCTTAATGAATGTCATAACCTCTTTAATTTATAAAGTTTCGTGTCCTTCCCAGAGGGGTAGTTTAGGCTCTTCGTCTTTTTTTAGACTCATAATAATTAAACGGGGAAACTGTCTAATACATGAAGGGACATATGATTGAGGTGAATTGAAAAACGCATGGCCAATCCGAAGAGGAACATACCTACCATGCTCAATATTACAATCAAATTGCATTTAGCTTCTTGTTTATGCAATGCCATTTTAAGATCTTAAATCATACTAGTGGTCATCAAACAGTTGAGTCATCTATCTTTTTTAAGAACCCTAGAAGAAGAATATTAATAATAATTTATTGATGATAAGACAATAGATACTATTATAAATTATCTAAATTAAATAAACAAGGAGTATTTCTATTCAAGATAAATTATAAAATCCAAACCAAAACAATTTTAAAAAATGGGCCAAAGACTTCTTACATGGTCTCTCAACACAGTCCAACTTTTTTGTTTTAAACTATGAGGGCGCATCTTTGGTCAAACAAACTAGTGATGGGAAGAGATTAATTAGTCACATCTTGAATGTTGAATTTCATATACTTATATCGTCGTAGTTTCAAAGTTGCCAAAGTTGAATGTCAACAAATTTTCATTCCGTTATAATTTCATATGAAAGAATTGGATTAAGACAAAATATTACAAATTAATCAATGATGATGTGAATAACATGTCTATAAAATATGAGTGTCTATGGAGCAACCGCGTGACAGATATTTCGGTTGTGTGAATGCGAATTTCCTTTTAAAATAATAATTCAACTATTACAGTGAAATGGTAATAGCAAGATTCACATTTGGTGTCAAATAAAGAAAGTTAGTGCCCTTTTCTCAAAGTGATCTAGCTAACCATACTAATGCAGTGATTTATCTTTATTATTCTCCTGGGGAATAAATAGATTTAGTACTTCAAATATATGTATGTGTGTGTACGCGCGTGTGCGTGAGCGTGCACATACGTGCATGCGTGAAATGGTGATGAATCTCATGATAATTGCAGAGGGGAGTGGTGGTGGTGGAATAAGAATCATGTTTGGAAGATGAGTTTTGATGAGTTTGTGGGAGTTTAACCAATAAATACTTAAGCTTTGGTCATATGTCAAGCTTGTTAGCCACATATGGGCCAAAACAGCTTATCATGCTCGTTCAAAAATATTTGAACATTACTAGCTTGTGTAATTTTCTTCCCTTGGTTGGTTAATAGAGGCATAATTGTGTTTAATGCATAAACCTAACAAGATTAATTAATCTGGTAAGAGCATGCATTAACATACATAACCTGATGTCCTTAATTACATGATGATGCTTATCATCTATTCTAGTTCAAGTGAATAAGATAAAAGTTAATTAAAAAACACTAATTTTGGATGATGAAGAACAAAATTACAACTTTTTAATCCAAGTATCAAGCTCACAGAACAATCCACAATATAAATTGGTGGGTATAACAAATGACCCACCCGGGTTAGATCCAGCCCAAGTTTGATTGGTCCGGCCCAATGACCTGAAAAGGGTTGTGGGCTTCTTTCCTCTTACTCTCTAGAATCTCTAGGAAATAATCTTTCTAAGGATAGAGATTAAGAGAGGTTGATAGTTAAAAGGCAAAAGTCAAATTTAGAGGAAGAGGAGGAGGTTGATTCTCTTAACCATGAATGCTCTTCCTGCATTGAACGAGTTGCTCCAATTAGAAAAAATCAACTAATCTTTGCCAAGTTATTTTGAAGAACAAACGGAAAGCGTCATAGATCAACACAAACAAATATCTGAAAGATGAGATAGTAGATGAAGAAAATGACATGTTCGCAAACTTGATATAAAAAAGGGAGTTTTCTTCCTCGTCACTATGCCTAGTAAAGTATAATACTTCACTCTATTCATAGTTTTAGTAAATTATCAAAATACCATTAAATGGAGATAGAATATAAAATACAAAATAACATCTTTTGTAATTTTAACTATTTTCTTTACTCATTTTAAGTTGAAATTGTACCAATGAGATGTTTGCTTCGTCCTCTTTCACATGGACTAACCCATGTACTATCATATGACAAATAGTGAAGTGTTATATTTCACTAGGAATAGTGACTCCTAGAAAGACCCAAAAAAATATACACAATAAATAAGTTTTGTATATGAAACAAAACATAAATGCTACAATCTTTTTATATTTACATCTTTTCAATATTTTTTTTATAGTACTCTCTCTGTCCCCCTTGTTGTGTTAGAGTTGAAGATGCTTTCGAATCAACATTAAAGTGTTGGACCCAGTTTCTCTTTTCATCCACCCCATCTAACCCTCTTTTTGGATTGGAGAAGGATATTTCGGACCATTGACAAGAGGGAATGGGAGTTAGTGACGATCCCTGCAAAGTTCAATAATATTGTTACATAACTAGTGGTGAAGAGATTCTCTTCATCATAGGTGAGGGAAAACTTAATCATAGAAGGTTTTGTCTTCAGAGTGAGTAGAAATGCCAGACCAACAAGTGCAAAACCTAAGTTATCATAGGTACCCATGAATTAGTTGGGCTTGGAGTAATCTTTGGAGAACTCATCATGGGCCTATTAAAAAGACCTGGCCCTAGGGCCATCATCCACCTTCCCCAAACCAAACCCCAACACAACCCCTAACCAACGGGCAATCATACACACACATGTTTGAGATGACACAGTCATATTCAATGGAGGTGTTTGGATGCTCTACATGAATAATTTGATTTAGATTGAAGGAATTAAAAGAATTAAAGACAAACCTAAAATGACCCTACAGGGAAATGATGAGGAAAGACATGTATAGCTTATAACTTGTATCTTGAATGATCTCGAAGCTGATTTGGGGAGGGAGGGCAAATATCCATCATAAATGTAGTCCGCCTCATTTAAGGATATGATTAGTTGTTGTCGTGGTAGTTGCACCATAGCGTTAGCAAACAATGAAAATAAAAGGTGATGCCGTACCACCTTCACTTGGGGCAAGTCTCCTAAGTTGAAGAGGCATATACAACTGATTTAAGCATGTTTAAATCAAGGGATCCGAAAAAGTTATTCCAAATTACAAGCTTTCTTCATAGGGTTCTATTGTCTTCGCTGTAGGTCCTAATAGTTTCCATCCGAGGCTAATACCGAATAATACCGACGTATTCGAGAATCGAGAGTCAGTCAGGCGAAAAGGCAAAATCCGGGTTTTCCTTGTTCCCAGAATTAGAAGACATCGATCGAAGTGACGAGGAATCCAAGCTCAAGGACGAGGTGATTTTAAAGAATAATTATATTGTTGTTTGCATCTACTAATTTTTTCTCATTCATTTAGGTGAATTCTAAGTTGTTATTTCTTGATTCCTTTTTTCTGCCGTCTTAAATTTCTGGTTCTTGTTTTTTTTTCCCTTACAAAATCTCTGTTCATTTAACAGTGGAACTTTGATCGACGATCATTTGTCTAATCGGATTGGTGAAGGTTCAATGGCGATTCCTTCTGAGCAAGCCACTAGCATCTGCACTCACTGGTAAGCGAAAGTTCTAATGCGATGTATCTGCTCAATTCTCCTGCAAATTTGAGTTATCTTTAGTTCTCGGTTCTGATCCCGCGATTATCAAATTTTGTTTGTTGGAATTTTAAATTTCTTGTAAGATCTTTGTTTATAATTTTTTTTTCCTTCGCTAGTTCTTAGTTTCCTTTTCCTCTCTTTCGATGATAGGTAAAGTTCTATTGGAAAGGTTCCTTGCCCTCCTGAACTATTTAGGTTTTTGTACAAATTATGTGCTGTACCTATAGGACTTTGGAGTTGCTGTCTTTGCGCTTCTTTTGTGAAAACCCCCCTTGGCTGGGGGGTTGGCGTGGTTGAATTTGGCGTGGTTGAATTAACTAGTAGCCATATGTTTTTAATTTATAGGATATTGATGAATGTAAAGGTGTACAGTATCTCTGCATTGTACAATTGTAATTTGATATTGTTCATCAGTGGGAAAAAATTGTAAAGTTCTTCTCTTGTCAACCATGCCAGTTATTACTGACAATTTTGTGGACATATACTACCTTGCCTCTTGTAGTTTCTTTTAATCGGCCTTCTACGTGTGCATTGACTTCTCTGTCTTGTGAATTTCCAATTTGGAATTTTGGATTGTATTTAACAGAATTGTGTGAGTTGTGGATATGTGCTTCTGTTACCTTTTATATCTTGGATTTTGGGTTTTTTTTTTTCTGTTGAATTGACAATGCAACTTTTGGAGGGCTATAAGTTTGAAGATAATCTGTGATGTCAGCTAGGAGTTAATTTTGAACAATTTTGATTGTTTCTGCAGAATTTTTAGCTATCTTTATTGGTCCATGTTCATTATTTTTAGCATATCCAGTAGCTTCTGGCTTATGGTTTACCAGCTTTGATATGTTCATATAACACATATCTGAACTGCTACAAAAAATTTCTATCTGAACCTCTCTTTCGGTGGTTGAATTGAAGAAATCTGCAGAGAGTTGATGACTTTTTTGTTTGTAGTGACAGAGCTATTCCGTCTCCAAATATTGATTTACATTATGCACATTGCTTCCGGAACCTGCAAAAATGCAAAGTTTGTGGAGATATGGTTCCGAAAAAGCATGCTGAGGAGCATTACTTAAATACCCATGCTCCGGTATGTCACGGAGTTCTCTTCTTGTTGGAAGTTATACAGTATAAATTTTCTAAAGCATATGCTTAGATGTCCTTTTCATTTTACATGGTATAATGGTTTTTATTTGTGAGTAACTTCCAAGGTCATTTCATGCTTGAAAAATGCCTATTTTTCCTTTTGACGAATTTGATATATTGTACATTGTTGGGAAGAATAATCATGTGAGCCATGGGGTGGGAGGCCTTGCTGTTTTTAATGCAACCCCAGGTTTCAAAACCCTGCTTTTGGGTGCCTATGGGGCTGTGGGCATATTAAAATGGTGAAATTCTCAAATAAAAAAATGAGTGGCAATTCTGTAAACTTCCTGTTCATATGGAAGGAAGAGAAAATCAACCCTCCCTTTCACAAGCTTGGCTAACAAAGTATGATTCTCATTGGCCACCAGCTCTGCCTCGATCTAAGGTCATTCATCTCCAATGGTCGTAGATCAGCTTACTCTCCTAGTAGCAGCGAAAAGGTGTAGAAAAAACGTGAATCTAAAACGATGCAGAAAAGAATGGAAATCACAAACAAACAATAACACGATGCACACAAGAAGAATCGCTGTTTGGCTGATAAAGATGGATAGTAATGATCATGTTATATCAATTTATCGGCCTTGTCATTGAAAGAAGCTTCCAATTGCTCGGAAATTCTCAGCTATAAAGGGGGTTTGGATGGTGGGCAAAAACAATTGATCAAGAAGTGGGTCAACTTTCGCATGAAAGAAGGTAAAAGAACTCGTATTGATGCTAGTCTTTATCAAACTTTTCATTTCCCAGCTCAAACTGAACATGATGTTGGGCAGAAATCCTGTTCCCAAAGTGGTTTCTACTCGATTGGTGCCTTCATAGCCTCAATAAAATGCTGCCTGAGCCGTATTAAAATGCCACCTCTATGAGATCTCGCTGCGACTGCCCTGCCAAAAGAGCATTGACTTTGCCTCCTGGCCTTTCCAAGTTGGTGGCTCGTTGATAACCCAGAACAATGCTGGTTGATCCGGAATCAGCAGATCCCATGGATCGAAATCAATACCTACACTATTGCTACCCATAGAGGCAGTGCTTCACCAGGGAAAAAATCTTGAACTGTCTCTGGTGAATTTGTATCTCTGACCTGAAAGTTTTTTTCTATTCATTTTAAAAAGTTCTGGACCCTTGAAACAAAGGAAAACTGTAACAAGGAGAAGGGCTTTTTTTCTTCCTGGAATTTTAAACAAGAATGGGACAAAACAGAAGAGAACTCAAAGGGCAAGGGCTTTTGGGTAATTTTTACAAATTGTCCTTAGTTGCAATGTTTTGGGACTTTTCACAATAACAAACACAGCCAGCAGCAACCCAGAATCACTCCAAGTGAAAAATATCTTTCAGACAACCATGGATCGACCTGAAATTCCGGGGTATGATTCACAACTACCCACCCTATCGAGGTGATCAATAACAGAACCAGAAGTCTAAGGAATAAAATAATATTTATCCCTGCAATTTGATTTTGCAGCATAAACTAAACCAGTTTTGAGTTCTGATATATAGCTTCCAAAATGATTGGTTTCAGGAAGCAGGGTTCTGGGGTTTTGGTCACCTAAGGGAGGGTAAAAGAACCCCAAGAAATCGGGGTAAACAGTCAGGGATAAAGGAGTTCAGTTTCTAACCCTGGGCTGCAGATTTTGGCTACAAACAGTGACCCCCAGTGAGAGAGAGAACAACAGGAAAAGGAAGGAGATAAAGAAGGAAAATAGAGAATAGATAAGAAGAACAAGCTAAGAGATTAAGGAAGAGATCAGACCTGAAGAGAAACAAATTGGAAGAATGAAATCTAACCAGGGAGGAGGAAGAAGCCAGCAATCGACTAGCCTGTTGACTCTCACAGCAAACCAGCACATAAACTCAAATATATTCTTATTCAATCTCTGAGTAACTGCTGGGTTTACAATCATAATATTGAGAGAGAGAATCCTACTCGAACTCCATAAATAAAACAACTCAAACAAAGAGCTACTTTCCTACGTTTCTAACTTCCCTAATATAAAATAAAACAAAATACAATTACAAGAATAACCCTAAGAAAAAATAAACTCCCTACCAACCCTTATTAGACCAAAACCCTGGTTTGTTAAGGTATGGGGTCATGCCGGTCTAGCCACGCACATGCAATTGCATAAGTTTTGTTTGTTAGCTAGAGGGTTAACTTAACCTTTGGGCTCCCACCTCTCTCTCTTTTAAGAGGGTTAACTTCACCTTTGGGGTGGTAGCCCAAAGGTTAGGTTAAGTAAACCAAATCTGCTGGATGGAAGATTATTTTGCACTTATGAAAGAAAATTAGATTTGGTTATTTATTTGTTTTAGTGGCTTGATTTTTCTGTTTTTCATTTATAAATTAGGTTTCATGTTGGGTTAAATTTGTCCCTTGTGTGAGCTAATGCCTGAGATGAAAGACCTTTTTGATTAGTTGTGTGCTGCTTTTTTTTTTTTTTGGGTAGAAAGTTGTGTGCTGCTTTAATACTAAATGTTTGATGTCAGCGATTAGCCTGAACTGGATACTGTATTTGGTTATAGGAATAGGAATGAAAAAGATCTCAACTTTCATAAATAATATATTTCTACCAAATAGTCTAATGCAACATGAAATTCTATATTATAGATCTCAATTGTAAGTAGGCCATAATTAAATCTGTGATCGGATCTAAGATAAAGGAAGCAAGTGCGCTGTTAAGGGAAGAAATCAAATCGATGGAAGGGGATGCAAAAGAGATGAGGTTGATCTATTTGGTAGGAAGAAGTGAGAAGAAGAGAAGAGGAGAAATCAGGTCTGGGATACCAATCCCGTATACTGCTCAACGACACCAAAATTCTTGAAGAAAAAAAAAAACATTTTTTTTACTCAAAGTATCCTTAATTGATGGGGAGTGTAGCACATATATGAAGAAAACCTTCTAAAATTTCTAAATGGATGCATAAAAGGACTCTTAATCAGTCTAACACACTTAATAAAGTTAATAAACTCAAAACAGAACTCTAACTATTAAATATCCTAATCTAACCTAAATATTAATTTGACTTCTACTTCTGTGTACTAACTTTATCCTACTTTATGGGATTATAATTAGGCCCATTATAATGAAACCCCAAAAAATAAAAAGTCCAACCTATAGCTTAGGCGACACCTTGGTGTCCAGGTGCCTTAACAACTATGGTTTCCTTGGTCACATAGGCGGGTCGCCTTGTTGGTGTCGCCTTTCGTCCAAATCCCTTCCAGCGCTTTGTGTCGCCTAAACGCCGTGCCAACTATGCTACCCAAAGGTCAATTTCAGCCCATTAGACTGCCAACAACACCTTATAGGCCTCCCAAGCTTGCACAAAGGCCTCCATATGAGATTAATGTCTAATGCAACTGAATAACATCATCACAATATTGAGAAATTGAGAATTTGACGAAGACATCATCCGGCTCAATGGTGATCTCGTTGTTCTTTGATAACATCTCCACCACAAACCATGAGACAAAATTTTCTCTTTGCCCTTAATTTATATAAATAAAATAACAGTTTTTTTTTGTTGGGCAAAAGGACTCTAGTCTTGAAAATGTAGGTATCCATGTCCAGGTTCGGTTTTGATACCAAATAATGCAACTTGAAAATCCAAATTATGGATCTCAAATGTAAGCAGGCCCACAGATTTGAGATAAAGGAAGCAACTGCGATTTTGAGGAAAAAAATCAGATTGATGGAAGGGGAGGGAAAAGAGACGAGGTTGATGTCCTTGGGTGGAAGAAGAGTGAAGAAGAGAACAGAAGAGAAGAGAAAGAATCATGTTTGGGATACCAATCCCATAGGCACTGCTCAACAACACAAACTCTTAGAAAAAATCTCATTCTTTCTCGATCATCCTTAATTGATGAGGGATTAACATATCACTATAAAAGAAATCTGAATCTAGAATAAAATATTTACAAACAACCCCATGAACCATCCTAAAATAAAGGACCTTAATAGAGTCCTAGATGGATGCATGTCACACCTGCTACCTTTAGATGCAGGTACACTACCTTGGACTGACCCAAATCCATTTGGGTATCCAGATGGAGATGAAGTTTTGAGTTTTTGGATCTAGTAGGATTTTAGGAAGTTTATTTTATTTGGGAAAGTATTATATAATCTTTTAATTTGGGTGGGATACGTAGGAGACAGATAGCAAGTTATTTCAGTTTTAGTTTTAGAGTCTAATTAGGAGTTGTTGAGACTTTGGTTCTTGTCTTTGTTTTTCCCCTATAAATACTTGCATTGTAACCAATGTGAGAACAGATTGAATAAAATGAAATAGTTATGGTTTGAGTAGCCCGTGTGGCTGTGTGTGCACTCTTCCCCCCCCCCCCCCCCTCCTTTCTTATTCTTATGCGATTTCCCCTCTCCCCTGCAATTTCTTTCCTACTGGCCCTCCATCACCTTTACATAATTTTATATGGTTATGGGATCTGGATGGGCAAGGGATTTGGTAAATGTGACATTAAAAAATCTTCATCTCCATCTGCTTCCAAGAAGCTCAAGACTGACAAAGGCGGTTGATGTGTAAGGACCATATAAAGTTTCTTTACTTACATTTATTATTTAAAATTGGCTTGTGTGAATGTAGTCATGCTGCTGAAGTAGCTTAAGATTCTAAATTACTTTTAAGGTTTCTTTTTCTTTTTCTTTTCCTCCCAATTGTGTAATCACATGGGCGTTTTTTGGTATTTGAGATTTGATGACGCAGATGAAACCAAGAATTGGGCTTATTTTACTGGAAATAAGCCTTGGGTCGGGTTATATATGTGTTGGGCCTTTAATCTAATAGTGTTTGTTTTTTGGTAATAGGCCATTTTAATGGACCTAACATATGGGTAGAAGGTGGGAATACTGGGTTAGAATAGTTTGGGCTGTTTTATTTCATTATTTTATTGTTATCTCTTTACTTGTTAAGGTTGGATAGAGTCTTTCCTGAATAGAACTCCTATTCCTACTTTGGATAGAGTTTAATCATGTGGAACACCTATTCTATCTAGTTAAGATAAGAGTTTTAGTTACATGGGACATCTATTCCTCTTATGGATGGAGTTTCTTATTTCGTTTTTCACTATTTCAAGTATAATTTCTTTTCCTATTGTAAGTACACTTTTTGTTTCTATTTAAAGGATAAGGCTATGGTGCACCCTATGGTTTTTAATATTGAATAAAGCTTGGCTTTGCTCCAATGTTCTGTGAGATTCTGAATGGTGCTGTGAGATTTAGTGCAACTATTGGTGAGATGCTAAGGTAGGATGATGGGATTTCATTCTAGTTCTAGGTGGGATGCTTGGTTCATATCCATCTATTTTTCTTCCATTCTTCTTCATCTTAACCACCATCAAATCAGGTTAATAATTTTAAGTTTCTATTCTCTTTTTGTGCATACCCTACTTGCTTGAATCTCAACTTCTCCATTGTTTCCATTTGTGATTCTAAATCTAATTTCATTTTTGGTAATCGGATAGTATCATAGTATTCTGAACACCTCCAAGGTTTCAAAATTTGACTTTTGCGCTGATTTCTTAGAGTCCTACAGTCCTACTTCAAGTTGGATTTCTATCTGTACTCTATTTTAATAGCAGATATGATTTTCTATTTCAGCTTAGTATTCTATTATTGCTGAAATCTGTTGGTGTTTTAATACTCTTTAGTTGCTGGTTTGAAACCCATAAGATCTGCCATTGATAGTCACTTCTGAAATTCCTTTTTATAAAATTCTATTCCTAGTAGGATACCCTTATAACTCCCGATCAAACAATTGGATCAGACTCATATTTTGAGGAGTTGTTCTACTCCACTAAGTGACCTTCGACCAGAATTTCATTCCCATTTGGGTTGTCGATTGTTACTTATTGGAATTCTTCTAAATCTGGGCTTTTTCTCCTCAGCGATTCTGGTTTTCAACTGGGTTTAGAACTGAGTTTCTAAACCTAATCTCCTATGTCTCTAGAAACCCATCCAGTATCTTTAAGTTTTGGTTTTCTTAAAACCATTAGGCTATTTTGAGCTATTAATAAATAGATGGGTGCTCTTTTTTTTTTTTTTTTGGAAGGGGGGGTGTTGTTATAGATCTGAAGATTGAATTTTCTCATCTTTTGGTGTATAGATGGAGCTCTAGAGTTTTCTAGCTGTCAGTTGTGGCTGTCATGCCCTATCTTTTGCTATATTTTGAGTTCTGCAAATACTGCTTTGTTTCTTTTTTATATGGATGCTGAATTATTTCAAAGGGATTCTTTGTGTCATTGTTGTTGATTACCGTAAGCACAACCCCATCCTTGAGGTACGTATTTTGCTTTTTCTTGGTATAATATATTTTTCGCTTATGGAGTTGTTTTAAGTTTAGTACCTACCAGGAATGTTGCTAGGCTTAACATCCTTACATAGGTTTCCACCTTGAGCTCAATTGTGGAGATCTGACTGTAGCTGTTAAATTCGAGTACGGACATCACAGGATACGTTTGGATATAGTTTGGTATGGTCATTGAAAATTATGATGAATTTTTTTTGGCATATTTATGGAATATTATATATATGATCTACTATTTATGAAAATCAATCTTTTCTCAAATAAAATTTACAGAAAATTTTCAGAATAATATGGTAAGACCGTAAGACTTCATAAAGAATATGGCCAAGATAATGCATAATTTTCCTAATACTTGAAAATATTCCATTTGACTTGTTATTTTAAAAAATTTCCTGTCTACATGAATAAAGTGCGAATTTACTATGAATCTGGCATCATGCATGGGTTTTTTTTCATTCTGAATGGTTTTCTGGTCCTGCAGAATATTCGATACTCTGGTCAACTGGATAAGAAAGGATATCAGACCTTTTGCAATTTGTGTAATCCATGGTTCATTAGATTCATTTACAAGTTTATAGGAGACTAAGATTTCACTGCATTTGGTTGTTATTGATAATCTTCAAATTTTTCTAGGGGTGGGGGTTGAATCTGAAAATTTTGCAGCTTGCTAGTATTTGGGTTTATTAGTATTGATTATCATCTTCGATTCTTCATTTGTTTGTTGGCTTGGTATTCACACTTATACTATGTCAAAGCATGGTGGACATAGCATGATCATCATGGTTTGAATGTACCTTGTGATGGCGAGTTGGTTTTCTGTTGTATCCAGAAACTATTTCCAGATGGTCATGATTGGTCATTTGATTTGGAAAAATAGATTAGTTTCCTTATAGTTAATCATTCTTCGAAAAATTAGCTGCAACTCTATGAAATTACATTGCATTATTTGGTTGCTTTTTAGAAAAAGGAAATATTGTAATTTAATGTTACCAATCCCCTATTAAAAATTCTGATCCTTGTGAACCCAGAGACATTTATTAGTATATGTATCTTGACTATGTGTTCAACAAATGAAAATCATGAAACATTTCTTAGATTCTTTATGTTGGCAATGGTTAGGATTTTATATTTATATCTTTGTGATTGTATTTTTATGGAGCAGGTTGCTTGCTCACTATGCAGTGAGACGGTAGATCGTGAAATTTTAGCAGTCCATAGAGGTGAAAACTGCCCTCAAAGGATTGTCACTTGTGAATACTGCGAGTTTCCATTGCCTGCAGTGGATCTCTTGAAGCATCAGGTAGTAATTTGTTATTGATTTTGAGCTGAATGAGGGCGTATTATCTTGTTGAATTTAGCTGTTATGAGAATATTTTCATGGGCTACATTGGCACCATTTGTTGCTCTAATGTGCATTGCTTTGTAATCCCAGGAAGTATGTGGGAATCGAACCGAGTTATGTCATCACTGTAGCAGATATATTAGACTGCGTGAACGACATGACCATGAAAGCAGGTGTCCTGGTAGTCCAGATATCCCTGCAGGGCATTCCAGGTAGATAAATTATAATCCATCATAGTTAAATATTAAGAAAGTATCTCCTTCAGTTTATGTTGAAACTTGCCATTTTGTCTAGATAATCTTTTGCAGTTCCGAAGGCAGTACTTTTAGGGCTGTATAATTTAGATGCTTGTGATAATTATTTTCTGTGGAAGAATTCCATTTTAGATATTGTTTGTGTCATCATAGTTGTCATTATTTTCTGGTGGAAGAATTCCATTCTTTGATTTCTTCTTTTTGAGATACTCATCATGGTGGTATACATCTATTAACACTCAACATTGTTGGCGGCGATCCACCCCCCCCCCAAACCCCCCCCCCCCCGGCGCCTATATCCGCCCCCTCCACCGCTTGCCCAGCCGACACAGGGTGTCATTGCTCCCAGAAATCACATTTCTTTCCTCAGTATAATGTTCTCCTGGATTTGAATGTGGTCATAATTTGAGTAATATGGCAGCTTTTCCCCCTTTTCTCTTTTGGTACCAAGTAATATGACACAGTTACTCATCCTTTTTACTTGGGGAAAAAAATTGTGTAACCATCCATCAAAACACTGGTTACTTTGAAAATCTTACTAATGATGGATTTGGTAATGCTGCTTGGAAAACAGTTGTAATTAAGTACAGCTTCATTTTCTTTTAAAATGTGAGCTCAACATACATGATCGACAGACACATTATGTCAGATCATATGTGGCAATCCCAAGAGAAGAGGTGAATCGGTTAACTATAAAATTATGACTAATAAAATCCAATTGAGCCACTATGAGGGATGAGAAAGAAGGACATGAGTGAGAGAGATTAAGTGGGAAGACACAAAAATTTTTAGGTGGTTCAGCCTCCTGCCTACGTCCACCAACAAGAACACCTCGTTATTGGATTTCCATAGGATTGTCTTCCTAATTGTTAATTAGACTTTTACAAATTATCCTTCAATGTGATTATCAAACTTCTTGCAATTGACGGTGGCAATTATACCTTTCATGTCGGGGAGACTCTTTCTTCTACAACCTAACTCTCACAAGGAGATTTGAGTGTTGCAACTCTATTACAATGCCTCTAACTAGGCTAATATACCTGTAATGATTTAAAGACCTGTAAACCAGTACCTACAGGAGAAAAAAGAGGAAGAAGGAGAAGAGAGGCAATACGATGGACAGAAGAGTGAGAATCCTAGAGCCACGATAGGATTCAGAATGAGTCCTATTTTGGCCTAGGCCCACACTTATAATCTTTTAAGAATCCCATTATAAGTCAAATTACAATTAATTACAAAGTAATGCTAATAAAAATTACATAACATAACTATCGACTTAACCGAAACTCCTCCCTCACGGTACACTGTCTAAAACTCTCCCTCAAGCTAGAGAATATGTATTGCCCATACCTAGCTTGGAACAACCATTAAAAAATGCAGGCCTATATAATGCCGTAGTGAACATATCACCAAGTTGGTTGCCTGAGTTAACAAAGGAAGTAGAGATCAGTCTCTGCATAACAACATTCCTCACAAATGGCAGTTGACCTCAATGTGTTAGTCCATTCATGGAAAACCAGTTTACTGGCAATATAGATCACAACTTGATTATCACAATACATCTCCATAGGTTTAGTGACTGAGAATCCCAACTCTTGAATGAGAGGTTTCAGCCATATCATATCAGCTGTCGAATATGCCATAACCCTATACTCAGCCTTTGCACTCGACCGAGCCACTATAATCTGCTTCTTAGTCCATGTAACAAGATTTCCACCAACAAACGTACAATATCCAATAGTAGATCTGCGATCACCATCAGCACCAGCCCAGTCAGCATTAGAGTATCCCATAATATCATTATGACCATGACGCCAATAAACTAGACCTTTCCCTAAAGCACCTTTAAGATACCTCAAAATGCGACATGCAGCATCTCAATGAGCCTACTTAGGATTTTCCATGAACTGACTAATAACACCAACAATAAATGAAATATTTGGTTGAGTAACGTTTAGGTAGATAAGTTTTCCAACTAGCCACTTGTATTGATGTTTGTTTGCAAACTCTTTGTCATCACACGCTCTCAGATGAGGATCCATAGAAGTATCCACATGCTTAGAGCCCATCATCCCAGTCTCAGATAGAAGATCAAGCACATACTTTCTATGAGACAGATTGAAAATCCTTTGTACTAAGAATAATTTCAATGCCTAAGAAATATCTGAGCATTCTTAAATATTTCATTTGAAAATATTTATGTAAATATGCCGTGACATCATCAATCCCAAAAGAGTTATTACCATAAATAATAATATCATCCACATACACAACAAGAATAACCACTTTGGACCCACGTCGACAAACAAATATAGAATGATCAACGAAGCACTGCGTGAATCCATAACCACTAATAAACTTATTGAATTTGACATACCAAGCATGAGGGGACTGTTTCAACCCAGAAATTTCTTTGTGAGAACGACAAACCCTTGATTCATTTTCCCCCTTAGCAATATACCCAGGAGGTTGCTCCATATACACCTCTTCCTCAATATCACCATAAAGAAAAGCAATATCAAGTTGAAAGAGAGGCCAGTTAAGATTAGTAGCCAAGAATATAAGTACACAAACAGAGTTAAGACAAGCCACTGGAGAAAGGGTTTCAAAGTAGTCAACTCCATAAGTCTGAGTATATCCTTTGACAACCAAGCAAGCTTTTAGCCGCTCAACAGATCCATCTGGAAGATACTTGATAGTGAAAATGACACCACATAAGCTCCTTTCCTGGGGTAAGTCAATAAGAGACCACGTCTAACGATCCAACAAGGCAACCATTTCTACATTCATAGAATTCTTCCAACTAGGATGTTACAAAGCTTCCTGGTACTTGCTAGGCACAGACGTAGTAGATAAAGACAAAGCAAAGTTGCGAAGTAAAGGAGGAAGATGGAGACAGTACAAACTTCTCAATAGGATAATTAATTTTAGACTTGTATAAATTCGAATACCTTTACGAAGAGCAATGGGCAAGTCAGTGAAAGAAGAATCCCCAAGAAAAGAATCTGATGAAGTAGAGGGCGGTAGCGAAGGATCAGCTGGAGCGGTTATAGTCATTTTGGGACGGTGCTTGTATACCTATAATGACACTGGAGGAGTAGTAGTGGAGTCTCTAAGAGGAATAGATGCAGGGATAGGTTGAAGATTAAAAAGATTAGTATCCATCCTATGACTCTCATAAAAAAAAGTATGGTATTGTTTCAAAAAATGTAACATCAGCACTGACAACTGCTAACTTGTGACCAGCGAGCATAACCAAGGAACACACACTTGATAGCATGCAAAGATAATTTGTTAAGGCCAGGATGAAGGTTGTGAGCAAAACATGTACAACCAGACACCCGTGGTGGCAAACCAAACAGAGATGACTGAGGAACCATAGAAAAAGGAGAATGGTTGTCAAGCACATCAGACGACATATGGTTTATCAAATAGCAAGCAGTTAGAACAAGATTAGTCCAATAAAACTTTGAAACATGTATATGAAACATGAGGGAGTAAGCAACTTCCAGCAAAGCCCGGTTTTTCCTCTCAGCAACACCATTTTGTTGGGGAGTATATGTAGAACTAGTTTGATGTATCATGCCATGATCATAACAAAATTCAGATATTTTACGCTAGGTATACTCTAGAGCATTCGTAGAAGGAAAAATTTTAATTGACACACCGGCCGGGTCTTTATTTCATGATAAATTGCTTAAAAAAGATAAAATGTAGATTGATCTTTTAACAAATATAACCATGCATTCTAGAATGATTGTCAACAAAGGTAATAAAAAATAAAATAATATATATATATAAAACAAACTGACTCTTGATGCGACACAGACCCCAAAGAACTTTGAGAAGCATCACGAGAAGGGAACGGGGGTACGATGACGCTTTTTAAACTCACACGCCTCTACTCAAGTCGAGAGATAGTCTTGCAACTGGGAACCATATGTTGGAGTTTGGAAAGAGAAAGGTGTCCCAATCATTAATGCCACTAAAGAGAAGACACACTAGTAGTAGTAGAAGCGACGCCGTCAAAGTAATATAAACCATCATTAACATGCCCTCCACCAATTGTCTCCCTTGTTTGGAGATCCTGAAAAACACAAGTAGGACAATTTAATGAATTTGTCAATTGACTAACAAAGATTAGATTTTGAGGGTAATTTAGGAACATGAGAATAGAGTTCAACATAGGCAGAGAAGGTAAAGAAACAAAACCAGAAGCGGATAACTAAGTAGATGAGCCATCAGCAGGTATGATTCTAAAAGGGTGATTAGTCTTCTGAAAGGAAGAAAATACATGGGACTTACCAGTCATATGGGAGGTGGCACACTAGAGTCAATGACTCATGGTGTAGAAGAAGAGGAGGCAAGAAATGCGCCGGTACCTGAGTGAGCAATGGTAGCAGTGCATATGTATCAATTTGCTGAATTTGCTTAGGTAATTGATTTAGTTCATCTTGTAATGGAGAGACATGTTGACTACCTCGAGATGTAAACGCATTATTGATGTCGGAAGATAATGCCACTATAGAACTCTAATCAAATGCAATAGCGTTAGCAGACAATTGTTGAGCCCACTCCGGTTTTTCGGATCACCTCTTGGGATTTTGAGTCGTTTTACTCTCTTTCAAACAATAGACTTTTCAACCATTTTTGCTCCTGCTAGTGCTCCCAAAAATTCTTGGATTTCTTGCAATATGAGATTGAATGCCATAAGTACCATGCTTCGCTAAACATGTATCAACAACAACATTCATCTTTCCACAGTAAGTACACTGAATGCTTGCCTTGATTTGGCTGTCCTCTACCTTTACCACCACCATGACCTCGGCCTCCCCCTGACCTCGACCTCTACCAGGACTACTAGCACCACGGCCACTACCTTTACTATTTGAAATAAGGGCTGAATTATCCTTAGAGTAGGATGATTCAGGTTTGGCTAAGGATGGAGATACAATACATTGAATCCAACAAAATGCCTCATTCCTAGATAGTATCTTCTCGCCTGCAAGAATTTCGCTTTTGATAGGCCGAAGGTGAGAGTCTAATCTCGACAAAGATTTAGCAACTAAGAATTCAGCACGTTGAGATTTAAGAACTTCAAAATCAGTAGATAAAGGTTGGTACATATTGAGTTCCTCCCACATGCCGTTTAAAGAACTATAGTAGTTGCCAACAAATTTTCCATTTTGCTTAAAGGAGAAGTACTTCTTATATAAATCATACACTTTGGACATATTCTTATATTGAGAATAGCTTTCATTGAGATCATCCCTTGGTTGTGGTATGAAACATTATATTGGTAGCCACAGAAGGTTCCATACTGTTCCACAGCCAACAAAGTAATGTAGCATTCTTTGTCGTCCATTCATTATGCTCAGCAGAAGCTGTAGTAGGTGCAGACATAGTCAGATAGTCCATCTTCCATCTAGCGCTGATATAAACTATAATTGCCTGTGCCCAGAGAAGGATGCACCGCTAAGCTTGATAGAAGTAATCTGGATATTGAGGAATTACACTGGAGGTTTTGAATCGTCTATTATGTATATAAAGAGTAACCAGCAGCAATATCTCAATGAAGGCACCACACATCAACAGTCACAACAGCCCAAAGGTCGATAAATATATAGAGATGGATGACCAGCAGCAGTTCCAACAGTAAGCACTTCAACTCGGGTCAGATATAGATGATGCCCATTTGAACAAAAAGTCAACTCCTTGGATGCGGCTACAATTCTGGTTGGAGATTGTAGGTCAATAGAAACCAAAACCTCACAATCTGATAATGATCCAACGAATAGATGAGAATCAGGAACCAAAAGAATCTGAGACCATAAACCCAGTTATTGGGAGAGTTTGAACCGCAAAAAATCAGAAGCTTGGATCAGCCTCAATGCCCCAAAACATCAGGAAGATCTAATGGACAGATCTTCAGTAATTGCAGATTCCGATTCTGCCTAGAAAATCTAAAAAACAGGTTATCACCAAGTTGTGTGATCAGAAATAATCTTCAGAAAAAATAAAACCTGGTGCTGCAAACCACAAAGGAAAACCTTAAAAGGATTTTCAAAACAAAGAATAAAGGAGTAGGAACTGGTTAGGCAGGTTCTGATACCGTGTAACGATATAAAAGCCTGTAAAACAGTACCTACAAGAGAAAAAGGAGGAAGAAGAAGAGAGGTAATACAATATAAAGAAGAGGGAGAATCCTAGAGCCAAGCCAAGGTAGGATCCAGAATGAGTCCTATCGTGGCCTAGGCACACACTTATAATCTATTAAGAATCCCACTACAAGTAAATTACAAATAAAGACAAATTAAAGCTAATAACTACTACTAAACATAACTCTCGACTTAACAGAAACTCTCCCCCTCCCGCACGGTTCACTGTTCGACAATACCAATGGAGTACAACTAAAAACCCTCTTTTTAATGTGGATATACAAATGAAGTTCCTTACTTCCTAATTTGATTCCCTCAACCTATAAGCCCAACAGTATGTAAACTCAGAATTAAGGCTTGGTTAGGCTTGTTGAGAGAAGTTCAAGAGCTCCTATTTATAAGCCAATACCTAGCAGTAATAAATATAGCCTTTTTTAACTGTTCGAGCTCTGGCAGTCAACTGTTTGACAGATCCAGTTGACCGCCTGACTAACTGTTAGAGCCCCACGGCTCTTTGGCCGGTCAACCACTTCTGGCAGCCGATTGACCACCTGACAATCTTTGGAAACTTGGCTCTTGTCTGGTTGACCACCTTGCAGAAAACTGTGTAAGGCTAGTCTCGGCCTTATAGCTGGTCAACTGATTCTGTTAGCCGGTCAATCACCCTCTGTATTTAGTCACTAATGATAGTCAATTTATCATAAATGAGATTGGTTTGACTCCCTTAGCTATTTGGGTGACTAATAATTATATTTTTTTCAAGGGCTTCTAGGCTCTACTAAAATCATCACATAGGATTTACAAATAATTCTACAAGAATAAAACTAAATACTGTCTTTAAGCTTGTCTTGATCATCATGATCCTCATGCTTCCTTCCAAGTCTTGTATCTTCAACTCCTGACTTGCTCATGACTTGGTGAGGCTCTATAGAATTGATCAAGGCTTCAAACTTGCTTTTAATTGATGATTGCTTGAGTTGACCTTCCATGTTTGTTTGATGCGTGATTAAGTCCAAATTAGTCCAACTTGAGCTTGTGGGAATGTTAGTCACTTTAAAGCACATTTAGCAAACAAAGTAAGTATTTCCAAAAACCATCACACTCATGTTTGGTTCATCACCCAATCATAGGGCATAATACAATATGCCAAGTAATAATGTAAATATAAGGTATTTTGGGATGCTTTGGTGATTATGGATTAAATGTGAGGTTTTTCAAAGTGAAATGAGGAACATCTTCGTCCATGTAACAGTAGGCAGTGAATTTGATAATGATGTTTGAGTACTGAATTACTGAATCCATAGCTACCATGGCTTCATAAGTCCATATTGAAAGTCATAAGCTGAGAAGAAAGTTTCAAGTCTTTAATGGAGCATTGCCCCACTTCATTTTCCAGGTATGCTAATGTTCTTAAGAAAACTTATAGATGGTAGTGATTACTGGTATAATCAATGAATGAATACCTACAGAGGGAGCCAGAAATATCTTAAGACAGACTTCACATATTGTTTTGAAATTTGCTCTACAGGAAGTGCTTTTATGGGTATTCACTGCATAACAGGACCTCATAGGGTTGTGTTGATTAGAGAGGTCCACATTATGGATTATGATGAACACAAACTAAGAGCAGGCTGGCTGTGTAAGTTGTGTGCCTAGATATTGCTGGCTAACTGTGTCTGGAGATTGAATGAACTTTGCTAGAAGGTGTTGGTTGTGTACTTGTGTTAGGCATTCAAATTTTAATCATCTGTCTGTTTATCCCTGAATAACTTGTGCCCAGTCAGTGCCTGTTATCCTTTTTCAGATGTAGGGAAATGGAATTGGTTGGAATAATTTGTTTTAGGTTTAATAAGAAACATGGTTATAAATCTGAGTTTCCCAAGAAACCGAGACTAAACTGGGTACGAATCAGGTTTCGACCATATTTCGCACATTTTCGGTAGTTTCGACCGAAAAATATTAAGTTTCAACTGGTTTTGACCAGCCTAGTTTCGACCAGTTTTTACAGCACATGACATGTCAAGTCTTGCCCAAAATAGTACCAGGTTTCGACCTGGTTTTAGGTGGAAAGTTGGGAAATCTCTGCTTCCTGGCTGTTCGAAACCGGCCTCGAAACCAAGATTTAGAACCTTTGTAAGATACATGACCAAAGTGTTTACCCTGAAGAAATAGCACATGGTCTGCGTTTACCTTGGAGAACATCTTGCTCTCTGGGATTTCTTAAATGATACTCATCAACCATGTTGCTCAATTCGAAGGAGACTACCAGTATGTGTTAAAGCAGTATGTGATCTTCCATGTGAAGTCGTATCCTTGAGAGAATGATTAAGCTGAGGTAATGAACAAGATTCTCCTTGAATTTTCAAGAATACGGAGCATGGAAGTCAAAAAATTGGCTTGATATTTGTTAATTCCCTGTGGACTTAAATAATCTATCTTTGAATTTGTACATGCAAAATGGCTCCTTTTCTTTGGTTTAGTGAGTGCCCTTAGTTTTGGTGAATGTGAATATCTGTGGTCACCTTGCTTTATAGCCCCCCCCCCCCCCCCCCTGCACCTGTTTTTCCTCCATTGGTTTTGAGTGAGAGGATTCTTTTCTTTTTATTTACCTTATTATTATCATTATTGCTATTATTATCTCTGCCATTCATTTCTGCTGAGCTGTGTGGCTTCCAACATCCTTTGCAATCATCCTTTGGTTTTGAGAGTTGGAACAGAGGAGCACTATGTTGCAAGCATATTAGATATCCGTCATTTTCAACAGTAATATTTCCCTCTGTCAGGCGACTGGTCATATTACGTTTGATAATTAGTCATTTCATTTTGATTTAAGTTTGTTCCTGTACTTTTTCTTTGTAAAAGTAGTTTTTCTCTTGTGTTATATATTGAGGGAGCAGCCTGTCTTGAGCAAGACCATTGGGAAAAGGATCCATAGAACTTCATCAAACTTATTTCTTCTCTTTTAATGTGTCATCTTAGTCAAATTCAGCATGAGTGGTTTGTTTTGTTCCGTAACTGTTTGCTTAGTCGTGAACTGTTTATTGCCTATTTTAAAATTGTTCATAAGAAAACCAATTGCAGATGTCATAATTCTCAATTGTTCTGCATTTCACGACCAATTTATTCGATCAAAGTATCACAGAAATAAAATTGAATTGGAAAGTAGATTCCATGACATAGATGCTTTATGCTAGTGAGAGGAATCGTGAAAACTTGTGCTACGCAGTTGTTGGATGACTCAATAGTCTAGAAATAAGCACCTGATACTTTTCGTATACTTTTCCTTGCATATCTCCTCGGCAATTGTAAAAGCTGGTTTTACGCTCCATATTTTGTCACTAGATTGAATTGCTTAATTCTTGACATATTCCATCTATTGTTTCAAAGAGATGCATTATTTGAGTTGGCACACTTGTAGATATGTGGCTTCACTGTTGAAGCATTCATATCTCTTATTGCCTGGATTCTTTCTGCTAGTGAAGTTGCACTCCTGCTAACCACCCATGGAGATTAATTGGACAGAAACCCCATCTACACTTAGTTATTACTGGAAATTATTTGACCCTCTTTAAACCTGATCCTGAATTAACCTAGTGATTTTCATGTGGACTTGGAATGACTTAGCATCACCCCTATGAACTACCTGTGTATATTCTTTTTAGTGACCTCATCTACCGTGACTCAGCTGGTATTCAAACTTGGATTAGGGTTCACATTCTATAGATTCTGGTTCATACCAGTGTACATAATCTTTCTATTTTCTTTCATCTAAAAATCTTATCATACTCTTAAGTTATTGCTGGAAATTATTTGACTATCAGGAACCCTGATCTTGATTCTGACCTCCGCGTTTTTTTTTTTAACTGTGAAGGGACACATCTCCTGGTGCACCTGAAAGAGAGCAAGGTGCTCACAGAAGGCAACCACATGATATATCACGGAGACGTCTATTGTTTACAATTGCAATAACAGGGATTGCGGTTCTACTTGGTTCATTTTTCTTCCAGAGAAAAGCTGAAAACCATCAACTTCAGTAATGCGTTGGAAGGGTATGAATTCTTTTTAAGTGACGTATTCTGTTTATAGAGTCTGTAATGGTTCTAGAACCGTTGTTCAACTGTATGGAACCTCTCGAGATTATGTAATATTGTATCGTGTCAACACATATAAGTTTATATGGATTCACACATGAAATGAGCTCCACTTAATCTGCATGGGTCCCCCAAAAGTAGCATATATCTATTCAGGCAATGGTGCTACTCATGGTTTATTTCATGTTACCTTTCTGACTTTACTTTTAAGTATTTGGTTAACCGAAAAACCAAGTTTAGAGGGGGTGAATAGATACCTTAGATCTAAGTGCCCCAAGAATAGAGCAAGATCAGAAGCAAGAGCAGTGAGTGCAAAATGTATAGGCATTCATTCACTAAATTCAATATCGCCTCAAGGGTGTAATACGTAGAAATGTAGCTGTACATGTACATATTTGGAAATCCCTTCACAGTAATATTCAGCCAATAAAAATTATATGCTTTTACCTTTCTTATTGGAAATAATTGGATAATATATAGTTGTCATATTTAGGTATGTGTTTATAGGGAACCGTTTTCTGCATGGGAGCGCAGGGGCCACATGCGTGCGGCAGACAATGAGAGCGCACGCTGGCACTTGGGGGTGGGGTGGTCATTTCCACCCCCCCAATGTGTATGGGTGTGGCCCCTGCGTCCCATGCAGGGAACTGTTCTCCATTTTTATAATAGAAATTGACAGATATATATATATATTTTTTTGGTAAACGAAATTGACAGATATATGGTTTGCAAATAAATTAATTGGATTGCAATAATATATCACAGCTTAGAAGACAAAGAAAAGAAATAGCTGAGGCACGGTTGCTGTTTACAAGACAACCAGATAGGAGAGAATGGGTAAATCTATGAAGGCAAACTCCTGTTCTGTGTTGACTTAATTTGGCGACAGCTCTTTTCGATTGTGATTCATGTTTTAGAGACGGTTGATATGATTCATTTGGTAAATCTATGGATTGTTGATTGGATGGCAGCAGTTGGCATCTGCAACAACTGTTGTTTCCTATTTTCTTTGGATAGTTAATTGTAAGCCACAGACCCACTGGAAACATGTTTCTTCTGTGCTCCAATTTATGGTTTTCTTGCATTGAACTCAGCAGATTCAGTACTATAACAGGCATTCTATGCTTTACATTTGTGGATTTGCCCAATATTCGTGGTCAGTTTATCAATCAGCAACCTGAGTTTGACTGTGCTACTGTAGGACAGCGGATTAGGGTACTAAGCCTCAGGTAAGTAGGCTGAAATTGCACAAAACAAGTACTATGGATGGCCTTTAAGAAAACAGATAAATTATGGCTCCATTTGGATCCGAGTTTCGAGCCAGCTAAAAGTACGAATTGTTAGAATTACACACACAAAAGTGAACAAGTGCCCTTACTTGAGGCACTTTGTTAATGTTGTTCAATGTCAAAAGCACAGTTCTATTTGGCACCAATTTCAGGGAAAAATGACTGCAGGACCCTTGAGTTTTCTACCAGAGCTCAACCCAGTGAAACACGTCAACTGATGAGCATTACTTGTATGGAATTTGGGCTATACCTAATGAATGAATGCACGATGGAGCGATGGCCTGATTTTACAGATTTGTCATTCACATCCCACATTAGGGAGGAATGACCCTTGAAGAGAAGATGGAACTGTTCAATGCTAGTAATATCGCTAAGGTAGCTGCCTGCTGGGAACAAGAGAGCTGAAATTTGTTTTCTAACCTCACTGCTGCTAAGAAGTGTGAATAAGAATTTGAGGAGGCTCAAATTTGTGATAGGGCGAGGAATTGCTAAAAGAACACAAGGAAATGGCTATCTAAATTGAAGTGCAGACTTAAAAATCTAGATCTTAATTGAATATAAGGATATACAAAGCACTTTTAAAGATTTTAAAGTGGATTTTTCAGAACATCTCTAACTTTGTTTTGTTTTAAATCCCCGCAAAGTGCAAGCATTTTTTGTTTCCATCTACATTGCTTAATTACCTGCTATTTAGAGTTATTATTTCAGATTTCATACTAAAGGAACAAAAAGTTCTTTTAGGTCATACTTGCCCAGATATGTAAGGCTTCGGATGGAAAGAATATTATAGAAAACGAACTTCTTTGTGCTGATGATAGCTCTGTGCAACAGCAAAAGCATCTAACCAAGATATTGCCTTTTTCTTTCTTAAGGGTAACGGTTTAAAAAGTATGTGTCACAAGGTGTGTTAACATCTAAATTTTTTTCTTAAGGTGTGTTAACATCTAAAGTGCGGATAACTGAGTTGCTCAGTTGATTTGATCCTATCTCGTCGTTACAGGTCTTAAATCAAGACCTCCCCCCCCCCCCCCCAACTAAATTTGCAATGCTAATATCCCTGTGTATTAACACAAGGTAAATTTTACGCTGACTATGCAATATGCCAACCCTTTTATTAGTATGGATTCACTGTAAAAACGTCTTCAACATGACAAAATGAGATGTCTACACACGGCTAAGATCACCACCATGCATCAACTGATAACCAAATGAGATGTCTACACACGGTTAAGATCACCGCCATGCATCAGCTAACATGTGCTAGATTGGCACATCATATCTTTTAACATGAACCATCATTCATCCAACGTTTGATTAACTTATAGCATTCAAATTACTGTCATTTCTAAGTCATGATTAGATTTAGGAAAGGATAAGCAAACAAAGTTTATTAATAAAGGGAAATGAATGGTATGTAGGCGCTAAAATATATGTTCTCTCGTACAATTTCTCTCCTCTCATCATTGATACCCTTGGCCACCACCTAGGTACATATATGAGGTTAGGGTATAGATTCCATAATTGAGAAAAAAAAAAAGAGAGAGAGAGAGAATTTGTTTGCTCTGGAACAATGTCAAAGAGGTAGGATTGGTTTAGGAATTTTATTTAGGGAAATGTTCTCTGGGGCCACAGGATGCGCTCAAACACATGGGGTGGGCGAAATGATCACCCCACCCCCCCTGAATGGATGAAATGATGCTACGTCCCACCCCATGTGTCTGGCTGCCCCCCTGAATGGACGGAATGATCGCTGAGTCCCACCCCATGAGTCTATTACACCCCCTACGTATTCACCCGGGGATTGAGCTCCTCTCCAAAGAACCCAGCACGCTCAGGGGGTATCCAGCCATTGACCTGTGCTGCACACATCCTTAGGCATGCACTGAGATGTGTGCAGCATAACCCAACTCTTGGATGCCCCCGGACACTCCCCCGGGCGCTGACCTCCCTGGAAAAGAACCGGATCTCCCACCCGGGCAGAAAACATCGCCACTTTATTTAATGATGTGAAATACCAGGGATTATGTAGAAAACTCTAATAATGATTATGTACACGCAACCTATACACGCACACCGGAAAATATGATATTTTGGATGGCAACCAGAAAGGGCAGTCTTCACTCTCCATGCTCTCCCTCTATGAGAGAGAGAGATACCCTACATCGATCAAATCAAGCTAGAGTCGCAGCACCAGCCATTTGTCCTCTCCAGTTACTTGAAAGTACTGGTGAAACAAAAGTAAGGTGTGGTGGTGTGGACCTGTCTCCGGAGTGACTGGAGAGGAGCCGCACCGACAAAGATCCAAATAAATCGCTTCAACAGTAAGTGTGATTAATGGACGAACATAGCGACTCTTACACGGGTCTCTTCGTTAGTGGAAAAAGAATTAACGGTGAAGTCAAGGGAAGCTTCAAGCTTGGCTATTGGGATAGAGATTGGTATGGTATGGCCAAAAAAGAGAAAGAAAACAAAACAAAGAAATTAAAGTGCTTCGCTCACAAGACACGGAAAGAAGAAATAAATACTGGGAAGTGTCTCTGGACCAGCACCCATAGACCCATTAACCTCTCTACCAAGGTGATTCTGCTAAGTTTAGAATATATATCTAGAATTCAAGAGAGATCGACTCGACCATTTATTGATTTTGGGTTTGGAAGAAGAATTGTTGAGTGAAGAGGAGGAAGCAATAATGTCTCCTCGTGGAGTGCAATTGCAAGTACAAGATCACTATGTATTTACTTCATCTCATACTCTTTCTCTTTAATTTGATCATTTGGTATTGGCATCATCATCAGTTTATCATCATTTTTTGTTTTTTGGTTTTTTTTTTTTTTTTTTTTTTTTTTTTTGTCTTTTCGTTATTGATATTTTTATGAGAGAAGTTGAAGGGAGGATTATATTCCAATTTTGCAGGTAGTGATGGATAATGGGCTCCTCCAAGTAACAATCTCAAACCCAGATGGGATAGTCACAGGCATACGATACAATGGCATTACCAATCTACTTGAAATTCAAAATGAAGAAGTTAACAGAGGGTACTCTCTCTCTCTCTCTCTCTCTCTCTCTCTCGACTAAGACTAGAAGTAAGAGTTTAAAAAAATTAATAAAAGGTAATCAGCTGGTCTCATCACTTATATTCGAATTTTTATCTTCTCACATGCACCTTTAAAGTGCATTGGATGACACACCTCACTTGTACATGCACCTTCTAGGATGAAAATCTCCTATACTTGGGCTAACTTAGTCGGAAGTTGTTCTACCACCCCCCCCCCCCCCCAAAAAAAAAAAAAAAAGAGAATGGATTATCTGCACGTATCAATAGGTGAACGTACATCTCAGAGCCAATCACATTTTAATTTTGTTTCCATAAAAACCCTTCGTCTCCTTGTAAATGGCAAAAATAGGACAGGTGGTTGATTCTCACAAGTCACAAGTATGTTCATCTGTTGGTACGTGCACAAGAACCGAACTCAATAAAAAAAAAACCTTAGTCAGAAGGAGAATGGATCATTTACACATACGTGCAAGTAACGTACATCTCAAAGCCAATCATATGTTTATTTTGTTTTCATAAATACACTTACTCCCTTTGTAAATGACAAAAATAGGACAGGTGATTGCAAATCACCTCTCACATGTACATGCACCTGCACGTAGAGGAACCGAACTCAGTGAAGAAGGCCATACATGGAAGGAAAAGGGATAGGTGTTGACACTTGACATGTTGCAAGTGACATGATATCCGATGACAATCATCCATGATGACACAATTGATTTATGTGTCTCTCTCTCATCAAATTAAAAAAAAATAATTTAATATTTTCTTTTTTTTCTATTAATTTCTTGCCAATCTAATCACTAGATTATTTTATCCATCATTTGATGTGATCGGTGAAATGACTAGCTCACCCTCGGGTGATCCAATCTTGGTTCTTAAATTTAAGTTCCTCTCTATTCAGACCAAAATAAAGAATACAAACCAACCCTTGAACCTGTAGGTATTGGGACGTCGTTTGGAGTGGAGAAGGCCGAACTGGAGTTTTTGAGGTGTAAGTCCTCTCTCTCTCTCTCTCTTTACATAGATTGCATACAGATCCACTACGGCACGTTGCCCGTAGCGGCCTGTGCGGCTTAGACAGAGTGTCGCGCGTAATGTCTGTCTTACCCCTATTCGGGTAAAGCACTTTGACAGGAGTAAAGCGGACATTGCACGTGGGGCTCAGTCTGGGCCGCATAGGGGCAGCGCGCCATAGAATGTCACCACTACTAGTCAACTACCAGCATTATATATATTGAATTAACATCCAAGAAATATTGGGTTGAGCATGTATGCAGGATAATGGCTACAAATTTTGAGGTTATAACAGAAAATGAGGAGCAGGTGGAAGTTTCCTTCAAAAGACCATGGGATACCTCCATGGATGGAAAATTTATTCCTATAAATATAGATAAGAGGTACATTTGATGTCTTCTATATATCCTCATTATTTAATTATATAAAATGAACTATTGATTCTTCTATTTTGTTTCTAATTTGGAAAATATCTCTTGTACTTTTTGTGTTTTTGGGTGCTCTCCAATGCTTATTTAATTTATTATTGGTGAAATTTCCTAACATCAACAATGCCAAATGGCCGAGGACAATTGCTAGCGTAGTTGGCTTGAGAGTAGTGTAATAGAGCCTAGCCACCAAGAGGTTTCAAGTTTGAGACCTCCTCTTCCTCATCTAGTCTAGGTTCTCCCCTCCCCTCTCCTACAATCCAAATTGACATTAACAGCCCCACCCCGTGGAGTAGAGTCGAGTTCGAGTATCTAGGGATGCATACCATATATGGATAAATGAATTAATTCCATGAATGAACAAATGTCAAATTAGTGATATATTTAAACCATATGACCTACCATATTAAGGATTCTCTACCATGTCCATTTTTTACCACGATATAAAGCACAACACTTGATTGCCTAGATTCTTTTAAATTATGAAAGATTATTAAGTGTTGGAAATAAATTCTAATGGAAGTGAGTGATGAATGGAAAATGCAGGTTTATTATGTTAAGGGGTTGCTCGGGCTTCTATTCTTATGGGATATATGAGCATTTAGAAGGCATGCCTGCCTTCAGCCTTGCAGAAACCAGAATTGCATTCAAGCTTAGAAAAGACAAGTAAATTAAATCAAATTAATCCCAACTTTCCTCTACTCTCATTTGTCATTATTAGTTAATTACTCATTTTGTGGTATTACATCAGTAATTAAGGTTGGATTAATATAGAATTTTATTGTTTTTAACTGCAAAAATGTTGTAAATGTGCAGGTTTCATTACATGGCCATGGCAGATAACAGGCAAAGGATCATGCCCATGCCCGATGATCGGTTGCCCGGACGATGCCAAACCCTTGCCTACCCGGAAGCAGTTCTCTTAACCAATCCCATTAATCCGGACCTAAAAGGAGAGGTATATCCATAAGTCTAGACTCCCTGTCTCATGGTCGCGAATAGATAGGACCAAGTTTCTCTTTACCCACGGTGAAGAGATTTCCTATTTTTATTGCCATCGGTTGTGACTCTGTTGTAGGTTAGACTCCATAAAATAGGGAAAGGAGGGAGAATGGTGGCCCCTCACTTTTGCACACCCTTCACATTTCATTGTTCATTTAAAACAATAAAATGTCTAAAATACCCCCTCCTATTGGAAGATTCAAAAGGAGGAATCCCCAGACACCCACATAAAAAAGGAGAATGGATCATCTGCACATACCAATATCAATAAGAGAACGTACATGTGAGAGCCAATCACATTTTAATTTTGTTTTCATAAAAACCCATCCTCCCCTTGTAAATGGTGAAAATAGGACAGGTAATTGGCTATAGAACAAAGTATTTGAAATACCCTCAAAATGGTGATTTCTGTCCCTCCCATGTCTCCAGACTACCATGGTCAGTCAGACCAGAGAATCCCTCCCCATATGTAATCCATTTTTAGAAGCTAGAGATGCCCCTCCAATTAAGCTCTTGTTACACCCTTTTTTTTTTTTTTTTTTTTTTTTTTTTTTGTGTTAAAGGTGAGCAAAATATATATATTAAAAATGGGGGAGGGTTCACTCCAACACCCTGTGCAATTTCATGAATTATAGGAGGGTTTTATGGGAAAACACTAAAAATAAGGGGTATATGAGACATTTTATAGGGAGTGGTGTTACAATAACTCGAGTCTTGTGACGGGTGCTCGCATGTAATTTTGAAATTAAACTGGTGTTGTAGTAAAAGAGACGTTGTACAAACCTTTTACCCAGTAAAAATATAAAGGGGCATTGTTCTCTGTGCTGCAGTGCAGGCTGTGCCTAGGCACATGGGGGTGGGTGCAATGACCATTCTGCCCCCCTGAATGGCAGGCCCATGTACCTGAACGCAGCCTGCGCTGCGGCTCGAAGAACATTCTCCCAAATATAAAAATGAATGCTCTTGTGTTTTTTTTTTTTTTTTAGGGTAAAAAAATGGATGCTCATGTCACACTTTATTGAGCCAATGAAGAAATGTATTTGATGTCGACGAGTTTTGTGATGCTTGATTTTAAGGTGGATGACAAGTACCAGTATTCTTGCGAAAACAAGGATAACAAGGTGCATGGGTGGATATGCTTTGACAACTCACCTGTGGGCTTCTGGCAAATCACTCCCAGTAATGAATTTCGAACTGGTGGACCTCTAAAGCAAAACCTCACCTCCCATGTTGGCCCAACCACTCTTGCTGTAAGTTTTCATTACCATTCTCATCCCTTTTCTCTGTTTCATTCTAATGATAGGCTATTTCTTCTAAACTCGCCACCATGGGTTGCGGTTTTTGTTCCGGTAGATTTACATTATCTAAAACGAAAACCCTAAACATTACAAGAAACTTCATATCTCTCTGGATTTTCAGATGTTTCTGAGTGCTCACTACTCGGGAGAAGATTTGGTGCCTAAATTCCAAAACGATGAACAGTGGAAGAAGGTTTTCGGCCCAGTTTTTATTTATCTTAATACAGTTTTGGATGGTGAGGCTGATCCATATTCACTTTGGGATGATGCCAAATCACAGGTTAGAAATTATTAAATAACCAAACAAAAGCTCCTAATTAGCTAATACTTACATTATAATCACAACAGTCAATGATGAACAAAACTACTGGGTTTTTTTTCTTTGTAAAAGATGATGGTGGAAGTCCAAAGTTGGCCCTACGGTTTTCCAGCCTCTGAGGATTTCCCTTCTTCGGATCAACGAGGAACTATTAGTGGTCGATTACTGGTCCATGACAGGTAACACTTTCTACTTCTAATCCTTTACAGTAATGTTGATTTGTCACAGAATTTAGTTCTACATCAGTTGTGCTTAAGTCATGGAATGTCCATATAAGTGGGGTTCAATCTTCACATGATATGACTCATTTTAAAGCCGTGCGACGAACCTTAGCCAAAACAGACAATATCGTGGATGTGGAGTCCGCCGTGGACTGTGTCACTTCATTGGTATCAAAGTCAGGTTGTGGGGGAATGTTGTTGGTATGATTCCATAGTGGAAGTGTGGATATTGTGCCACGAAATTTAATCCAACATCGACTGTGTTTAAGCTATGGAATGTCTATCTTGAGACCTTGGATCTGTCTTCATATATCATTGGATTATCTTCACCTAATAACTTGAGCTTTTGAACCATCCCGATCTGAACCATAAATGGTAGTAACAACTACTTTCATCTCACCATGGATATAGGCATCTTACCAAATCATGTATATTCTCATGCACTAACCTTATTCAAAAATTTTCATTTGAGAAAACCACTCTTGTTAGGTACATCGAGGAAGGTTACATATCGGCTGACTCGGCTTATATCGGGTTGGCTCTGCCGGGAGAGGTTGGATCATGGCAAAGAGAATGCAAGGTGAGATTCACTGTTTTTTATTAAGTTGTTGCAGAAACCATGAATTGGGTCATCAGTACTGAACTAAAGATGTATATTAATTTCTGTGTTTGATCCCATTTGCTTTAGTAAATTACTATTTTGGAATTGGTTAATTTCAGGGCTACCAGTTCTGGACTAAAGCAGATGCTGATGGTTACTTCTCCATAAGCGATGTGCGCACTGGAGATTATAATCTTTACGCATGGGTTCCTGGTTTTATTGGAGACTACAAATATGATGTTGAGGTCACCATCACCTCAGGTTTGTTTTAATTAAATATAAGGAGAAAAATTCCCTGCATGAGACACGTGAGCGGAGAATCTTCACGTACGTGGGCGTACGTGAATGACTCACAACCATTCAGATGGAATATTTTCACAGATTGGATTCCATCTGAACGGCTGTGAGTCGTTCACATACGCTCATGTACGTGAAGATTCACCAGACACAGAGGTCACGCCTAGACAAATTGGGGGCGAAATGATCCCCCACCCACATGAATGGTGGAATTTTCACCCCCCCAATGTATCAGTGTGCGTGTTCTCATTAGATACCACGCACGTGACCCCTGCGCTCCCATACAAAGGACAGTTCCCCTAAATATAATTCTAAACCTCATTTCTAGCTTATTTTTTATTTTCTTTCATGGCCTGTTTTTTTTTATTTTTAACTAGCTTGAGCATCTCTTCATCATGTCTTTTTTCTAATGCATTCAATCTTGGGTTTATTTCTCTTGGAAGTCATAGTAGTGGCCATGAGTTGCCACAACCCATTTTACGTTTTTATCTTTTTGTAATTGTTAATAATTAACTTGTACTAATTAAACAGGTTGTGATGTGGATCTGGGTGATCTGGTATATGAACCTCCAAGAGACGGACCCACATTGTGGGAGATAGGCATCCCTGACCGTTCAGCTGCAGAGTTCTACGTTCCTGATCCCAATCCTAACTACATCAACAAACTCTTTGTTAATCATCCTGACAGGTTCACATTTCATCTCACTATATACTCTAATGAGCTTGTGTAAATATTAGACATTTTTTTTAAAAGCGAAAAACCCCACCCCAAATGATGTCAATACACGTGCTCTCATTGCCCTCCCCCCCTGCCCGCGCATATGTGCAAGAGCAACACTTTCAACAGACAACACTAACCCAACAAAGAAACTAGAAAATAAAAACTTTCAATTCTCACAAGTGCAACTTTCCTTTCACATAGTTTTTCTTATTATTTCTCTCATACTCTCAAATGTGGGTCCTATGTGGCTGATATTTATTTCAAATGTGGCCTAAAAATTCGTACCCAAACAGTGGCGCCTGAGAAGGACAAGGATCCTCTCAGACCTCTCCAGCACATCATCCTCTCCAGTGCGCATCCAATGGCTTGGGGCATCCGGACATGTACCCCAAGTTCCTCTAGCCGTTGGATGTGCGTTGGAGGGGCTGCTGCACTGGAGAGGATTTCTTTCCTCGTGGGAAACCCTCACCCACAGAACTATTGTATTGGTTTGTGAAACCTTTTAATCTCTTGAACAGATTTAGGCAATATGGATTGTGGGAGAGATATGCGGAATTATATCCTGACGGAGATCTAATCTTCAAAGTCGGCACGAGTGATTACAGGAAAGATTGGTTCTTTGCTCAGGTCACTAGGTACGTATGATCCTTCATATCTACCTTGTCTTTAATTATTTAGGTATTCTTTAGAAACAAAAATTGAGAACAAATGTTCTAAATCAGAGAACATTCTTGCTTTGCAGGAAAAAAAGCAATAACACATACCAAGCAACCACATGGCAGATCATATTCAAACTCGACTCCATCAATGATAATACCACCTATTACTTGCGACTAGCTCTTGCATCCGCCACAGTTTCTGAATTACAGGTAAGGGTGTCAAAAGCTGGTTCACATCAGTAGCCCTATCAAAACCAAGGGGTTAAACAGGATCAACCGGTTGGTAAATGCCCTGGTGTTGGGCCTAGACCGATTAATATTTGGTCGGAATCAACCCTTTGGCAGTAGCCCAATTAACATGAGCCCAACTATGGACCGGTTAATTGACTCATCAAATATAAATTTGTCCATACCTGACCTATGAGAATTGATTACCTAAACGGTGCGGTACCAATGCGGGCCTTAAATTGGTGGGGGCCGATTGGGTCCAAACGGTTAACACCAAGATGTGGAGCCTTAATTACTTTGTGGGCCTAGGACCCATGAAAGGCCCAAAGAAAGTTTGGTCTTTTGCAGTGCATAATACTTCATGCATGGAGCTTGATCACCTTCTATCAAGGTCATAGGTATCACTGTATCGGTATCGATATCCGTATCAGTCTTTGACAATACCTACATCGATATGGGTCGTCTGCATCAAAACGGATCGGACTGTTTTTTTTTTTTTTTTTCCCTTTCAAACTATCAATATCTTGGTTTTTTTTAACCAATTTATCCTCCCCTGTACCGATATCACTGCTACAATATCAATATCGTACCAATAAGAACTTCTATATAGTGCATACTTCCATGTGCATGAAACTGATTCAATTTATGGTTTGTGTTGAAGGTTCGATTCAATGACCCGAAAGCAAACCCTCCACACTTTTCGAGTGGGGTAATAGGGAAGGACAACTCAATTGCGAGGCATGGCATTCATGGGCTTTATTGGCTATATAATGTTGAGGTACCAAGCACCAGACTTGTGCAAGGAGACAATACAATCTATTTAACTCAATCAAGAAGTACCAGCCCTTTTCAAGGGATCATGTATGACTACATTCGTTTAGAAGGGCCCCCAACTTCCTCCAATTCTAACAGAAAACATTAAAAGGTTTTTGTTCATGGGAAATAATGGATTTGTTTTGAATTTAAGCATCCTCTAATCATCATATGGACTTGAACATGATTTCTGCAGTTGTGTATGCAAGCATAGATCAAGTTGGTTAATTTTGTACTCTAGGGCATGTCACTTTAACCCTAATCAGGGCTGGATATGTAAGAGGCAATGCTAACTCAAAGCATGTCACTTCATAGTTTAAGGCATTCAACCTAAAAACGTGAGCTTTAGGGTGGAGACGACCTTCCTAGGGTCATGAGCTCAATAGTCGTACACTACTCGACCAATGTGAGACTAAAACCCCATCCTCATCATCATTCTTGGTTACGAAACTGTACTCACTGCATCAACTTACAATTCTCTCTAGCGTCCAATACAAAAGCTCGAACTTTAGGTAGAGAGACCCTTCCCTGAGTCATAAGTGAAGTGCCACAAACCCGCCCCGGCCTACTGATGGTACGATATTGTCTGCTTTGGTAGGTGAGTCTTACGGTTTTAAAACGCGTCATGTCAAGTAAGGGAATCCATAGCATATATGCGCATTCCACGATACATCCCCAAACGATGTGAGATTTTCCATGATTCTACATCCACGTTTCCACTGCGGATATATTCCTGACACTAAAATGTATCATGTCAAATAAGGGAGGTCATAACATATATGTGTATTCCATGACACATCCCCAGACGATGTGAGATTTTTCGTAATTCTATAATAAACCTATAAACCACAAACTATCCCCCCCATATGTATGAAACTAAACCCACCCCACCACCATAATGAATTTTGCAACCAGTGGGCACTTTACTATGTTAGAAAGAGGAAATGAGGATCTGTGGCATCAAAAGGAAAAGAAACAAAAAAAGTCCTGCTACGTGAATTCACATAGTGGTGGCCAAACATTCCACGAAGAAGTCAGTAGCACTCATGTATTGAATGAAAATGAGGAACTCTTAGCTGATTTTGGAGACTATTTGTTGTCTCCCCTAGTGTACAGTGATGAATAATTATCTTTTTCAATTCGCGGGCACTTCTAATTCTTTCAATTCCTTTAATAGGGAGAACGAATTCCACCTTGGGCAGTGTTTTCGGGCAGAGGATAGAGTGGTCGTTTCAACCCCCATGTGAGGAATTAGAGGAATTGAAGAAGACAGCGAATTGGAGGAGATAACGAAGACTTGCTTCATTGTCTCTTGCCCAATGGGTTTTCTCCTTTTTAACACAATAAGGAGATGAATGCCCCAAACGCTTAGGCTGGTCGAGCTATAGTAGAAAAACAATGAAGGTCCAAATTATTTCTTATTCAAAATTGAAGGCCAGATTACGTACAGTCTGAAGTAGAATTCTTAATGGAAAGAAAAGAAAAAAGAACACACAAAGAACGTTTATTCCGCCTAAAGTAGTAGAAAAGAGAAAAGTAGAAAATAAATCAGTCAAGAAATTTGACAATTCTAATAGTTCTGTCGTTGTAGCATTACGTAGCCTTTGACAACTGTTCGGTAATTTCAAGACTTTTGTGAGAGTGAAAGAGAGGTTTTTCTAAGGTGGAAGGTAGAGAAGGGATTGAAAATAACGAACTCACTAAGATTAACAAACTAAAAGAAAATAAAAGTAAAGGAGTCATCATCAATAATTTGACAATTGATTTTAAGGAATTTTAATATTAAATCCTTAGTCACTAAAGTATACTTAGCGAGGGGAAAGGAAGGAAGAGAGAATGTACATACGAAGACTAGAATCAAAACAAAAGAAAAATGGAGAATAGAAAAGAATATTCAGTCAAGAAATTTGACATTTTTAAATAATTAGGTGTTTTAACATTCCTCATAGAAAGTTCAAGTTCATCCATCGTCCATACTTTACCAAACATACAAAGAAAAGAGTGGATAAAATATAGAAGGGATCGGAGTAGGAAAAGGTGATCTTGTCCAATAGGGGGTATTTAGGACAATTCCTAAGGGGTAAATTACAGTATTTCGGGTGAGGGCATGCAAATTTTGAGCTGATGTCATGGGAATCTTTTCCCCAATATAAAATTTAATTTTCTGAGATGAAATTGGCTTGTGTAGCTCACAAATGTGTGAGGATGCATTTTTTGTAATATTTAAACTGCGTTTAGTATTTTTCCCAAAAAAAAAAAAAAAACCACAATGTTTAGTATGTATTCTTATAATAAATTTTCGGTTTAAAATGCATTTTGATTTCCGGTTCTTTCCTATTTTTTCGTATCAAATTTCAGGATGTGTTCTAAACCTAGAATCTATTCTTAGAATTCATACCAAATGCAACCTTAGACTCATAACTTTTCAAGTGAGAAAGAGCATCCTAGGTTGATTTGGATTACTGCAGTAAAATTAATCAACATATTTCTTTCACTTTGCTTCCAATTGAAAACTCAAGGATACAGTCCGGAGCATTTTGTTTCATTGGATTACTCATCTCAACTCAGCCTTATCTTAACTAAACGAGGGCAGCTTATTTCATTGGATTACTGCTCTTTCTTTTCTTGTTGTGACCACAGTTGTGATATTTTATCTATTGGATTTATGTCTCCATCAAACCTAGTTTATTTTAGTTGATTTAATTATTATCACATGTTACATAAAATGATGAGTTGTATGTGTTCTAAAATTTTGACTTTAAATTGGAATCACGATTAAGGTTTGGGCTGGGCACCCTTATCATATGGTCGTCGCATTAGGTATACACAGAAATGTTGATGTCACGATATGAATGCGAGTACAATTACATGTATGTGTTGGCGAAGAATATTTTTGTCTCAATTCTCACATGTGTTACTGCCAATTATTCGTAAGGGATAAACACTTGTCACCGATACCCTATACCTGAGAGAGCCTCATCACTGCGAGATATGAATGTATACTTTGGTATATCAATGACTAAAGGTTCTATGGCCAAAGCCAATGTGTTGGGTGTGTGTAAGCATCTTGTGAGTGAATGAATTGTTCAACAATGTTTCCACTGCCCGATTGGAAAACATCAAGAGAGAGATTTTTGTGAATATGGTAGGATGATAATCAAATCTTATACCATTTTAGAAATGGTTTGCAAATATTATTTTCACATAAAATATTAATTGTATGTACGTTTTTTATTAAAGTGTTTAATTGTGTTTTGTGGGTATGATCACATATACAGAAATTCTAATGTGGGTTTGTACTATGGAATGGGGTTTGACAGTATTTACATAAATCCATAGATTTCATTATGATGATGCTAATTAGTAGAGGGTTGGTACATAATAAAGGGTTATTATGTAAATGTACATTGGGATTAATTTACCAATTAAAATAATTGATTTATTTTATTTAATGGAGTTAGTGAAACATTTAATTGTCCATTAAAAGGAAAAATAAATAATTATCTTACTTTTTCTTTTAGATTCTGCTTCTTTCCCAATTTGACATATACAAGGATAGAAAGTTGAATTGGGCTCACATTCACGTATGTGAATGTATGAGAACCGCTCAGAGCCGTTCAGATGGAATCCACTCCATGTGGGTCCCATAGAGTGGATTCCATCTGAACGACTATGAGCCATTCTCGTACATTCACATACGTGAATGTGATCCTAGCTCTAGAAAGTTGGGAATAAAGTCAAGAAAAGAGGAGAGAGACCGTCAAACTCTCACAAGGAATCTCAAAAAGGGAATTCACATATAAATACATACTAAAGGGGGCAGGGCAGGCCAAACTTTTTTGGCACCCTGGCCGAAAATTCTCTTTCTTCTCTTCGCCTCTCATCTCTTTTTTCTGCTCGAGAAATAGGGTTTTGTGAAACCCAAACTTTGTAAAGGTGTGGATTGTTGAATCCCATGGAAATTGAGACCGGTGGTTTTTTGTTTGGAGATTCTTCACTACACCAAGAAGGTTTGTGATTTCCTTTCATATGTGTTTGTTGGAAGAAGAACTATTATCTAGAGAAGGAGCAACACTTGAGGCTCTTCGGGTTAGCAAACATTAATCTCTTAATGTATGGTTTATGTTTCTTTTTTGGTTTGGTATTCTTGGGATGCGAAAGAACCCGAACCAATTCATTCCAATCCTTATTAAGTCAGCTATGAAAAATAATGCTCTACTTGGTCACATGTGGCACGCGGCTCTTGTGCGTAGGCACAGGACCGTACAAAATGATCATCATGGCCTCTAAAATTTCCGCCCTTCAACCATGAAAAACTTTCACCTTCAACATATGTCTTACTTATATGTAAATTTGACTAAAACTGATTTACTGTTGGCGCTCCGAAATGGTGTGCATTTGAGTTGAATTTCACTACGAAACATGTATAAGGAAGGAAACAGAAGAAGTTAAACAAGTTTAGAAGAGAAAAATGAAACTTTGTAGTCAAGATGGTGTAATCTATTTAAACCTTTTATCTTATTTGGTAATTATAATTTTCACATGTGATATTTTTTTTCTTTTCAAATTCAATGAATTTAATTGCACAATAAAATAAAATTTAAGAATTAGATTTGAAATGATTTTGAGTTACTCAACACTCATGTTATGTGACAAAAAAATTCTTTTTAGATTTAATTAATGGGTTGAGATTGGGGATTTTATTCCTCTAATATAAGTTAAAAAGTTTTTTGAACTTCGAGGCAAGGGTATACCGTGCACTAGCACCCCATTTTTCTCTCTTTCCTCATATGAAATGACCTCATTGCTCTCTTATATACGAATTCACTGTTCATTATACTTTACTTGTGTCCGTTTCATTAGAGAACAAAAAAAAACGGCGTATCTAGGCACAAGGCTCCTGCTATTGCTGGGTGTGGGGAGGCTCATAATGTATGCAGCCTTACCTTTGCTTTCGCAAATGGACTGTTTTCAAACCTGTGATCACTTAGTCACAATGGAGCAACCTTAACATTGCACGAAGGCCCACTCAAATTTTAACTTCTTAGTGAAAAATTGCACCTAAAATTTTAGTTTTGGAAGGTCTAAAGAAATAAGGATTAATCTTCTAATATTACAGTGTGTTTGGAAGTCAAGAAAAGAAATAAGGATTAATTTTCTATTATTAGGGGTATGACTCATGATATTGATACCAACCCCATGTCTTCCCACGTGGCTGAGGCACACTTACATTCCGAGTTTCACGGGCACACGGCGTATAGCGGCGGTCCAAGTCTTGACAGCGTTGGATTGGGTTAGTGAACTCCTCCATTAACTTAACTAACTTTACCTACGACCAAATATCTAAAGACCTAAGACGTCAAATTGGAACCAAATTCTTGGAGATCCTAAATCGATGATAGTCAACTACTCCATCTGATAATTTCAGATAAACAACAACTCTGAGGCATCAGAGTTCCAACTGCTCACGCTTTTGGACCTGAAATTAAATCCTAACCCGTTCAAGGTATCATCAAATGAAATTGAGTGTCAAAAGTTGGACCTAGCGGATATGCCGGACCTGATTCGACCGGTTGAAATACAAAATCGACCCGTAAAATGTCAGGCTTAACCTTTGTGGTGCAACGTAGTGGCCAGATGTTCACCTGGTCGGGATCGAGACCAGATCATGCCCTTGTACAAAGTACCGTCTAAGACCCTTCAAGGCCAACCACATGGAATCCACTCTTCCTGTAAGTTCCACAATGGATTCCATGTGACTGGCTTGGAGGGCCTCGGATGATACTTGTAAAAGGATATGGTAGTTCGATGAAAAGCATTACGAAGGTCATCCAGACTTTATAAGTACATGATCCACACTCATTGTGATCGACCAAATACTATGACTTACTGATAGGCTGATTAGTCAATTATCCTGTTTAAAGCCTAATTATAGATAGAATCGTATCCATACAATGGTCTACAATGCTCGATTGCCAAAACAGGTGAAAACGGTATAGAGACTTAAATTGATGGAGACTGATTAGGCCAGACCGAGACTGGTCGAACCGACCAGTTGACACTAGTCCTTCTCTTACGTGTCATCGATCTCTTATTCTTAATTAGCAATCCCAAAGTCATCCAAATTATAGAACTCTTCTGTAGTCATTACCTGTAAGAATGAAACTCTTTCGTCAACCTGATTTCCCAAAGCTTACCAAACTTTTATGTCAAAGAACATTCATAAGTTATAAATAATAAATCATTCACAGAGAACACTAAAGGTAGATTTTCCATTTTCGTTCAGAGACAACAATCTCATGTTATTAGCTGCTGAGGTAAGGATAGGAAGAATTTAAGAACTCAAACTAATTTCGATTTTCTAAGATTTTTTGCCTTTTGGAATTACTGCGTGCCAAACATTAATGGCGATCGACAGATCTTTTTCCCTTTTCTGCTGTAATGGTTAATTTCTGTGGAGAGGAGAGATTCGCGTTATTATTCTCTATCCCATATTCCCATGTGAATATTTATACGCTCGCTTTTCAATTTTCTTCTATTCCGCTTTTTTTTTAACTCTGAGTGATCTCCAAAAGAAAGCAAAGTGAGGGGAGGGGGAGGGGGAGGGGGGGGGGGGGGAAGTAGAGCCTGCGTTTCTTTCGTTTTCCAGTAAAGCAAACAAGTCTTTACCTGCAGAGATCACTTGTTTCTCATATATTTTAGTGTTCCTGTGTAGGTTATCCACATGAAGAAGGTGTCTTGGATGAAGAACTCCATCCTTTGCTTGGGATTACTTCTTCAACTGTTCGTGCTCGGTGATTGTATAAGGTGAACCAATGTGGTTCTTTTTCTACTGAATTTAGTATATTTACTGTTTGTTTTTTAATTTGTTTTCCGAGATGGGTCGTTAGAAAGGTTCGTAAGCTAAGATCGGAGCTGAGAATTTTGTGTTTCTTTCTTTTTAATTGCAGAACCATTCCTGGAAGAATCAATGGCGAAGAACTTGTGTCGTCTTCTCGGCTGCGATTATGGAACAACAACGATCGATATGTAAATAACCATTTTAACTTTTGACAATTTTTCGTTTTTCTATTTCTTTTTGACATTCTATGTTAGAAACTTGGACCAGAGTAAATGACCAATTTAACCCTACCTGGAAACACATTCGAGAAAAAAAGTCCGGTTTTATGGTAGGTGGAGATTGGTCGACTTTAACCGGAGCAGACCAGTTACCACCAATGGCTGCCTGACAGGTGGCAAGGTTGTTAGGGAATAACCAACTATATATCTGTTCTTCCGGTAAGCGTGCAATTGGGACCCAGCCGTACTGTGGGCCCACCTCAATTATGGGGTTTGGGCAATTAGTCTGATGGGGTCAACCGTATGCAATTTGTATCCTCTACAGTCGGGCGGTCGTCGCTCGGCGGCCTCCCATAGGCAGGGTGTGGACGCAACATGAGTAGGGCGCTCAGGCAATGAGTGGGGCGAACATTTTGCCCCTCCTTGTGTGAGGCTGCCAAACAGCCGGTAGAGAATCCTCATCCCAACCATATGTAGTGGCTGAGGACATTTGTCTTTGGTATGCATTCTCGAAATAGATTTTGAGATTAAAAACTGATTATTTTTTACTTTTTCACTACAACAGATGTTTTAGTCTAAAACTTACGCAAAATCTATTTATTCCCTATTTTCTCGTTTCAGTATGTGTTCCAGTCTTCTAGACCTATAATCTATTTCAAGAATATATACAAGATTTGGTCAATTTATATGATAGAGTCCAACCATGTGTACTGGTATAAGAATTGCAATTAGACACTTCAATTGAGGGGTTTAATCAATTTGTAAGATCGGGTCCAAATGCATCGGACCGTTTCCAATCGATTGGATCAGAGTTGGTTGAATTCGATTCCTAATTCTTGTTGATTCCTGCTTCAAAAAATTGGGTTTTTTTAAAGGTTTTTTTGGCTGATTCTAGTATCTTTAAATGTATTTTTAAATGTATCTTTACTATATATGGTAAGAAAATTAAGTAGTTTATACAATCACATGGGGTAATGATTACAAAAATTCATTTTTTAAGTATAAAAATTTTCCTTCTCTTCTCTTTAATGCCCCTTGCAACCAAACGGAGCCATAGGATTACTATCCCTAATATTGAGCTGGAAGCCATTACCCATGTGGGTTCTAGAGGGGCCAGGTTTATGTTGATGAACTTGAGTCCAGCCCAGCCCAACCCAACTTTGGCTTGACCTGTGCCGGACCGGGATTGACTGTTTTGACCGGATGAAACAGGAATCGAAACCCTTTTGGTTTTGGTTTCTAGTCTGATTCCAAAGCATTCCCACCAACATTATAGGTATATGATTCTAAGTATTGGTATCGTATCAATGAATTGATCGATATTTATTGATATTGTCAGAGATCAATACCTATATGATATTGATACGAATCAATTATATAGGCCAAAAAGTGGTCTAGTCTTCGAATTTACATCCAACACCGGCCCAATATGGCCTATCCATATCTATATCCGTATCAGTACCGATACCAGAAAGTGATGGTGATCAAAGAATGTTTTTCCAGGTTGTGATGGATAACGGCCTCGTCCAAGTGACATTATCAAAGCCTGAAGGATTCATCACTGGCATAAAATACCATGGCGTTGATAATATATTGGAGCATCGCAACGACAAAGGAAACAGAGGGTATGCATTTTTACACTTCTACCCTTTTCGAGAAACAATTTCTAAAAATGATTCTTGATATAATGATTTTCAACTAATTAATACATTTCAAATGCTCCCCATAACGTTTGTATATTTGATTCTAATTAAATTTTAAATTTTTTTCTTGGGATTGAATTCTATACCCATCAGCTATTGGGATCTTGTGTGGAGAACGCCTACTAATAAAAAAGGAACCTTTGAAAAGTAAGTTTTTTTCTCTCACCCTTCCTGTTTGGTTTTTGTTGTTAATGGCTAGCTTAATTAGGTGTGTGACTCAGACTGTTCATACTGAAAAAACATTAAGCCAAAAGTTTGGTTTGGTTTGGTTCGATCTGGTTTTATCGGGCTGAACTAGTCTGGACTGGCACTAAGCCAAACCATTGAGCCGAAGTGGTTCATCTTTGGTTTTTAATTATTTTTCATTTAATCAACTATTAAACACAGGATCCAAGGGAGAACTTTCAAGGTTATAATGGAAAAGGAAGAACAAATTGAGGTTTCATTCACAGTAAACTGGGATCACTCTATTGGAGACAAATTAGTTCCCTTAAATATAGACAAAAGGTTTGTATTTGCAAGTCTTATTAGCATCCATCTCCTCAGTTTCTTCTTTTATTTTTTAAATCTTAATTCTAATTACTTTTACTTATGTTAATTACCAGGTTTGTAATGCTACCAGGTCGCTCTGGTTTTTACTCATATGCCATTTATGAGCATTTACAAGGGTGGCCCGATTTCAGCTTGGATGAAACCAGAATTGCTTTTAAGCTCAGGACAGACTTGTAAGGAAACTAAACTATTTGTTATTATTATTATTTTTTTTCCACTCAGTTGTAGCAAAGCCATTGTTTTAGAAACTGGACCACCATTCGGTTGAACCGAACCAGGCTAGTCAAAACTTTCAAATTTATTGGAGATTCAACTAGGGTAAAATTTTAAATATGATATTTAAAACGGGTTATATTAGGTTTAACTACATGGCCATATCGGACCAGAGGCAAAGGATCATGCCCTCGGCTGCAGACCGGGCATCGGGTCAACCCTTGGCCTACCCTGAAGCAGTAAAGTTGACAAATCCAAGCAATCCTGAACTCCAGGGAGAGGTAATCTCATATCCCCCCCCCCCCCGCGCCGCCAACCCGACTGGTTTTTGAGCTGAATTGGGTCAAATCAAAGCTGGCCCATTAAAGGAAGGCTCGGTTTTGGTCCGATTCGGTTTTTGATCGGTTTGACCAGTTTTGGTTTTGTTTTTGACATTCTTAACTACTTATATTTTCATATCTCAGGTTGATGACAAGTATCAGTATTCAAGTGAAAATCAAGATAATAGAGTCCATGGTTGGATCAGCTTCGACCCTCCCGTTGGATTCTGGATTATCAATCCCAGCGATGAGTCCCGTATAGGTGGGCCCCTCAAGCAGGAACTCACCTCCCATGTGGGCCCCACAAGCCTCGCGGTAAGTCCACCCATATCATACTCAAGGACAGCTCAAGCTAAGTGGTTAGGGTCCAGTTTAAATGAGCCATCTCATAAGACATTTCAGCCCAAAACTTGTTTAGGCAATTGGGCTGGGTCAACATGGGCTAGTAGTAGTGGAAAGCCCAGAAAATTTGAACCCAATCGCAGGCCATTTACACACACTTATTGTGGCTTCCAGCCTCGGTTTAGAAACCCCGCATCGATTGGTCCGGCTGATTCTGATCAAATCTGGCCAATTCTGATCCAGATTTGATCAGAATCAGCCGATAGCAATTTGGTTCAGCCAGAATTGGCCGAACTGATCCGGATCGGCCAGAACCGGAATCTTAGAACCCTGGTTCGGTTCCAGGATGGTCAATCCTTTGGCCTTGTGCTTGTTGATACCAACATTTTAAAAAGGCTGTGTTTGATATGCATTCTTGGAATGTATTTGATAAAAAAAAATAACTATTTTTTTCATCCAAGAATACGAAATTGACTTAGAATGCATTCCAAGAATGCACATACCAAACGCGGCTAATTATTTACAATATTGTGAATTTTTTAAGTACTTAATCTGACTCCAGTTGTTTGCAATGTTAAAAGATGTTTTCTAGTAATCACTACTCTGGCGAGGATCTATCGGTGAAGTTAAGTAATGGAGAGGAATGGAAAAAAGTGTTTGGCCCTGTTTACACATATCTGAACTCAGCCTCTGATCCAGAAAATGCCACTGAACTATGGGACGATGCAAAACAACAGGTTTGAATTCTCAGATCGATCACATTTTTTGACTTTCTTTCTGCATCGTTAGCACCTTTAAGTCTTTTATGTTCAAAACTTTGATTCTGGTATTTTTCTTCTGTTATACTACTACTCTCTTATTTCTCCAAAACCCAACTCATGATTCAAGTTTTTTGTAAAAACTGATTTTTTTCTTTCTGTTTTAGCTTCTGGTGATATTCAAAGAATATAAGACCTCTCTAATGGTGGTTTTTCAATTCATTAGATGTTGACAGAAGTACAAAACTGGCCATACAGTTTCCCAGCTTCAGATGACTTCCTTTCTTCGGATCAGCGTGGTGATGTTACTGGTCAATTATCTATCCAAGACAGGTTCACCTCTCTCTCTCTCTCTCTCTCTCTTGCCAGCCATTGTCAATTTTCTCTAAAAGTGAAAGGTTCCTCTGCTATTTCTGTTTAGGTTCCTTCAAAAAGAGAATATACCTGCCGTCTCTGCTCACTTAGGTTTGGCTGCATTAGGAGATGTTGGATCTTGGCAAACAGAAAACAAGGTGAGTTTGGTAATCTCTTCCAGGAAATGCTGTTCACTTTTCCCATGTTTCTAATTTTTGGAATAGTTTATATTGTAGGGGGGCAGTTTTGTATCTTCAGGTATTAGGGTTTCTCTATATTGTAATGTGTTATTAAGCTTCCATCTTAAGGAGTGGCCTCTTGTGGCTCTTATACTTGATAGTCGGAGCACCCACAGCCAATGTGGGATTACCTCAATACTCCCACTTCGTCGACAAAGGCCAAGCATATCTGCTCTGATATCATATTAAGCTTTCATCTTAAAACCAATTGATTCAAAGTGGGGTGGTTTCTTGTGGTTTTTATACTTGATAGTCGAAGCACCCACAGCCGATGTGGGATTACCTCAATATGTGTCAATTTAAAGCACTATATATAAGTCGGTTTTTGTAATTTCTTCATCAGAATAATTAAAGGTTTGGTTTATCGCTTGACCATATAAATCATTGTGTTTTGTGTGTGTGATTCTCTTTCGTTTTCCTTTTGCTATCATTGTTCTGCCAACGTTACTAATTCTTAACAAAACCATTATAAAAATTATCCACTAAACCCAATATATACTCCATTTGTTCACAGGGTTACCAGTTCTGGACTAAAGCTAATTCTGATGGATCTTTCTCTATAAATGGTGTTCGACCTGGAGTTTATAATCTTTATGGATGGATTCCTGGTTTTATTGGAGATTACAAATATGATGTTAATATTACCATCACCCCAGGTTCTAATTCTATTCCCATATTTTATGAATTATTTTTCTCCTTTTTCCAGTTTTGTTTGTGAGCTTTAATATTGGCCATTCTAATACTCCTAGAGATTGTAATGCAGGATTCAAATTAAATTTAGGTAGTCTTACATATTTTCCACCAAGGCAAGGTCCTACCTTGTGGGAAATAGGAATTCCTGATCGTTCTGCAGGGGAATTTTACATTCCTGATCCAAGCCCAAACTACATAAATAAACTTTATACCAGTAATCCAAACAGGTTAGTTTCTTCATCACTAAAGAGCCCATTGTCTTGTTATGAATTTAAAATCTGTTAATTGTAGTTAACCATTTGGCTCTTCAAAATGAATTACAGCAATGATAGAGATTCAGTACCTGTGGATAAATTTAGACAATATGGGTTGTGGGAGAGGTATGCAGAATTGTATCCTCGTGAAGACCCTGTGTATACTGTTGGTACTAGTGACTACAGAACAGATTGGTTCTTTGCTCATGTTAACAGGTGACTATAAAATTTCTTCTTCCATTTGGTTAAGAATAAGGGGGGAAAAAAAAAACCTACTTTTTACAACACAGATCTTCTACGGTGCACTGCCTTGTCCTACTTGTGCTGCACAGACACAGGGCCGCATGCAATGACTGCCTTACCCTGGCTCGAGTAAGGTGTTCAGGCAAGGGTAAGGTGGTCAATGCGCGCTGCCTTGTGTCTACGCAGCAGGTCAAGACGGGCAGCCCGCTCCGTAGAAGATTTGGATCCTACTTTTTATACCTTAGCTTCCCATTTTCATTTCCATGTTTTTTTTTTGGAAAGATATTAAGTTCTTCAAACTTTGCTTGCCCTTTAATTGCAGGAGGACTGATAACACCACATACCAAGCAACCACATGGCGGATTGTATTCAAACTTGACACTGTGATCAGAGACCCATATAAAACTTATATGTTGAGAGTGGCACTCGCTTCGGCTACAAGTGCCGAACTGCAGGTATGTGTGGAGATGTTAGGAGTTATAGAGTTATAGTCTCACATCTGTTTGTTCAGATCCTCGGTTTCTTCATTTAGTTAAAGAATTATCTCCACTTAATATCTTAAAGTTTGGGTTTAAACCCTTAACATGGTAACATGGTATCATAGCTCAGGTACCTCTGTTATCACCCCTAAGTTGTTTGTCCATGTGATAAGCCAAAGCTACAAGTGATAGGGAGAGTATTGAGATGTTAAGAGTTATAGACTTATACTCCCACATCGGTTTGTTGAGGTCCTCGTTGCCTTCATATATTTCAGGAGCTATCTCTACTTAATGCCTTAAGATTTGTAGGTCAGGTATCTTTGTTATCCTCCTCAAATTGTCTATCCGGCCACTTGGTATGCTAAAAACTAAACGTGATAGGAGAAATATTGAGATATTGGAAGTTATAGAGTTATAATTCCACATTGGTTTGTTGAAGTCTTCGGGTGCCTTCATATGTTTGAGGAATTATCTCCCCTTAATGCCTTAAGATTTTGAGTTGAACCCTCATATAAAGTCATACACCCATATATTTACAAGTTTAGAATTTTCACTTCCTACATGCACAAAATCAGTGTTTTGCTGACCCTTTTTGGTTGTTTCATGGCTCCAAGGTTCGGGTCAACAATCCAAATGTGTATCCTCCTCACTTCACAACTATGCAAATAGGAAAGGACAATGCAATCGCGAGACATGGAATCCATGGACTGTATCGGCTTTACAACATTGAGATAAGGAGTGATTTGCTTCTTCTTGGAGAAAATAGCATTTATTTGACTCAATCAAGACATATAAGCCCATTCCAAGGAATTATGTATGATTATATTCGTTTGGAAGGGCCCTCTACTTCCAGTTAATAAAGGATATTAGTAAGATTTTTTTTATTTTTTTTCCTTTCTCTTAGGGAGGGGTTATAAAAGGAACCAGCTTAATTAGCAGGGATAGATTAGTCCTAAACCCCAATCTAGTATATGTACAACTATACAAGTCCATTTCACAATGTTATAGGTCTATTGATTTTTTATCAATTAATAAAGCTTCTTTCATTTTGATCTCTCTCTCTCTCTCTCTCTCTCTCTTGTGCCAGGATAGTTGTTTGGATATTGGAAAAGTAATTTGGGTATGTAAAGAAAGTGACTAACTTGACATAAGCAATTGTTAAATGCAATTATGCTTCTTAATAATATATTGGTAATGGTGTTAGGTTTGAAAAAAACAGAAGAAGAATAAAAATATACAATGTAACAAATTAGTAGAATTTGAAAAAGAAATTATCCCCCATTCTTAAATTATGCTTATGACCTCTCTCCATAGAATTTTCATTTCTTAATTCAACAATCAAATTTTATAGTCCAAGATTGGGAAACTATAAAATAACAAGACATAACTTTGAGGCATATTTACCAAAAAATAATAATAATAATAACTTTGAGACATTAATGAAATTGTATGATCCATCATCATGTGTTGCACACCTTCCTTTCTATTTCTGGTGTAAAGTCTTCCAACGATTTGTGGAGTTTTATTTTCTTCTACTTAATTTATTTGGACACATGAGAAGGGGATGTTGTTGCCACCTATATTCTTATTGATTTTATTACTCATATATTATAGTTATCATACACTATATTATAGTTTCTATTATGTACTAGTTGTTGGTAGATTATCAGTTAATTGGCGTTATTATTAATATTATTTTCTAATATATTTTGCGAGTTAGATGAAATTGCATTTAAAAAGTATTGTGTCGTATTGAATTGCAAATGACACAACATAAAAAATTTATTTTAAGTTTGCTCCTTTTTTTTCTTTTATAATTCCTTAAATGGAAAAAAAAAATATATATATATATATACATCACACGACACACTAAAAATACTGTAATATAATGCATGAACAACTCACCCATGCATGAACAACTCACCCTCGAGAGTATTCAATTGATCAATTTCATGATGAGCTAAAAGCTATGTAAGGCTCCATTTAGGTGCAAGGGAATTGGGGAAAGGAATGGGAGTGAAGGGAAATATTTGCATTTTCTGTAAAATATGTTTTACTTTTACTAAGGAAATATTGTTATTTTCCTCGCAACCCAACACCTAGAGTGACTTTTTTTGTAAAATATATTTCATTTCCCATGAAAATATTTACATTTTCCTTTTCCCATCTTTTTTTAGTAAACATACCTTTTCGGTTTTTCCCATCATGTATTGTTAATTTGTCACTGTTTTTTTCTTTTTTTTGGTAGTGTGTCACTGCTCTAATCCATTAATATGACAACCATAGCAACTTCATATACTTTAGTAATAGAATTGGGCCATAAAGCCCAAGATCAACCCAAGACTAGAGGCTATAGACTTCAAAATCAGGCCCACAATCAATCTAGAATTAAAAATGGCTAAATTAGTCTTGGGCTCAACAGCAAAGACTGAGTTTTCATTGAGCTAGCCTATGGGTCCATTGTGCTAAGGGTGTCAATCGTTCAGTTTCAATTTGGTTCAAGATACAATATGTACAAATCAAAATCAAACCGAAAACTGAATAATTTTCATAACCTCAAATTAAAACCAAACCGAATTGATTCAGTTTTATTCGATTCCTATGCACGTTTCTATATTCGGTTTCTTTCGGTTAATATATATATGGGTTGATAACTCGGTTTAACCTGTTTGGTTTGGATTGATTCACTTCTTTGGCTATTGCAAGACTTGGGAATGTCTCATATTGGCCTTGAAGAAGCAAAACACGAAAGAGGAAATTAATGATTGATGAGGCATAAAACACCCCACCTATCGGAGGCTGCCACGTGGCCGACCCGACCTTAGTCCGAGAACCGAGTTGGGCCGAGCAGGAGATTGGGCCGACCCCATCTCCGATAAGTCAGCTGACAAAGCCAGATTTGACCGAGCTAGCCGGTGGCTGAGGCCGAGCTCATGGCCGAGACCAACCTCTCGGGCCGACCTCCCTTGCCGACCTCCTCTGCCGACCCCCTGGGCCGACCTCCGAGGCCGAGCCCTCCTCCATTGAAGCACCCATAGCACCCCATCGGGGATCTCCGGGCCACGTCAGCACATCCCGAGAATCATGGGATAGGGATCGAGCCACGATCCCAGCCAACACAGAATCGCACTCTACATGGACTCTTACCTTAATAAGAGTCCGACCCCGAAAATAACTCTCCACTCCGCTCTACGCGAGAGAACCTTCCAAAAGAATGACTCCTATCATACTAGGACTCTTCCAACCGTCTCATCTCCTCCTCACTCTATAAATACCCAGGTATGGAGTACTATTCCTCATCTTGCTTTTTACTACGCAGTTACGCTGTCGCGTTGGAGACCTGACTTGAGCATCGGAGAGTCCTAGGCCGGAGCCACACCGGCCCTCTTGTGCTCATTGCTTGGTTTTTGCAGGCTCATCCATGGGCGAACCAAGCACCGGAGGTTCTCACACGCAACAGATTTGGCGCCGTCTGTGGGAACGACATCAGCAAGCATCGTCGTTTCTACCAATTCCAAGAGCAATAACAATGGTGCACACTATGTCAGGGCAGCATGGCTCGACTTCCCGCACGGAGGAGCCGCAACCCGTTGGGCAGACGAGGCGATTACCGCCCCCCGAAGCCTCTCGGCACGGGATAAACAGAAGACCCCCTCGGGCAGGGGGTGCGCAGCCCATCACGGGCACCATTCCCCCACCAGAGAGTGGGAATGGGGGAGGTGCGCTAACCACGGCCACGACTAGCAGGGTACAGGCTGAGCCAAGCTTGGACGGGATGGGCCTACCGGCACCGCCACCCTTGCCGGAGAGTTTGGACCCCGAAGCCCCGGCCAACAATCGACAGGTTATGGATTTGCAGCTGCAAATGCTCCACACCAACGAGATGCTGCACACCTTCATAAACCAGATGGCCCGAGGCGGGCTAATGGGCCAACCACTGGCCGCGCCCCCTCCAGCCCCGGTGCACGCAGAGAGAAACTTGCAGCAAAATGGTGGCCGGCGTAGAGCCAAGCCGAGTCAAGCCGCGTCCTCACACCCGTCTCGTCAGAAGACCCCACCTCCGCGCCCTAGTAGAGGCCCCCGGCGGGATGAACGAGAGCATCGCCAAAGCCCGCGAACAGGGAAGGAAATCGAACCAGCCGGCTCGATAGCAAGGAGGTCGGTATTTTCTGGATGGCTCAAAGAGGACGAACAGCCGAGGAGAGTTTGAGAACAAGGGAAAGAGCCGGTTGAAAGGCGCGCGCCGAGACAAGGAGAAGGATCTCGTCATACTCCCAGGCATCAAAGCTCGCCTATCCGAGAAGAACAACAAGGGAGCCCCGTGGGTCCAACTTCCAGGAGGAAAAAAGAACAAGGAAGGATGGTGAGGACCGAGCTGACCAGAATGGTTGACCACAACGGGACGACCGACCCTATCGACCCCGGGCCGAGGAGCCGGTTGGCTGAGCACCTGAAATCGAGCTGGAGAGGCGGCTACGAGACTTGGGGGAGCAAGTGGAGGGGTTGAAGAAACAAGCAACCCCGGACGCCTACTCTTTGGTCGGGTGTCACCCATATCCTCCCGAGATCATGACCGCTCCGCTGCCAAATGGGTTCAAACCTCCCCCGTTCGACCGATATGACGGGACGACCGACCCGACAGATCACATCAACTACTTTAATGCGATGATGACCATGTACGGGGGAACCGAGATCATTTCTTGTCGAGCCTTCCCTGCATCCCTCAAGGGCGCGGCAACCTCATGGTTCTCCTGGTTGCCGCCGAACTCAATAAAAAGCTTCGTTCAACTCTGTCGCACTTCCAGAGTAGTATGAAACACAAGAAGACAATGGTCAACCTCCTCAGCGTGAAGCAAAGGCCCGATGAGTCGATCCGAGCATTCGTCTCCCGCTTCAACAAGGAATCCTTAAACATCAAGGATTTGGATGAGGCCACGGCCCATACGGCTATGAGCAACAGATTGGCCGACATGGACCTTATCAAGGACTTGGCCAGGAAGCCGACAAGAAACCTAGCCGAGCTCTTGGAGAGGTGCAACGAGTTTGCAAATATGGCCAGGAAGCCGACAAGAAACCTGGCCGAGCTCTTGAAGGGCAACGAAGGCCGTATCGACAAAAAAAGGCCGACAACAGATGACCGTAGGGAAGACAAAAGGCCCAGGACGGATCGCCGAGCTGACAGGTCGGATCGAGCTCGGAGCCCCGACTACACTCCACTAAATGCCTCGCGCAAGGAGATCTTGATGCAAATACAGGATGGGGGGTACATCCGCCGACCCCGACCGATGCAAGCGGGGTCATCTCAGAATCCCAACAAATACTATCAGTTCCACAAGGACACCGGTCACGACACCGAGGAATGCTATCAGCTAAAAAGAGAAATCGAAGAGCTGATAAAGGCGGGCCACTTGAAGCGATATGTCAAAGGAGGCCGAGAAGATCGTGGAGGTCGACGGCCTGAAGACCGAGATCAAAGAAGAGCCGAGCCTAGGGCCGAAAATAGGCGAGTCGAACGAGATGATGATAAAGTCCGAGCCGAGAAGAAAGAGGACAGATCCGGGCCGAGCAGTGACAAGGGAGCTCCCATATACACTATCCTCGGAGGGCCCGGGCAAGAGACTATTCGAAAGGCTAAGGCAAACGCGCGGTTCATCGGAGTGGCCGAGATGCCCGCCAAGAAACTCAAGCCGGCGGCGACGATCTCCTTCACCAAAGCCGACCTCGAAGGTATAAGTTTACCTCATGATGATGCTTTAGTGGTGCAGGTAGAAATTACGAACAGACCCGTCCACTGTGTATTGGTCGATACCGACGCATCCGTGGACCTCATGTCACTAGAAGCGTTCTGACAATTTGGCTTCGGCGACGAAGCGCTCAAGCCAGAAGGCACCTCACTTCACGGGTTCTCGGGAGCTGCCGAGACCATCAAAGGCTCGATCGACCTGCTGGTCACGATTGGGCAAGCTCCATGCCAGGCGACGATTCAAGTCAAATTCATGGTGGTACGGTCTGTGGTGGCTTTCAACGCCATACTCAGTCGTCCTTCATTGACCGCCCTCCAAGCCATCATCTCCCCGACACACTTGAAGATGAAGTTCCCCACCGAGAACGGTGTCGATGAGGTACGAGGCGACCAGAAGAAGGCCCGGGAGTGCTACGCTACCTTCGTCAAGCAAAACAAGGGTAATGTCCGAGGAATGGCAATGTACGTCGAGCATCTCCCCGAGGATCAGCGGGATGAGCTTATCGAGAGGAGAGGACGACCCGTGGAAGACCTGACCCCACTTCATCTCAGCGAAGATGACTCAGCAAAGGTGGTCCAGCTCGGATCACTACTAAATGAAAATCAAAGGAATCAGCTCAGAGTTTTCTTAAAGGCGAACACCGATGTCTTCGCCTGGTCGGCCGCCGACATGTCGGGCATACCCAGGCATATAGCTGAGCACCGACTCCACGTAGATCCGGGTTGAAAACCAATCCGGCAGAAGAGATGGAACTATGCACTTGATCGACAAACCGCGATCAAAGAAGAGGTGGAGAAGCTTCGCCGATCAGGGTTCATCCGAGAAGAAAAATTCTCGACCTGGTTGGCTAACGTCGTCATGGTCCCTAAACCGAACGGGAAGTGGAGAATGTGTGTCGACTACACCGATCTCAACAAGGTTTGTCCAAAAGATGAGTACCCACTACCTCGGATCGACCTCTTGATCGACGCCACGGCAGGTCACGAGATGCTGAGTTTCATGGACACGTACTCCGGCTACAACCAAATCATGATGCATGAGGAGGACGAGTCATACACGGCATTCCGAACTGACCTAGAAAATTTCTGCTACAAGGTCATGCCGTTCGGATTGAAGAACGCCAGAGCGACATACCAGCTCCTCGTGAACTATATATTCTGCGGGCAGATCGAAAGGAACATGGAAATCTACGTGGACGACATGTTGGTGAAAAGTTTGAAGGCCGAACACCACTTGGCCGACCTGGAAGAAGCCTTTGGCGTATTAAGGAAGAACCAAATGAAGCTGAGTCCCGCCAAGTGTGCATTCGGCGTGACCTCGGGAAAGTTCCTCGGCTTCATGGTCTCTGTCAGAGGCATCGAAGCCAATCCGGCAAAAATCAGAGCCATCCAAGAGATGAGTCCGCCAAGGACAATCAGAGAAGTACAGAGGCTAAACGGACGTGAGGCGACGTTGGCGCGATTCATGTCGAGATCGGACGACAAGTGCCTACCGTTCTTTAAGGCCCTTAAGAATATCCGAAACCCAAAGGACTTTATCTGGTCAGACGAATGCCATGAAGCTTTTGAAGAGCTGAAGAAATATTTGGAGAACCCGCCTCTTCTCAGCCGACCCGAACCAAAAGAGGAGCTTCAAGTCTACTTAGCCGCTACTCCTGTAGCGGTCAGTGCGGTGTTGATCAGGGAAGAGAGTCGAACTCAAAGGCCGATATACTACATCAGCCACGTTCTTGTCGATGCCGAGACAAGGTACTCCGAGTTCGAGAAAGTAGCATTCGCTCTTGTTACGGCTGCAAGGAAACTAAGGCCGTACTTCCAAGCTCATCCGGTCGCGGTACTGACCGACCAGCCACTCAAGAAGATATTGCACAAACCCGACGTTTCGGGACGGCTGATTACCTGGGCGGTTGAGCTAAGTGAATACGATATAAGCTATCTTCCGAGGACGACGATAAAAGGACAAGCCCTTGCCGACTTCATCGCCGAATGCACGGGGTCCGACCTTGAGGTCGGAGAAGAAAAGACAGTAGAAGAGGTCGGGGCTACGGCCGACCCAATTTGGACCATGAAAGTCGACGGCTCAAGCAACTCCGGAGGAAGCGGAGCCGGCCTAATACTTGTAAGCCCCGAAGGGTTTCTGATCCAATATGCCCTGAGGTTCAAGTTTCCCGCCTCGAACAACGAGGCTGAGTATGAAGCCCTTTTAGCTGGACTTCGAGTCAGCAAAGCTATGGGCATAAAGCGGTTGAAGGTGCAAGGAGACTCCCAACTTGTGGTCAACCAGGTCAACGGAGACTATGAGGTAAAAGACGAAAGGATGATAGCGTACCTGAGCCGAGCCCGAGATCTGATTTCCAAACTCGAGCACTTTGAGATGACCCGAATACCGAGAAAAGAGAATGTTGCGACTGACTCCTTGTCCAGGTTGGCCGAGGCCGACCTCGAATATCTGAGCTGGTCAGTATACATAGAAATATTGGAGAAGCCCTCCTTACAAGAAGAAATCGTAAAGCACATTGAAGAGGACGGGCCGACTTGGTTGGACCCCATTGTCAACTACTTGGAGAATAACCTGCTCCCGGGGAACCGAGACGAAGCAAGGAAGGTCAAGATCCGAGCTTCCAAGTACTCGATGATCGACAGGTGCTCTACAAAAGAGCAATCTCGACCCCTCTTCTCCGATGCCTGGGACCAAAGGGGGCCGAGTATGCATTGGCCGAGGTGCATGAGGGAATATGCGGGAGTCACATGGGTGGCCGAGGTCTTGCATACAAGATACTTCGGCAAGGATTCTATTTGCCAAGAATGCAAGAAGAGGCCATGAGATACGTGAAGACATGCGAGAAGTGCCAACTGTTCGAGCCAATCCCAAGCCGACCAGCAACAAAGTTGACCTCAATGCTGAGCCCAATCCCATTCGCTATGTGGGGAATGGACATTCTCGGAGATTTCACCCCGGCATCAGGAAACAGAAAGTACGTGGTAGTTGCGATCGATTACTTCACCAAGTGGGTCGAGGCCGAGCCCCTTGCCACCATCACTGAGAAGAACATGGAGAAATTCTTTCGAGATAAGGTCATCTACCGGTTCGGGCTACCGAAAGTTCTCATCACAGATAATGGCACGTAATTCAACAACCCAGCCTTCCGGGAGTTCTACGAACACTTCTACATTGACTTCTGACCTATCTCAGTAGCTCATCCGTAAGCAAATGGACAAGTAGAAGTGTCCAACCGAACATTACTCGCCGGCATTAAGAGAAGGTTAGATGAGGCCAAGGGGAGATGGGTGGAAGAACTCCCAAGTGTCCTATGGGCATATCGGACGACAGTAAGAACTCCAACCGGGGAGAGTCCATTTCACCTTGCTTATGGGACCGAAGCCCTCGCCCCGATTGAAGTTATGGCCTCATCGTACCGAGTGCTCAACTTCGATGAGAAGATCTATGAAGATGGGTTGAGAGCCAACCTTGACTTCCTCGATGAAGTCCAAGAAAATGCCCTACTCCGAAACGTGGCGTACCAACAGAAGACGGCAAAGTACTATGACTCAAGAGTAAAAGAGCGGCACTTCCATCAAGGGGACCTTGTTCTCAGAAAACTCAGCGCATCCCAGCCGAGGCAGCAAGGAAAGTTAGCACCAAATTGGGAAGGCCCGTACATAGTCTCCAAGCAAATTCGCCCTGGCACGTATCGCTTGCAGACTCCGGGGGGCAGGAAGGTACCGAGACCTTGGAACTCAAAAAATTTGAAGAAGTTTTTTCAATAACTGAGCATGCTTGTATTCGGCTTCAGTTCTGACATTTGTTTCAATAAAGTCTTTCTCTACCACTTAACGTATTTGTAAGCTCCTAAGTCAAAGTCGTAAGACCGGTCCTCATAGACCTGGCCAACCTCAAAGATCGACCCTCATAGGTCGACAGTCAAGTCGTAAGACCGGTCCTCATAGACCTGGCCGACCTCAAAGACCGACCCTCATAGGTCGGCAGCCAAGTCGTAAGACCTGTCCTCATAGACCTGGCCGACCTCAAAGACCGACCCTCATAGGTCGGCAGCCAAGTCGCAAGACCGGTCCTCATAGACCTGGCCGACCTCAAAGACAGACCCTCATAGGTCGGCAGCCAAGCCAAGTCGTAAGACCGGTCCTCATAGACCTGGCCGACCTCGAAGACCAACCCTCATAGGTCGGCAGCCAAGTCATAAGACCGGTCCTCATAGACCTGGCTGACCTCTCAAGAGCAGACATCCCCCTTTGGCTGAGCCTAACAAAGTTCAAAACTAAGCTAAGGAATTACGCTCGGCCAGGAAGGATGCTCGGTCATGCATCCGCTTATATTATAGCCTGTCCAATCGGACCGAAGGAAACGACGAATTAACCAACCAAGGTGAGGATCCCATTGACCTCGGGCATGGCATGGCCGAGCCGCCGATCACATAAGGCATGGGTAAAAAAGAGACAAGTTCCTAAGCTCGGCTAGCAAAACGACTCGGCAGTTCGGCCACAAATAGAACAGAGTACACAAGGAAAAGAAGGTTAAGGGCGTCGAGTTAAAATACTTAGACAAATTCTGGCAAAAATAAATTGTTTCATTCATTATAAGCCGATTGATCGGCACAGTTACAAAATGGGCAGTCCGGCCCCCAAAAAAAAAATTTACATCTCGGTCTCCTCGGCGTTGGACTTAGAGGCGACCTCGAAAGTGTCCACGGCAGTAGGCTCGGCAGCAGGGTCTTGTGGTCCAGCTCCTAGAGGGAAGACGTCGATCGGAGTAGGTTCCTCAAGGGGCAGAGCCTGGGTGACCTCGCCTCCCTCCTCATCTCCCAACTCCCCGGCAAAGGTAGTCGCATCATCATCAAAACGGGAGAGATTGAGATCAGGGTACGCCGCCTTGATCTTGGCCAAAAGCTCAGCTCGGCCTGCCTTAAAACCTTCGGCGTAGGGAGGCTTCCTGATCTCATGGCAGACATCGGCGTACTCCTCTGATTGAAGATAGTCGCTGATTGCCTCGTTCTGAGCTGTAGCCAGATCTTCTTTCGCCTTCTCCCTCACCTCGGTAAGCTGAGCCTGTAGAGCCCGGACCTTCTCTCTCTGCCTGACCACCTCGGCCTGAGAGCTCTCCACTTCAGCCTCAGCAGCAGTGAGCTTCTCTTTGGTCTCCCGACGCCTCTGAACGGCATCTTGGGCATCCTGATAAGCCTTCTTGCACTGGACGTCCAAGGAATAGTTCTCGGTCAGGAGCCGTTCAAAGCGGAGCATAGTCTCCACTGCCTTGGTGAAGCCCTACAAAAAAAGCACGAGAACAAAAATCAAGACAGACTACACAGATCATATCTAATCACAAGAGCCGACAACGAAACTTACCATGTTGAAATCCTGGAACAGAGTGGAGAGGAGCTCGGGGTCAGACAGCTCCTCGAGCTTCTCCTTGTCGGTTGGAAGCTGACCTGCATCCAGCCATTCTTTGGCTTGCGCGGCCGACGTCAACGTCGTGTCCCCGGGGAAGAGGCGTCAGGTCGGCCTCACAGGAACGTTGCTGGCCGAGGCCCTCCCCAAGATGTATCGGGAGATGTTGGTGGGAGAAGCCACGGGCGGAAGGCCACCACTCGTCAGATTGACCGAGAGCTTCTGACGCTTGATGTCTCTCGGCGGGCTCCTCTCCCCTTTTCGGCCTTTCCCCTTCCTCGGAGACCCTGCTGGGCCCGTATTCTTCTCGGCCTCAAGGCCGACCACAGCGTCCGATGGTCCCGGCATCACGGCCTTGCCCTTGGGGGCCTTGGAGGACTCGCCCCGAGGCTTCTTCTCTGCATTTTTCTTCTTTCGGTCCGCAATGGTCTCGGCCCTTAGTCGAGCTGTATCCATAGGGGGAATGTGGCCGACCACTGCAAGAGAAACCGAGAACATAAAAAATAAGTCAAAAAAAAAAGGAAAAGAAGACTAAGTAAAGGGGTCAGCTCAGGCAACGGAGACGGGCTCGGCTCGGGCTCCTACCAGGGGTCATATGCCACCTCTGAAGAAACCCCTCGTCCTGAAGCTGGAGGACATCGAAGGGCGAACACTGGAGGATCAGGTCGAGCGAGGTCATCTCGTTCTTGGTCAGGGGTAGTACCCTATTGACGTAGTTCAAGTTCATCTCCTTCCACTCGGTTCGGAGAGGACTGTTGGGAATGGAAGCGAAGAAAAAATGAGGCTTCCAATACTTATTGAAGGTCGGCGTGCCGACCATAAATTTGTGGCTGCCCAGAGCCGCACTCTTCCCCGATCGACGGCAGAAGTAGTACCACCCCTTCTCGGGAGACTTCTTCAAGAAGAAGAGCCGAGAGAAAAGTGCCACGCTCGCACCTCGGCCCATCTCGCAGAACAAGGCGTAGAAGCCGTACACGGCCAGCCAAGAGTTCGACACCAGCTGACCAGGAGACAGGTGGAAGTGGTCCAGGATCTGGTCCACCAGGCCAAGAACGGGGAGCCTGAACGCATACTTGAAGGGCGTCTCGTACAGAGCCACCTCGTCGGGCCTGATGAAGCAGGCCATCTCCCCGGGGTTAGGAACTCGGAGCTGAATGTCCTCGGGGATGGCATAGGTCATCCTCAGATAGTCGAGGTCAGCCTCCGTGATCTTGCTTGGAACGGTGCCGACACTGCCTTCCTCGGGCTTAGGGGCGTCAGCAGACGAGCTGACCGAGCCAACCCCCACCTCGGACGAATCTCCCTCACTTGATTCCTCATCGGATGAGGACAACCCAGAGTTCTCGGCTCAGTCTGCGGCTATGGATTGGGCCGCGTGGTCAAACTCCAGGAGTAACGAAGGCTCGGCCACCTCGGCCTGACGAAGCTCCACTACATCGGGCTCATCTGAGGTCGAGCCCAACAGGTCTATGGTGGGAGAACGAGCGGGGAGCTCTCGGCTCGGACTCGCGCCCTCTGCTGCCCTGGCGAACACCTCACCCATGGGACTACTACCAACTGACATACTGGGCGGAGAAGACTTACTGGTTGAAGAAGAGCTGAGCGCGAACGAAGCAAAGGCCGAGCTGATCACGAACAAGTAAACACCGAGCGCTACCAAGCTGAAGAATCCAAGCTTGCCGAGAAGTCGATAACTTAGAGCAGTGAGGAATGAATAGTTAGGAGTCGCCTATTTATAATCCTTGGGTTTTACTGATCCAACGGCCGACCAGAGCTCAGCATGATTCAACGGCCCAGATCAAAGGACGTTTCGAATTCCCGAGCCTGCCATAATGACTCTGCGGGCGTGGTACTGACACCCAACCGTTAGATCGTGCAACGTCAAATCCGCAGCAAAAAATAAGCTCGGCTCAACCGCAAGAATCTTCCAGACAAGCGACCAGGACACTTCACTCATCAGCGCCGAGCCGACCCCTGATGAGTGGGGGGGCCTGTGATGAGGCATAAACACCCCACCTATCGGAGGCTGCCACGTCGCCGACCCGACCTCAGTCCGAGAATTGAGTTGGGCTGAGCAGGAGATTGGGCCGACCCCATCTCCGATAAGTCACCTGACAAAGCCAGATTTGAGCGAGCTAGCCGGTGGCTGAGGCCGAGCTCATACAGGTTAGCCATAGACTCCTAGCCGAGCTCATGGCCGAGACCAACCTCTTGGGCCGACCTCCCTTGCCGACCTCCTCTGCCGACCCCCTGGGCCAACCTCCGAGGCCGAGCCCTCCTCCATTGAAGCTCCCATAGCACCCCACCGGGGATCTCCGGGCCACGTCAGCACATCCCGAGAATCACGGGATAGGGATCGAGCCACGATCCCAGCAGCCAACACGAAATCGCACTCTACATGGACTCTTACCTTAATAAGAGTTCGACCCCGAAAATAACTCTCCACTCCGCTCTACGCGAGAGAACCTTCCTAAAGAAGGACTCCTATCATACTAGGACTCTTCCAACCGTCTCATCTCCTCCTCACTCTATAAATACCCAGGTATGGAGCACTATTCCTCATCTTGCTTTTTACTTCGCAGTTACGCTGTCGCGTTGGAGACCTGACTTGAGCATCGAAGAGTCCTAGGCCGGAGCCACACCGGCCCTCTTGTGCTCATTGCTTGGTTTTTGCAGGCTCATCCACGAGCGAACCAAGCACCGGAGGTTCTCACACGCAACAATGATCAAAAGTGTAGAACTGCAGAAGAGGAGGGGAGTAGACAATCAAAGATGGAAACGGAAGAGACAGAGTGAAAACTGAAATCTGACAACTCGTGTTTATCCTCTTAGAGCTTAGTATGGTTTAGGTTCGATTCAAGTTTAGTTTATACAGGAAATACTTTATTCAATTCGGTTCAGTTCAAACCAATGATTTTTAGGCTAAAATCCAAATTAAACCAAATCAAATGAAGTTTCAATTTCCAAAACTAAAATTGAACCAACTTTTTCCTATTCGATTCGTTTTAAATGACCGGTTCACTTCTAAATTGACACCCTTACATTAGGCTTATATCCAGCCCATTGAAACTTGAAAGCCCTATCACAGGGCACCATGAAATGACGTCTCTACCCCCTGGATAGATATCTAGGCGTGCTCACCAATTGACCCAGATATTTGTGCAGAGACCATGCGACCATTCCTTTTTTTTTTGGGTGGTGGTGGTGGTGAAAAGAATTTTTATCCTATGCTATAATTGCACGGTGTTGTACTGCATCGTGCGGCGTTGCAAATATCATGTGGGGCCCGTTGTACCACATGGCCTCTGCAGCGCCACATGATGCAGTACAGCACCGTGCTCTAACAGCAAAGGATAATGGTCCTCTGCACTATCAGGTATTCGATATATTACATGGTCAAATCCTAGTTGATCTCAACTTGGATCAAATCCTTTTATTTCTTTTTATTTTTACTTTTCCTTATTTCAATGGGATTCAATCCCTTTCTTGTATCTCTTCTATATAAACAGCATTACATGTGATAATAAAATAATTCGATTGATTCTCCAATTCTCAATTTATTGTTGGATAAGTGAATAAAAATGCTTTTTCCGTGCATGATTCTCTCCACTCTCTTGTTTACCAAGAAATGGAAGAATCCTTTGTTAACAGTCGACGTGGCTACGGTGTGAATACGAATGCTCTCACAAAGCACTGCATGCTTCTCTCCTCTTAATTTCTTGTTTACCAAGAAAGTCCTTGTTAAAATCCTGTATTCCCTTTCACTCCCTTGTTTTCGTCTTATTTTTTATTTGACGTGTCCTCTTCCTATCGGTTCAATAAAGCTAAATTACGTTTAATCCCTTGGCAGAACCGAAGAACATGTTAAGGCTGACCTCAGAGTCAACGAATCCCATAAAACCCAAACCTTTTTTTCTCGTATCTCACTGCTTACGTCAGATTGAATCCATTTCGGACTTTTCCTTCTCTCTCGTTACATATAAATATATGGTAGAACATCTCCAACTGATCATCTATTTCTGAACTCTTGGAAGTGAGAACAGAGAACAGAAGCACTCTCTCTCCCTCTGTTTCCATTTTCCCAAAAAAGAAAATTTCTCATCGTTTAGAAGAGAAAAGCAAAGAAAATGTCGAAATCACCAGAGCAAGAGCACCCCATAAAGGCTTTTGGCTGGGCAGCCAGGGATTCTTCTGGAGTCCTCTCTCCCTTCCAATTCTCCCGGAGGTAAGCTTCTACCTTTCTTCTATTCTATTCTCTTCTCTTTAAAGTTAAAACCAATTAAATCTTCTTCCTTCTTACCTTTTCGTTTCTTATGTGATAACTGTTTGTTCTACATTTCTCTCTCTCTCTCTCTCTCTCTCTCTCTCTCTCTCTCTCTCTATCTATAGAGAAAGAAGGAAAAATCTGACAAAGACCGCAAGGATCCAAGACCAGTAAATATAATACTGTCCCAATCTTAATCTCAGTTCTACAATAGGATTGGTTAATTCCTATCTCAGTGTGTGACTAATCGAACCGGGTTCATACGGAATTTAGATCCTCTACTGCTGAGCTGTCCGGCAGAACCCCACTGCTGAGAGACACAGCAAGGAGAGAAATGACCGCCTTATCCCCACCTCAAGTAAGGTGCTCAGGCGGGGGTAAAGCGGTCATTCCTCTCGCCTTGCTATGGCTCGGCAGTAGAGAATCTGAATCTGTTCATAAGTAGACTCCTACTAATTAACTAACTCAATAATTAATTAAGTCCATAATTAGAAACTTCTAACGGATGAAACTACTGATACCCAAAAATGATGAATGTGTTTGATATTCTTTTAGGGCAACCGGAGATGAAGACGTGAAATTCAAAGTGCTATACTGTGGTGTCTGCCACTCTGATCTTCACTGCGTCAAGAACGAATGGGGAATTTCTAACTACCCATTGCTCCCTGGGTAACCTTCCGATCTGTTTTAGTGTTAATTAAAACTTAAAAAACGTTTTACTTCAAATACGTATTAAAATAGAAAATTTAATAAAATTGTACGTGCAGGCACGAGGTCGCAGGAGAAGTAACAGAGGTTGGGAGCAAGGTAACAAAATTCAAAGTTGGCGATAGAGTTGGTGTAGGATGCATTGTGGGAGGTTGTCATTCTTGCGAAAACTGCAACAACGATCTCGAGAACTATTGCCCACAGAGTGTCCAAACCTACAATTCGATCCACTTCGATGGCACCATGACCTACGGTGGCTACTCCGACATCATGGTTGCGCACCAGCGTTACATCGTCCGAATGCCGGAGAATATGCCTCTCGACGCCGGAGCGCCTCTTTTGTGTGCCGGCATCACCGTTTACAGTCCCTTGAAGTACTATGGACTTTGCAACCCTGGCATGCACTTGGGTGTTGTAGGTCTTGGTGGACTTGGCCATGTTGCAGTCAAATTCGGCAAAGCTTTTGGGATGAAGGTCACTGTGATTAGTACTAGCCCTAACAAGAAGCAGGAAGCCATTGAACGTCTTGGTGCTGATGCTTTCTTGGTCAGCGTTGACCAGGAGCAGATGCAGGTTTGTTACTTTTTCTTCCTTCAATTAATACTCGTTGACTCAAAACCTTAAACCAGGGTGGAGAGAACACTCAAAATATTCGAAGTGATTAGGGACCTGAAACAAACCATTGTGAGACTATAGCTCTATAACTCCAAACATCTCAATACTACTAACAAAAGGACAGGGGCAAGAGGGCAACAAGAGAGTATAAGAGTTCTATAACTTCAATACTTGTTGGAGGGTTCGAACCAAAACCTCAAGGCATAAGGTGGAGAGAGCACTTCAAATATTCAAAGTGACTAGAGAATTGAACAAAGTGATGTGAGACTATAGCTCTATGACTCCAAACATTTCAACCTCAACTACTTAAGGGAAGATAACAAAAGAGACCAAAGCAAGATCTCCTACAGATAGAAGGGGGGAAATTTTTTGTTGCTACCCGGATTGTAGGAACTGTCCTACTACCCCGTCTTGCAGCCAAAGAAATAGAATAATTCACTTTCCCCTTTGTGTTAACGAATTCCCTCATAGGTTTTAGTATTTTCAAAATACCCTTCAAAATTCCATTTCTTTGGTTGCGGGTAGCAAGAAAGTTTCCGAAACCTAGGTAGCAGCAAAATATCGTCCTTAAAGATAATCGACGTGGAACTATAGCTCTATAACTTCCAACATCTCAATAATATTAGGTACTTCTTTGCATGTGTAGGCTGCTACGGGCACAATGGATGGTATCATTGATACCGTTTCCGCCGAACACGCTCTCGCGCCATTGATAGGTCTGGTGAAGACACACGGGAAGATCGTGTGTGTAGGTGCACCTGAGATTCCTCCTCAGTTGCCAGTCTTTCCTCTACTCATGGGTAAGTATTATAATTGTCCAAACAATCTTCTTATATATTAGCCTAATTTCATGGCTATTCTACTAAACCATCATATGGTTAATTGCTGTTTTTTCCATATATACTGCAGGGAGGAAGATGGTGGGTGGAAGCCTTATTGGAGGAATGAAGGAGACACAGGAGATGATCGATTTCGCCGCGAAACATGGTATTACCGCAGACATTGAAGTAATTCCGATGGATTACATCAACACGGCCATGGATCGGCTTGTCAAGGCCGATGTCAAATACCGATTTGTCATTGACATTGCAAATTCCTTGACCCAAGCTTAAGCAGCTTAGCCAGTTGCTCCTTCCAATTGATACTTCCTGAATTCGATCTTTCATTCACTGCAGCAATGGTTTCTAGTAATTAAAGAAGAACTGAACATAGAGAGATGAGTGGGTCTTGTCTTGTGTCTCTTTTGATTTCTGAGATATGTTGTGTTCCAGTTCTGTATTCATGTGAGCAATCTCTTGTCTTGTCTTAGGTGTAATGTTTAATAAGGAACATGTGATGTCAATGTGTGATCCTCTGAGATTAAGAAAACTAGAATGTCTCAGACTTTTAAAGTTTTTTATTCAATAAAGAATTCTTAAGTCGTGCAAAGTGCAATCTCCTCCGCTCAGTTTTTTTTTTGTTTTTCTTCCCTTTTTTTTCTCTTAAATTTTTTCTTGTTAGAGACAAGGTTGTCTGGTTGATGGAACTTGAAAAAGGTTTTATGTTAATTTTATTTAATGGGGTTTATTATTATTATAGAGTAATTTCTTAAATTTAAGAAAAAGATTTATAAACAAGTATATTTAGAAGACAAAGTAAATATATAAATAAGTCAAAATTACTTGTTTTGTAATTAATTTTCTAATCTCGTAAATATATTAGGTAATTTTGTCCTATTATTAATGCTTTCTCCACCGTAAATGATTTCAAATCGTGCTGTTACATTAAAAAATTAAGGGAGAGGACTTCCTACATTGTCTCACTGCAGTTTGAATGAATAAATATACACTTTTTAGAATCTGACAAACGGGGCAAAAGCTTTATGACATATCACCCCCTCACATGAATAGTGCTATTGAATGGATAAAAATCCTCTGCAGTATCACCGAGTGTGCGATGCACATCCTGGGGCACAATAGAGGCCATGTGTGCCACGTGTGCCACATGGCCTCTGCTGTGCCACAGGATGTGCACCGCACACCCGGTGGTACTATAGAGGATCCTGATGTTGTACAAAACCTTTTCTCAAAAAAAAATTTAAAAAAAAAAAAAAAAGGTTTGAAATAACTTTTGTATGTAATGTGTTGCACAATGGATTACAAGAGCATCACTCCACAGTTGTGCTTGTATTCCCTCTCACTTCAGTCTAAGACCAAATGATCAAAGCATCTCTTTAATTTTTTATTCAACTCCAGCTGAAAATTTTCTTATTAATGTGACAAGATTCAACATACATAGGATGTTGGGAATAATCTCACATTGACTAATTCTGGATTTTAGATGACTTCATATATCAGTTAATCTCACATTGACATGGCCAGGTATAACAATTCTCGAGGTTAGAAGTTGCTGACCCACATCAATATTAAGCCCGGTTTTAATGCCGTCATCCCAGGGAGATTGTAGGTACAAGAGCAGGTGATAGTTCGCTTATTCAGACTCCACAGTATCCTTCCTGTATGAGTGTAAATTAGCACCACCTTCTCTCTCTCTCTCTCCCTCTTTGCATGAAATAACCTTGCTGCTCCTTTGTACGAAACTGTTCCTTCACACCTCATTGGTGTTCTCCTCTATACCACTTGCTCATAGAACCCGCTCCCATGAGTTTATTAGCCTGACCTGACCTCTATGCCAAGTAATATACCAATTTATCTTCAGTCCAATGGAACTGCACACAAGAAAAAAAGTTTCATCCATGTAAAGCCCCAGTATGATGCAACAACACTTCCGCATTGGAAGGTTAGGATGTCTCCCTACCACATTTTGTTCAAAGAATGACCATCTCAACATTTACCCGACTCAAAGAAGATGTGTATATGTTCGGATGTTCCCATTTCATGCCAGCATAAACCATCAGAAAACAAATTAGGCGCCAGCATCCTTCAAATCTACAGAAAAACCCACCCATGCATCTGAAAGGTGGATTGCTTGGTCAAAAATCTGGAGAAACCTTGCATACAATGCCTATTTTGCTCTTGAGTTCTGACACTTGAATGGCCATAATATATCTAGATAAAGTTAAGCACTAAAAATCAATGGATGCAGCTTTGGAAGACCCAGAGCAACCAGCGGATGTGGCATACGAAGTCCCACTTGAACCATCTACAGGGGCTTGATTTAGACGTTCTAAGACCAAAGACCTTCGCTTTTGTAGCTTCATTGAGAATGTGTTTGCTTCTAGAATAACAGGAACCTACACACAAGTTCACATACAGCAGAGAGTAAAATTCAGTAAGTAAGAAGAAGCAAAAAATATATATATTTTCTGGCAATTTTCATAGGTAAAAGTTTTGCCTTTGGCCCAGTTTAGTTCAATCCTATGCAACAACAGGCTACGATATGACAAGTGAAATGATGACTTGTATAATCTAACTAGAACTCAACCAACTCAAACTATGCCATGAATTTGTTTCAATTAAAAGAAAGGAAAAATTGAAAGATTAGCAAAATGAAGCATATTACAGAACCAACTGTGTAGTTCAATAGGGTGGTCACAACTGCTGCAACCTTCAGGTTCGAGGTTTGACCCAAGCTTATCAAACTGAAGAGGACCAAAAAATAATTGTTTTTAACCCTTTTCTTTTTGGGTACCTGTGTATTAATCTGTGCCACTTTATGCACATGGAGAAGCCCAACCATGTCTTGGTAACCTGTAAGGAGTTTTGCCAATTCCTTGTCCTCATCTGATTGAAAGAGTTTAAGTCATGGGTAAGCTGTGAGAAAATTTTCAAGGGTATTAATAACATGTATTAATGAAGGGTAACAATTTACCTGGTATTGCTCTGACTGAGAGCAAGGTGTCTGCCATATGCTGCCATCTCTTAGCAAAAGATGGAGAAAGAAGTGAAGGGGGAAATGTAATCAAAGCAACTGCATTTGATGATCGTACCATGCTTTTAAGACATCTAATAAAGTTAATCATATCCCATTCCTACAATAATAACACATTGGTACAAACAATGAATAGGCAATGCTCCTGAATATTGAAATAAAAAATCGGCTGGGGAGGGGGGAGTGACCCAAAGATCATTGATTCACGGGGTATTCCAGGAGGATTTGCTTTATATGAAATAGAACCACTCGTCAAAACAATAGAGAACTCAATGTTTACAGAATTTCTCATCTCTTAGTGGGTGTGTGGGATACCAATATCTTGACTCATATGAGAAATATGCATACTGAAGAAAAAATTAAACAAAGAACACACAAAATTGAAGTTCAGGTGAATATGAATGCGATGAAAAAAAGAATGCAAGAAAACTTACAATTTCAGCATAGCCACATTGTGGAGCACACAGAGATTGTATGGCAATACGACCAGCACATCTAGGGCCTGCATCATTTCTGAACACAGCAATATGAATGTAATAAACAATATTCATAGTAATTTTAATCCAGAGAAAATTGGAAAAAAAATATTTGTAATGCATTTTTAATTAATCTATCGTAAACAAATGGACTAAATTTTTCAAAAGAGACAGCTAAAAGTATTCTGATTACCCTAGAGCAAGCTAGATTAAGTCATTTCATCAGTAGGCAATGAGTCAAAGGAGTAGATGACTTTTCAGCACTCTGTATTATATTTCCACATTTTACTTGGCAACAAGAAAATATCAAGGCAGCTGGAAGGGATTCACGCACATGCACACATTTGTTTGTGTGTGTGTGTGTGTGTGTGATAGAGAGAGCGAGAGAGAGTTTTTCTACTTGGATATGCAAGGAAAATAGTGGTGAACAAAAGGGACAAGTTAGTGTGATGGAAAGAATGATATTCTAAATGTTTTGAACAGTGATAATGTGATATAAACTCTATCAATAACTAAAACTAGATGCCATTAAAAGGAAGTTGGTTGTTGGATTGGGAAGCACCAAATTGTGCACACTCTCAGGGTACAAATCATACCACTTCCATAAAGTGATCACAGATTATTTTCTGCTTTCCATGATTATCTGCATTTATTTTCGCGTGATTGGTTAAATATTTAGATTTTAAACAACAAACTTATGTACAAACCTGGCAAATTTAGCTAAAAAGGAGGAACAACGATCATGAAAATCTGTGATGTTTGTATAGTCTTTAAGGCTAACACAATCTATGTGCCCTCCGCTGAGTAATCGCCGTTCCAGGGGTTTTCGCAAATCAAAGTCATTGCAGTACTCCGGCCTATTTTCTGCAATGCCATAATTTATAAGCATTTTCTGTCCTAAAACAACAATGCATTAATATTTTATAACTAATAAAAAATCCTCGTAAAATTTTGAGAACACATACATCAAGAACAAGAATGCAGCATCTTAAACAATATGGTTGATGTTCTGGTTGGAAAAGATAACAAGATAACATAATTGTCTTTATCCATCAATTCCATAAAAATGAAATATATAGTTACTCCCAGTTATCGGTTCGGAACTTGACAGGAGATTGCTCAACCTTTTCTGCATTGAAATGAAAGAAACAGTTTTCAGAAATGACCATAAAGCTACATTAGATCCTCTAAGAAGAGGAGCATATAACGAATTTGAGAGGGGGGAAGAAAAGCAAGAGAGCTAATGATGATGAGCCTCTTTGTAGATGAAGCATTTTCTGCCACTATCTTTTCCAAAATTGGAAGGCACAAGATCAATATTTATTCATATCATAACAACTACCAAAAATCAATTTTTGTTGACTATAACTAAGGAATAGCAGAAATACACTCACAATACCATCAACCTGATTCCTCAGACTCAACTGAGAATTGTTCCCAACAAAATGGAGTTGGCTTCATGAATACTGTTCCGCCACTCAACTCTAGTTACGATCATATTAGTTGTCAGGCCCTAGGCTATTCATATCTTTTCTCCCTAGTTCTTCCCAAGTACCTTTGGTCTTTTAATCCCTCTAATGTATAACATATTACTCCTCCTTAGTCCTTACTACTGCAAACAGAGGTCCTCCGTTGCAATGTCTAAATGACACACCCTC